>NC_082693.1:6329635-6642698 GCF_949987515.2 Delphinus delphis | reverse complement strand
TCCCACCCAGACAACGACATCAGTGCCACGCCGGCACACACACGTAAGGAAAGAGACCTCAAGAGTCCCTGGAGATGCGTCCCCACTCACCAGCCCCCAACTCCCGAGGGTACAGCCCCAGTGGCCCCTACCATGGCGGTCAGGGCCTTCCGGGCGCGGGCCTCGGGGCTCCTCTTGAGCACAGCCTGGAGCAGCAGTGGGTACTTGGTGATGCGCTGGTGGGGCTTGATGAGGAGATCCCCCAGCGTCTGCCTCCCCGAGCGTTTGTGCTTCTCACACCACTGCCGGGGAAGGTGGGCAGGGGTCAGGGGGCTGCAAGCCACCCTCCTGCCCCGCCCCGGGGATACCCTCAGCCTTGGAGCAAGGTCCGCCGCATCCCCCTTCCCCAGCAGCCCCTCTCCCACCTGCAGGAAGGTGCGGAAGAGAGGGTTGTTGTCCTGCTGCTTCCAGGCGTAGGCCATGGTCTGCTTCACTCGCAGGCAGTACAGAACGTAGGGCTGGAAGCGCTGGCTGAACTGGAGGGACAGGTGTGGGGCAGGGAGCGGGCAGGGGAAGGAGCCTGGCCTAGATCCTTAGTCCAGCTCCCGCCAATCCCAACCCCCCACCACTTCCAGCCCCCCTCTCTGGATTCCAAGGAGTTGAGGTCCCGAGGGGCCGACCCGTTGCCGCCCTCTGAGCTCCATCCCCAGCCCCTGCCACGCCCCACTGCTCTGGACCTCACCCGCCATCAATAATTTAGCTGGACCGTTTTCAGGGCACTGCGGATCCCATTTCAGCCCAGCCACGGGGTGGTGACCTGAGGCTTGCCCAGAGCCCTGCTCCTGGGGAAGAGGGCCACCAACGGCCCCAGGAGACTGTCCCCCTGCCTCTCTACCCCAATCCAACTCTGCAAGGCCACGTTTCCCTGGCCAGTGAACTGGGAGGAAGTGAGATCCTGGGCCTCTTGCTTTCTCTTATCACCCTTCCCGCCCTGGGTACCCTGTGGCCTTTCACTCCCCTCCCCCCAGGCCCCTGAGGGACAAGTCGCTTAGGCCCCTGCTGCTTGTGGATGGGTCTCTGTCCCGGACATAAGATTTCATGGTCGATGAGAGCTTAGGTGTAGTCCTTCCCTGAGATAGCTGCCCTCCCTCTGGGGGCTCCAGAAGCCCAAAGGGCCTTCGGGACAGAGGTCATACTGGTGGAATGGAGGGAAGAGGTGAGGTGGTATTTAGGGGTAGGGGTAGTGCCCTTGGACCCCCTCGAGTCACGGCAGGGTGCCAGTGGTATGAGCATTCCAGCAGACAGGACCCCTTGGGGCTCTCCCAGTCCTGCCCCATCCAGATGGGGCCCTTCTCCCCGCCTCACCGACAGGAAGCCGTTTTGCAGGCTGACCGGGTCCAGAGGCTGGCCCGAGGCTCGCGTCTCCTCCAGGGTGGGCCCCAGCACTTCTTCCCAAAAGCTCTGGTGGGTTCGGATCAGGCTAGGGACATTTCCAAACAGGGTCTCAGCTGACACCTGGAGGAGGGAGCGGAACATGCCTCGGCAGGTGACCTGCGGGCAGCACGGGCGGTGGGCAGGCAGGGACGGCTAAGCCCGAGTGGCAGGGGCTGGGTGGGACCTGCAGCCTGCTTGGGGTCTAGGGCAAGGAGGGGAGTGGGGAGGGCAGGGTAAATGGGGGTTGCAATTCCGCTCTGTGACCCCGCCCCCACTCCCTGGGTCCCACACCCCGAGTGCCCACTCACTTCCGTCAGCAGCCCCACTCGTTGCAAGTTCAGCAGACCGGCGGCTAGGAGCTGGATGCAGGGAGGGCTTTCAGCGTCTGACCTCCTCCTCTCAGACCCCAGCCTAGCCAGCCCTTCACAGCATCCCCACCCCCACCTTCATACCACGAGCCTCTCTCCCAAGACCCCGGGCGGGTCTCAGGTCAGGGGGATCTTGATGTCCTGCCCCTTCTCCCCAACAGCCGTGCCCCTTCCGGTCTGGAGAACCGGGTGGGGGGAGTGATTCGAGGGACACGGTAAAGGGCCAAGGATGGGGCCCGGGGGCGGGGCTGCTGGGGATGTGGCGGGGGTAGGGCGGCTCACATCTGTCATGATCTTGAGCTTCCGCACATAGATGAGCTCGGTGGTCAGTAGCTCCCACAGCGCTTCCTGCTGGTGGCAGAGCTCCCGGCTCATCTCCTGGGTGGGGATAGGGCTGGTTCAGCTGGGGAATGATGACAAGACCAGCAGATGCCATCTGCTGAATGCTACCAGATCTACTGCACAGAAAGCCTTTAACCCTCCACCAATCCTCCAGTGTGTAGGGGGCGTTATCCCCAGGTCACAGAGGAGGCGACCGAGACGCAGAGAGGTTTGCTGTCTTGACCGAGGTCTCGCTAGTATGTGGCGGGGCCGGGATCTGAAGTTACAGCAAGATGCCTCCAAGTGCTGTCCCTGCAGACCCCACTTCCCAAGGCCTTTCCCTCCTCCGGGGCAGAGGTGAGGGGTGTGTGTGTGTGTGTGTGTCTAGGACCCCACGGGGTCAGACACTGTGTCCCGGGCCCACCTTGTGTCCAGGCACCAGCTCCTTCCAGGACTTCTCAATGGCCAGGCTGCTGTCACCGTCCTCTCCGATCTCCCAGTGCCGCCGGTCCTCTGGGGGCAGGCAGGGCATCCCAAACATGCTGAACGTGTGCAGCCTCATCTCCAGCTGATGGGCTCTGGTGACTTCCTGGGGGCGCCGAGAGGGGATTAGTCCTGGCCACTTCCTGGCCCGGGAAGGGCTGCGTGTGTGCGTGCGTGTGTGCGTGCGTGCGTGCGTGTGTGTGTGTGTGTGTGTGGTGGCAAGTTGCCCTGAGCTTGAGTGAGGACCTGCAGGCCCGAGGGACGAGGATCAATCCTGGCTGGGATTACGGGGTACAGGGTGTGGCCGGAACACGCATGGAGAGGCACCTTGTCTGCAGAAAGGTCCCTGGACAGAGGGGTCTGACCTGGGCTCCCTGACCAGAAAGATAGCTTCCAGGGCTCTCCTGAGACCGAACCCTTCAGAGGGACCTTCAGGTGGAGACCAGAACGGCACTTAGGGAACCAGTGGTCTCAGGAACATTTTGACACTTGCCCATCAAACAGACATCATTACGAGGCAGCCTGGCTTAGAGATGCTCCCCTGAGAGGGTCTCTAGACAGAGCCACACCCTGCTTCTTGGAGGGGCTCCCATGTTCTCAGCTCTGATGGTCTCTGGAGGATGTCGCAGCTCAGGCTGTGAGCTTGGGGATGGGAGGAGAGGGACCCCTTACCTTGAGTTTGGGGAAGTGAGGTGTCCCAGCCCCAAAGGGGCCTCCATGCCTCTTCTCAGGCTCTGGTTCTCGCAGCCTCAGGGGAGACAGGCCTCGGGCCGGGCCAGAACCCTTGGTAAAGGGGACATAGCCTTGGAGGTGTCGGCCACTGGGATCCTGGAGGAGGAATGGGGGAGTTCTGGGGGCGTCCTCTCCCCACAGAAGTCCCAGACAAGCAGTGGGGCCTGGCTTGGCTCTGGACAGCATCCCCTACACCAGCAAGTTGGGCCGGCTCACCTCTCCCCTCAAACCAGTTTGGTGAGAGCCGCTCTGGCCCTGAGTCACAGTAGCCACTTTGAGGGAGGCCACTGAGCCAGGCAGGGGCCGCCGGGCCCAGGTGCCCAGGGGCCTCGTGCAGAGCAGCTCTGGCACGCACATGCCCAGGCTCTGCGTGTGTCCCGGTGTCCCCCTCCAGCCCCACTCCCGTGTGTGCTCCCTGCACCACGGCCGTGCCTGCACGGTGCCCGGTGCACACGCATTCTGGGGCCCTCACAGCCTCCTGCGCACGTGGGGATGGGGGCCCTCACACGTGCGGCCTCCTCCCCGGGGCATGTCCCCTCCAGCTGGGAGTGGCTGCCCTTCCGTGTGCGAAGCTGAGGCCTGGCCCAGAAGTCTCCTCCTGGGCAGGCCTGGTCACATTCCTTGATCTGCCCGTGGCCTGATTTACCCCACAGACATCCTAGTCTCCCTTCCCACCCTCAGCTGCCTCCCAGGGCCAAACCCTCCTCCAGTCAGGCAGGGGATACCCTCCGCCGAAGCAGAACTGACCTCAAGGTGGAGGGAGAGCCTGGAGGCTGAGGGAAAGACTGCTGTGCCTCCACGCCCATTTCTTTGGTAGCACTGGAGGCCGCCAGGAGGGTGGAGCTGGGGTGGAGGTGGGCAGGCCCTCACACCCCTCCCCACCTGTAGAGTAGGAACACCTTGAACCTTTGTTTTTCCAGGCCTGACTCAGAGGGAGGCAGGTTTCAAGGAGCCCACCAGCTCCTCGCAAGTAGAGGTGGGAGTCTGGGAGGTGCTAAACCCTGGGTTTGGTGACCTTCCCCACCAGCTCCGTGCCTGTGACCAGTCTAACAGCACTGAGGGCCTGGCCCCTCCTGGCTCTCTGCCTCACCTGCCCCATCTGTCTGGGATGGGTGTGGAGTCCCGGGAGCCTGGCCCAGCACGGCCATCCTCTCCCTCACAACCCACGAAAGAAGGCAGGGGTGCGGGCTAAGAATAGAGCAGTCCAAGGCCTGGCAAGGGGACAGAGACTTGAAAGCCTGGGTGTCCTCCCCCCTGCCCCACCCCGGTCACCTTTGGGACACAGCCTGGACTCACCAGCACGGGGCCTCCTCGGGGACAGAGGCTACCAGGAGTACTCAGGGTGGAGGCCCGAAGCCGGCCCCCATAGGTCTCAATGCGGGAGGCCACCAGTCCTTGGAGGCGACCCCCATTGGGAGGACCAAAGGCGTGCATCCCTTCTCTCCTGGGTCACCTCCCAAGGGTCATAACTCCAATGTTCAGGAGAAAGGGACCTGCTGAGGCTGCAGAGATAAAATAAGGAATGGAAGGGCCAGCCTTGATCAGTGGGTAACGCCAGGCTGGAGACAGAGGGGGGAGGGGGAGGGGAAGAGAGGGAAGGGGAGAGGGAAGGCCAAGACTACTTGCTGGGAGAGCACAGCTGCCTCATCTACGACTTGGTAGGGGTCGGGCACACCCCGACATGCTGGGTAGGAAGCCCCTTGGAACCATGCCCCTTCCCTCACATTTGCGCATTTGGGGTACCAGCTCCCACCCTGGCCTCAAAGGATGCTGAAGTCCTAAGAGTAGCTGGGAGCAAAGGTCCCTCGGTTCCTGGAGGCCCCCAGGCATCCAGGATGCCCCTTGCACCTAGCTACACCCTCCCCTCCTCCAAACACGGGAGTGGGGGATGAGTGTCTGGGGTGGCGAGCTGGAGGGGCCCCGTTGGACGCAGCCCCGCCTGCCACCTGTTTTTGCACAGCCCACAAGCTAAGCATGTTTTTTACATGTTTAAATAGTTGGAAAAAGTCAAAAGAAGAATAATATTTCACAACATATGAAGATTATATGAAATTCAAATTTCCATGTCCATAAATAAAGTGTTATGGGAACACAGCCACATCGCCTCCTTGGCCAGTTGTCTGTGACTACGTTCCTGCTAGCTGTGACAGAGACCACAGCGGCTTCAGAGTCTGAAATATTTACTATCTGGTCTTTTACTGAAAAGCTTGCCCCACCCCTTACCTGGACCCTCCAGGCCACAGACAGCTATCCGGCCGCTGGCCTTACAGATGAGCCGAGGGGGAGCAGGCTCTGTTAGGTCTTCCCCAGCCAGTGGGAACTCCTCCGTGGGGCTGGGAGCCTCGCGCGCGGGGCGCCATCCCCTCCCCCTAAACCTAATAGAGGACCCGCTCACTGGGGCGGCAGGGCCTGGAGAGGAGAGACCTCCTAAGCAGGTGCTGGTGTCCCTCCAGGCGGCCCCAGAATCCCGCGCAGCCCGCCCCTTACTTTTCCTCTGATTTATGAGCAGGGGACAACGTTCCTTGTCTCCCGGGCCCCCTCCCAATAATCCTCCCTCCTAGGGCTCTGAGTCCCTCTTCCTCCCCGGGGTCCTTTCCGAGCTTTGACCCGGCTTCCCCTTCTCTCGGCCCCGCGCCCACAGCCCCGGCGCCCCGCCCCCGCCCTCCCGCCACTCACCTGTGTCCGCAGGTGTCCCGGCGCCCGCTGCCCGCGCTGCCAGCCCCCCGGTCGCCGATTGCTCCCCCGGCGATGCCCACCTCGCGGCCCGGCCAGATCTGGGACCGAGCGGCCCGCGGGGCCAGTACAGCGCAGCGCGGGGCCGGGCCGGGAGGGGCGGGCCGGAGGGGCGGGGCCTCGGGCTGGCTCCTCCCTCTCCCGCGGGCACCGGACTCGTGGCGCAGTGGGCGCCCATGGGGCCCTGGGGACCGAGCGGCTCTGCCCGGTCTGCGGCCACCACCTTCCCCCGCCGAGGAGGGCTCGCTCCGCAGGGACCCCTCCCCGCTTCCCCTCGCCCCTGAAGTCGCCACCCACCCTGGCTTGCCCGCCGCCCTCGCGCGCTGCAAACCCCCCGCGCCCCCCTCCCCCCGGCCGGGCGGCGGTGATGACTGAGTGACCCGCAGCAGGTGCCCACCTCGCTTTGCGCGTGCTGTGAGTGACTGACTAGCCCCCCACTGCCCTGGTCTCGGCCCCGTCTTCCTCCTTTAACCAGGCAGGGGAGCAGGACCCGCAGCAGAAGGGGTGTCGGGGTTCACGGACCCCGGGGGCTCTGCCCCCACCTCTGGCTGTGGAGTCCAAAGTGTGACCCTTATCTCTGCTTGCCGGCTCCAGCCATCTGGTAGAAGATTGGACTTCACCTTTGCTCTAAGGATGGCGTCTGGTGCCAGGCTGAGGCTGACCCAACACTTCTCCCATTAACCAAGTCTGGGGCTTGGGAGGACAGGGGTATCAGATGGGGGCGCCCACGCTCTTCACTGGCAAACAGCCACATTGAAGGCTTCAGGAGGGCGTCCCAGCACCTACAGCCGGCAGCAAAATAAAGGGCACATTTTCACATTCCCAGATCAGGACACATCATCTCACAGAAATGCCGACATGGAATCAGAAGTGTCCATGGATGTGTGGTCATTGTCTTCTCACAATCATGAAGCTGAAGACCCAGTGTGGGGGGAGCAGGCCTGAATGCCTCCAGCCCGCCACCCTGTCCTGGTTCTTCCTTCTGTAAAATGGCTATGCGGGGACATCCCTGGTGGCGCAGTGGTTAAGCATCCACCTGCCAATGCAGGGGACACGGGTTCGAGCCCTGGTCCGGGAAGATCCCACATGCCGCAGAACAAGTAAGCCCGTGCGCCACAACTACCGAGCCTGCGCTCTAGAGCCCACGAGCCACAACTACTGAGGCCCGCGCACCTAGAGCCTGTGCTCGCAACAAGAGAAGCCACCGCAGTGAGAAGCCCGCACACCACAGCAAAGAGTAGCCCCCACTCGCCGCAACTAGAGAAAGCCCACGCGCAGCAATGGAGACCCAACACAGCCAAAAATGAATTTAAAATAAATAAATAAATTTATTTTAAAAAATGGCTATGCGGTGAAGTGTACAGACATCCTCTCATTGTATCACTGGGGAAAGGGTGTCCAATCTCTCTCCTCTCTTTGCTGGCATATTAAACCCACAAATGATCTGAAGTGTTCCAATCCTCGACTCTGATGACTCTGCTTGATCTGGAAGAGGAATCTTTATCCTTTGATACTTTCTAATTTCGTCTGCCCTCCACTATTCTCTTGTTCTGAGCTTGCTGTTATGCGATTGCTCTGTTAGTTCAGAAGGGCTGTTGGCACCTCCAGCTCTCCGCATCCTACCTCCTGCTTCCTGCCTCCCAGTTGATCTGGATCCGTTTTAGGGAGAGAAGTTGTGTGGGGCAGGAATTGCGGTGGACAGAAGCCCTTTTCCCATTCCTCGTGTGTGTGTGTGTGTGTGTGTGTGTGTGTGCATGTGTGTGTCTGAGAGAGAGAGAGAGAGAGGGATTCAGGGATGACAAGAGTAGCCATGAGGGAAAGAGAGCCAGTAAAGGAGGTGCTGATTACTGGCAGTATTAAATGACACCCCACACACTGCTGGTGCCAAGGGTGTCCTCCCAAGTGGAAGGAGTAAGAGAGGAATGGAAACTGAGAGAACACCAGAGGCAAGCCCGGACTTACAGGCGCTGAGAGAGCTGGCTACACTAGGCCAGTGGACACAGGAGCGTTAACCCTTTCACTTGTCTCGAGGCTGAGATCCAACCTCCACCCGCCACTGCCCCAGGGCCGGGTCTCCAGCCTGTCTGGGAGGAGACGTTATCAGGGAAAGAAGCTGGAGGAGTGGCCGCAGGAACGTGGCGGGTGGGAGGCCGGACTCCCGTGTTCTATCTGTTCCATTCCGGCCTCGTCAGATGGTTCGTCTCACAGCCTGCCTGGTCCCTTCTGCGCTGTGGAGAGGAGACCCCTGCCTGCGACAGGCTCAGAGGGGAACACAGCTCAGGGAGCTGAATGAAGCTGGAAGAGCTGGCAGGTTGGCGGGTTGGCCTCTACTGGGGGGCACCTGGGTACGTGTCTTTCTCCCCACCCCGCCTTCCCTCACATTCCGTAGCCCCCCACACTTTTTTTGGCCATGCCACACAGCTTGTGGGATCTTAGTTCCCTGACCAGGAATTGAACCCGCGCCCTCGGCAGTGAAAGCGCGGAGTCCTAACCACAGGACCGCCAGGGAGTTCCCCCTAGCCTGAATCCTATCCCTCCTCGGTGCCTCCGTTTCTGCCCCAGTGCAGATGGTCCCCATCAAGTCCCCAGATGGACCCCACGGCTAGTGAAGTGTCTGTCTGTCCAAGAGCAGAGCTCTGAGGATCAAAAGCCTCTGTCCAGTACAGCATGAGGGTGACTTCTGGGGCTGGTGTAGTGGGCCCTTAGTCCCTTCTCCCCTTCCTCATGGGCAGAAAGGTCAGGGAGACTCCCTTGATCCCTGAACTCTGCCCAGCCCACACCTCTCAGGGCAGGGCGGGGGCCAGCTGGGTTAATGAGGTGCTAGCAGGCACTGGCAGTGAGGGAGCTGATGGGAGGTGTGTCTTCCTCCCTCCAGAGCTGGGGGCGGGAGAAGCTGAGGGCTCGAGCTGGGAGGTACCAGGTCATGTGAAGCAGATAAAACCAGGAGGCCAGGCCACGGGGCACAGCTGACAGCGCCTCAGACCAGAACTGATGCCCTCCGTCCCTGCCCCACTTACTGGCAGTGTTCTCTGTGCAAGGAGCTAGGAGTATATAGAATATGCATTCCTAGTATGAAGACTAGTATAAGAATAGTGTAATTCCTAGTATAGAGATAGCCCCTGACTTCCAGGAACTTACAAACTAATGGGGAGACAGATAGACTAATGGGGGACAGAACATTGATCTATAAGCTACCTATAAGGAATGAGTCAAGAGCTGGGGGAGTACTTTGGGGGGACTAATAGCTACATAAGGGAGCCAGGGAAGGCTTCACAGAGGAGGTGAACTTTGTACCGGGACTCTAAGGTTGAGTAGGAGTTTGTTGACCAGAGTAGGAGGGAAGGGCATTTCTGGAGGAGGGAACGGCATGAGCAAAGACACAGAGAAGTGTTTAGAAAGAAAGAGGGAAAGGGCAGGCTTCCCAAAGCCTCCTGAGAGCCTCCCCATCCTGGGGACATCCCACCGCAGTTGCCGATTTCTGGGTGGTGGCTTCGGAGGACAAACCTCTTGCTGGCATGCAAGGACCTCCAAGGCATGGCCCCAGTCATACTTCCTGCTTTCACTTTCTGCTCCCCTGCTCCGTCCCTGGATGTGTCCCCATCCTCTGACTCTGCCTGGGCTTCCCTGGCTCCACGCCTTTGCTCAAGCATTCCCCCCAGCTGGCATAACTAACGTTCCTGACCCCTTGTCCCCCCATCTCCACTTCTGCCTCCTTCAAGGTCCTGCTTCCTTCAGGACATTTTCCTGAGGATCCTCCAACCAGAGTGATGGCTTTCCTCCCCACTTTCAATGCCTTGGCCATTGTGTTTCTTTGAAAGGCACCACTCATATTCTGCCTAATTCAGCTGCTGTTGGCTTATGTGCTCATGCCCTTCATGGGACTCCTTGAGGGCGGGGAGCCCCTAGCACAGGAGCCTGTGCAGGCCTGGCATTGGTGTCTGTGGAGTTGAACGGCCTTGATTTGCTAAAGGACCCAGATAGAATGGACTTGCAGGTAGATGTGCCTACGCTGTCATCTCTCTGCCCCTGCCCAAAAGGATGGTCTTTGTTTTTTAAATACCTGGAATTCTTCCCTAACTTCAGTTGTGCATTGCTGGTTCATTACTGCCCCTTCAGCATTTCTTCAGTGGCGCTCCTTCTAAAGGCTTCTGGCCCCTTAAGACAACCATGCCACATAAGTTGTACCCTGCGCGCCAGTTCTGATGGATCAGTAGTGGGTGTCCTAGAATATTATGACCAGAAGGATTCTCTGGATGGTGACGGCTCTGGAGAGAGAACGCCCGGGCTTAGCAGTGCCTGCCTTGGTGGGGACAAAGGGCTCCCTCTGCCTCAGGGAGTTCATCGGATGCTTTTCTCACATTAAGCCAAAACTGGGGCACTGGGAGAGTGTGGCCTTTGCCTCTGGTGGAAGGTGATGGGGAAAGGGCATAGGAGCGGAGCTGGGGGCCCCAAAGGCCCTTCTTGGGATCTCCTGAGGCAGACCTTGGAGTCAGGTGTGTGAATGTTCGGGTCTGTGCTCTGGCCAGGCCCCCTCCTGCTCCTGACACAATGGGTCCCCGGAGGGGCTGTGGCATCGTAGCAAGACCGGGAGGGCCTCCATGGCTCAGGATGCCCGGCATTTCCGCAGGAAGGCCAAGGCGACGGCACCGAGTCCACACCTGTGGGAACGCTCCCTACTCCTTTCTCCTCCCAGGGAGCTCAGGCCTTCAAGAACGAGGAGAAGGCAGCAAAAGTGAAAAATCTCTGGAGGCGTTTTAGTTCGTGGCCTTGACTTGCCTCCTTGTCCTTGGGAGCCGTGTTCTCCCCTAGTGGCAATTCCTGGAACTGCAGGTAGATTTGACTTGGTCTGTGGGCCAGGAGTGGCCTTTCCCAGCTGGATGGCAGCCATGTGGTCTCACAACCTGACACTCCTCCCTGTGCAGAAAGGCTGACTAATGTCCTTGGCAGACGGTCCTCACTGCTGCCTGACAACCGCCAGCGAGGCTGCTGCCCAGTCTGTGCCTTTGTTCAAGTGGCTCTGATCAGTGACAGCCCCTTCCTCCAAACAGTCATTTGGTTTCCTCCCTCAGGTCTGTGCTGACACCGGGTGTCCACCTGCTCAGCCCCTGAGTGACTCAAAAGCACACGGAGGGCTTCCCTGGTGGCGCAGTGGTTGAGAGTCCGCCTGCCGATGCAGGGGACACGGGTTCGTGCCCCGGTCCGGGAGGATCCCACATGCCGCGGAGCGGCTGGGCCCGTGAGCCATGGCCGCTGGGCCTGCGCGTCCGGAGCCTGTGCTCCGCGACGGGAGAGGCCAGAGCGGTGAGAGGCCCGTGTACCGCAAAAAAAAAAAACAAAAAAACAAAAAGCACACGGAATGAAGAGTCTTAAGGCTTTGGGTCAGTCCTTGCACGTGTTTCCAAAGCTAGAACAGCTCGCCCTGCCCCCTGCCCCCAACATGGTCAGCTTCTATGAGCTCTCTGGCCCCTGTCACTGAGTCCAGGCTCACAGCCAGCCCTTGCCGTGACATGTGTATCTCATTATGACACTTCTGGCCCAGCCCAGGAAGATGGGCAGATATTTTACTCCTAGAGCAGACGCTGGCACAACAGTCCCAAATTGTTTTTTCTAATTTAATTTGACAACCCTGAATTTCAGGAAGTTCTTTCTCATCACTGACCCACATACCGCCTGCTCAAGCTTATAGTAATTTCCTCATGCTCTGGGGAATACCCTTCTCTGCATCACAGACCCCTCTGTGGATAACTGGACCACAATTCGGGTCATTTTAGCAGCATTCAGAAGCCTTGGATCCTCTCCCCATCCTTCAGAGACCCAGGTTCTCAGTTTGGGGGTCACGTGGGCAGCCCCTAGGTTTCAGGAGCTGTCCTACGTGCCCGGCACTGTGCTCAGTGTAGAACAGTCACCCTTCTCCTCAGCACAACCCAGTGGAGCAGGGCTGCTGGTATTATCCCCGCTTGCCAGATGCAAGAATGAGTCTCAGGGGTAAAGTAACTTGGCTAAGGACACAAAACCAGCATGTGGAACAGCTGGGATCCAATCCCTACATCCAACAGGGCTTCAGAGCGGGCATTTGGTCCAACCATGAGCCTCCACCAGAAGACCTCTGTGAGCATTTGGGCGCATGCATCCTCTGACCTCGCCCCTATTTTATGCGCGTCTCCACTCTAATTTTGCATTGATCCTTTCCATCTGCCTAGGTGACCTTCAGTCATGGCCTCATGTGTTCCTTCCTGTCTTTGTTCAAAGGCAGGGCCCTTCAGAAGGGCTTCTGGGGCAGGTGAACTTGACTTCCCCAAGTCTCCACCCTTGTATGTAAAATGAGGATAATACTACTACACTTTAGGACTATTATAATAATAACAGCTAACTTTTTAATAAAGCAATTACTAGGTGCAGGAATAACTTAGCACTTGACATGTGTAATTTCATTTAATCCTCACAAAAGCCCTACGAGTTAGATATTATCCTCATTATAACAGATGAGGGAACAGGCTCGGAGAGGTTACATGACACGCTCATGAGGACAAAGTTAGCAAGAGGAAAAGCCAGGATTTGAACTCACATTTGTCTGACCCCAAAGCCTGCACTTCTCACCGCTCTCCTGTAGAAGATAAGTGGGTTACTGTGGGTAAGCCTGCCGTGGGGGAAGAAAACCAGAAGAAACCAGCTGCCTTGTTTCCATCCTAAACGTCAGCTTAGCATTCAAAGAAACTGCCTTGAGCAGTGATGTTGGCCCTTGCTCAGGGCTGTGTCCTGCAGCACAAGGACCTGCAGCTCACCACCAGCAAGATTTCCTTAAAAAAGCATTTTCGGGCTTCCCTGGTGGCGCAGTGGTTGAGAGTCCGCCTGCCGATGCAGAGGACACGGGTTCGTGCCCCGGTCCAGGAGGATCCCACATGCCGCAGAGTGGCTGGGCCCGTGAGCCATGGCCGCTGAGCCTGCGCGTCCGGAGCCTGTGCTCCGCAACGGTGAGAGGCCCGCGTACCGCAAAAAAAAAAAAAAAAAAAAAAGCATTTTCATGGGACATCCCTGGCAGTCCAGTGGTTAAGACTCCGAGCTTCCCCTCTCCTCGCTTCCACTGCAGGGGGCACGGGTTCGATCCCTGGTTGGGGAACTAAGATCCCTCATGCTACGCGGTGAAAAAGCATCTTCACACATCATCCCGTCCCCAAAATATCACTCCGCACAGCATCTGTTCAGCCTCTCCACTCTTCTGTCTCCTCCCAAGCCCTCTTCCTGATTGCCCGTCCCAAAGCCCCATCCCCTTGCCTTTATAAAGTCACCTGCCCTGGTCCTCTCTTTGGCAGATTTTTCTGGGAAGCCACCGCGCTTAAAATCAGGTAGTAGGGCTTCCCTGGTGGCGCAGTGGTTAAGAATGCGCCTGCCAATGCAGGGGACATGGGTTCAAGCCCTGCTCCGGAAAGATCCCACATGCCACGGAGCAACTAAGCCCGTGCGCCACAACTACTGAGCCCGCGTGCCCAGCTACTGAAGCCCACACGCCTAGAGCGCGTGCTCTGCAACAAGAGAAGCCACTGCAATGAGAAGCCCGCGCATCACAACGAAGAGTAGCCCCCGCTCGCCGCAACTAGAGAAAGCCCGCACGCAGCAACAAAGACCCAACGCAGCCAAAAATAAATAAATAGATTAAAAAAAAATCGGGTAGTAAGAATGGAACATGCTTGTGCTTGGCATCTGGACTCAGTGCATATCCAAGGCCAACAGAAAATCCTAATGGCTGAGGGGGCAACCGAGAGGTGATTTAGAGAACTACCTTCCTCAGGGGCCCCCTACCCCGTCCCATCGCCATTTTCCTTCCCCTCCATCAGTACCTCGCGGAGGGAGGAAGAAGGGGAGCTATTTGTCCCTCCCGACTCACCATAGGACCCATTTCTGCACGTTCTGCACCACCCAGATCAATGCCCACCCGACCCTCGGGCCTCTCCAGTCTCCGCGCCCTTTCCTACCTTTGACTCCTGTTGCTTTCATCACCCCTGCCACTCGTCCTGCCTTTGTTGTTACCAAACTTTCCGTGGTGGGTGTCACGTCTCCTTAACTAGGCTGTGTGCTCCTTGAAGGTAGGACCTTGTCCCTTCCACGGAGCCCATGAAGGTGCTGTCTGCACCAGCTGATGGAAGTTGAAATAGATACTAACTAAAGATTGTACAGGGACATGGCTGTGGGATGAGGGTTAAGAGTGTGGTCTCTCTGGGTTTCCCTGGTGGCGCAGTGGTTGAGAGTCCGCCTGCCGATGCAGGGGACGCGGGTTCGTGCCCTGGTCCGGGAAGATCCCACATGCCGCGGAGCGTCTGGGCCCGTGAGCCACGGCCACTGAGCCTGCGTGTCCGGAGCCTGTGCTCCACAACGGGAGAGGCCACAACAGTGAGAGGGCCGCGTACCACAAAAAAAAAAAAAAGAAAAAGAATCACATGACAGTTTCCTGAAATGTTCCTTGAGACTGTTCCCTTCTAGAGAACCAACTGGTGGCTGCCCAGGGAGGTTGGGGGTAGGAGATGGAGTGGAAGTTAGGGGTTAGCAGATGCAAACGATTGTACATAGGATGGCTAAACAACAATGTCCTGCTGTAGAGCACAGGGAACTATATTCAATAGCCTGTGATAAACCATAATTGAAAAGAGTATGAACAAGAATGTATATATATGTATAACTGAATCACTTTGCTGTGCAGTAGAAAATAACACAACATTGTAAACCAACTATACTTCAACAAAATACATTTTTGAAAATACCGTTGTCACCAAACTCTGTGCTTGTTACCACTACCAAAAGAATTTTGGAAAACTGTATACATCCTTGCATATTTTTTAGACCTAAAATTTTTCTTTAGAGTTTTAAATGTAATTTTTAAAATTTTAATCAATATTAACTTTAAAAGTAAAACTATTCACTTTTAAATTTTATATAAAAAATAAAGTTTGTAAAAAACCTGCAAAATAATATAATGACTTCTTGTATGCCTTTTCCTAGATTCATTAATTATTAATGTATTAAACTTAAAAAGAAATGTTTTGGGGGGATTGTACTTCCCCAGGGAGGTGGCCAGAGCTGTTCTTGACTTCCTTAAATTTGTTCAGAAAGGCAGCAATAGTACAGTTGTTTAGCTCAAGTGTGGAGTCAGGCAGCCTTGATTTGAATGCTAGTTCTGACATTCGCTCTTAGTTAGCTCTGTGGCCTGGGCAAGTTATTTAATCTCTCTGTACCCCAAAATCTATCTCATATGGTTGTATGAGGACCAAGTGAGTTAATATTATAAAGCACTTACAATGTTACCTGACATATTGTATGTTCAATTTATGTTTATGGTACAAATAAAATGCACCAATAAACAAATATTTATTGTTAGAATAATTAAGCTTCAGAGCATATTAACAAGAAGAAGAGAAGACACTATAATACTAGTAAGTTTCAGGCTTACAAAAGATGTACTTCATGATTGTTGTTAAATGCATTATTTACAGGAGAATCACATAACATTGTTAAAGTTAATCTAGTAAGAACACGGTAGGAATAAACAAATGAGCAGAGAAATGATTGATGATTGACAGCAGGCAGGAGACGTATCCAAATTAAAAAAAAAAAAAAGAATGATTTTCCATTATCCAAGAATCTGGGGGCAAAAGTTAATGAAACATTTTTTCTACAGGTCATTAAATGTTTGCAAAAATATAAAACACTAAAGTGCCTCTGATATAGGTTCCTTTTATTTAAAGACATCGTGTTCAGCTGTTGAAAGTAAATGTGAAACTTTTCACTTCCTCCTCCTGGAAGTCATGCAAATATGCAAAGGAGAAAACAGACCCAGACAGGACGGCTGAGGGTGCCAGCTGAGCTCTGGCACGGCTGAGAATAGCCAGGGCACGGGTGCGCCTCACAGCGGATCGGCATCGAATGCCCAGACGCTCTTTAAGAATCATGAATATTTTTAAGACAGATAAGGCAAGGTGCTTGGCCATGTGTCTGTCACCTGCGTGATATAAAGTATGATCACCTTCAGAACTTCACCTGCTTTGTGCTCAAGGGATTCGCCCTCAGGAATCAGGCATCCTTAGACAATTGGGGGTGTATGGAAATGAGTACCATCATCGGGCTTCCTTGGTGGTCCAGTGGTTAAGACTCCACCCTTCTGCTCCTCGGGGCGCGGGTTCCATCCCTGGTCCAGGAAGTTCTGCATGCCTTGAGGTGCAGCCCCTCTGTGACATATCTGAATCCAGAACACCCCAACATGGGCCAAAGTATCTTTTTATTTTATGTACTCATTTTCTATTAAATTCTTTAAAAAGGTTTTTTTTTAATTGAAGTATAGTTGATTTACAATGTTGTATTGGTTTCAGGTGTACAGCAAAGTGAATCAGTTATACATATACATATATCCACTCTATTTTAGATTCTTTTCCCATATGGGCCATTACAGAGTACTGAGCTCCCTGTGCTATACAGTAGGTCCTTATTGGTTATCTATTTTATATATAGTAGTTTATATATGTCAGTCCCAATCTCCCAATTTATCCTTCCCCTCCCTTCCCCCTGGTAACCGTAAGTTTGTTTTCTACATCTGTGACTCTATTTCTGTTTTGTAAATAAGTTCATTTTTACCCTTTTTTAGATTCCTCATATAAGAGATATCATATGATAGTGGTCTTTCTCTGTCTGACTTGCTTCACTCAGTATGACAATCTCTAGGTCCATCCACAAAATATTTTCTTTTTATTAATTTCATCTTGTGCCCATAACAAAAATACATACATGACAGAGAAGACATGAAGATGTGTCACAGGCTTGCGGTGATTCGATTAAAGGAGGATTCATCAAAACTGACATTTTGGTGGCTTTTTTTTGGGGCCACAAAGTTTTTGCATTCCAAGCATTGATAATAATTAACAATAATTCCTAACAAAATCCAGGAGCGGGGAGAGGCTGAGGCACACCTGAAGCGTCTCACGTGGCATGGATTAAACACCTTCCCTCTCCATTAGACAAAATTATTTTCAGCAATAATCATAAAAAGAAATGATGACATTTCATGTTTGTCCTGACTCAACAAAAAAAGTCTAACCTGTAATTTGCCCTCCTTTTCACGGTTTAAAATTTTTTAACGCACATAAAAAGTCCAAGTAGGGCTTCCCTGGTGGTGCAGTGGTTGAGAGTCCGCCTGCCGATGCAGGGGACACGGGTTCGTGCCCCGGTCCGGGAGGATCCCACATGCCGCGGAGCGGCTGGGCCCGTGAGCCATGGCCGCTGAGCCTGCGCGTCCGGAGCCTGTGCTCCGCAATGGGAGAGGCCCCAACAGCGAGAGGCCCGCATACCACAAAAAAAAAAAATAAAAAAGTCCAAGTAGACAGAGGTAAATAACTCATTTCTTTTTTTATAGTCAAGGTGCCGTCACGGTTTCCTTTGGTTCTACTGTTTGAACACAGATACGTGTTGCAGAGATGGAGGTGCTGACCTAGCGTGAAGGGAGCTCAGATGATTCCGAAGGAGGGAATCCTCATAAACTCACTCTGGAAAGGGGTCCATGGGGCTGAGGTGGTGGGTGTCCGGGGCCCACTGTATAACTGGCGTTTTCAGGATTAAATTCTATGTTGAATATAATGTTTTTTAAAGGTTAAATTACACAGATAGGCCAATGTGAAGTTTACATATCTGTTATTGAAAGCCATTGGAAACCACAACATTTGTGTAGATTCAGAACTTAGACCAACAAAATATTTTTTCAGGGAGGAATATGTTATCAATGAGGTTGTTTATTTTATTTTTTTAAGACATTTTCCCCCAATATTTATTTATTTATTTATTTGTTTTTATTTGGTTGCACCGGGTCTTAGTTGTGGCAGGCAGGCTCCTTAGTTGTGGCAGGCAGGCTCCTTAGTTGCGGCTTGCTGGCTCCTTAGTTGTGGCTCGCAGGCTCCTTAGTTGTGGCATGCAAACTCTTCGTTGCGGCATGCATGTGGGATGTAGTTCCCTGACCAGGGATTGAACCCGGGCCCCCCTGCACTGACAGCATGGAGTCTTAACCACTGCGGCACCAGGGAAGTCCCTACTGAGGTTGTTTGGAATCGCCCCGAGGTGATAATACAGAGCAGCCCATTTGGGGGACGGTTAATGTTTTAAAATTCTCTATGGACGATGCAGCCTATTGCCCGCCCACAGTGGTGGTTGCAGGGTCGGGGGGAGTCCCACTACCCTCCTCTTGCACACGGTTGATAAGAGGCTCACCTTTCCTTTATAAGGTGGCAGAACAGTCAACAGCCAGGTGGGACAGAGACCCAGCGGATACCTTGAGTGCAGGCAGGAAGAAGGTGACAGAGAGTTTGAGTTGGTGGCAATCGATTCTCTTCCAATGGTGTGTTGAGTACTCCTTGGACCGAGGCAGAGGGACTTGCCCTCAGGCTGGCAGAGGGGGAAGGAGCCTGGGCTCTGGAGGACTCCATGGATAGCGCCCTGATTTCACCGATGTGAGAAATAAGATTCCACTTTTCATGGGGTTTCTGACACTTCCAGCAGTCAGGGAAGGTCCCGAGATTTCAGGGGCCTGAGATCTAAAGGATGAATAGGTGTTTTCTGAGTAAAAAGAAGAGGGAAGAAAATGTCATGGAGCTGGAAGCTCAGATAGGAAAGTCAAGAGCCAAGAGCCAGGACTTCCCTGGTGGCGCCGTGGTTAGGAATCCACCTGCCAATGCAGGGGATACGGGTTCGAGCTCTGGTCCGGGAAGATCCCACATGCCGCGGAGGAACTAAGCCCGTGTGCCACAGCTACTGAAGCCCGCACGCCACAACTGCTGAAGCCCATGTGCCCTAGAGCCCGTGCTCCGCAACGAGAGAAGTCACTGCAATGAGAAGCCCACGCACTGCAACGACGAAGAGTAGCCCCTGCCCGCCACAACTAGAGAAAGCCCGCGCACAGCAACGAATACCCAACGCAGCCAAAAATAAAATTAAATTTAAAAAAAAGAAAAAAAAAAGAGCCAAGAGCCAGCGTGGTGAGTTTGAGGAAGGGAAATAAGCCCAGGTTCGAGCAGGAACTCCAGAAGAATGGCTAATGATTCATCTGGGTTTGTTGGCCTGGCCCAGTGCCATGGTCTGGGAGCTCTGTGTTCTAGGAGGTTTTCAGAGACCAATCCAGAAATCCAGGGCCCTGCCCTCCCAGGGTTGCCCTGGGCAACCTCTGTCAGTAAAGAATCCTGTTTACTACCTTGTGACTCATACTCACCTGTGGTTTCTATAGTTGCCACCAACAATGAAGCATAAATCCATTCCTGGAGGGTGGGGTCCGCAGGGTGAGGCCGTCCTCTTCCTTCTCTGGCTCAGAACCTGGCAGAGTTTCCCAGACTATAGCAGAGGGCACTGGGGGAGAGAGAGTTTGTCTACTGAATCTCAGGTGTGGGTTTCCTTGGGAGGGGAAGGAGCTGAGTGGGGGTAGAGGGACAGATCTCTGCAGTCGGGCCTGGAGGTACACACAGTGCAGCCCCCAAGCTGATCAGAAGCTCCCTCTCTCTAGATAATTATGGGGAGAGCCCAAGAGATGGAGAGAGAGAGAGAGAGAGAGAGACAGCACGAGCCTCTGGTACAGAAAAGTTACAGCAAGACTCAGGGGACCCAGGCACTTTCTTCACCAGAGACAAATGGGGTTTGGTCCCCAGGGTGGTGGTGGGGTGATAGGCCAGATTCAGAAATGCAAAGCTGGGGTCGGTGGGTGGGGCATGGGGACGTACACAAAGGAACCAGAAGCAAGGAAGCCACAGGGACAGACAGTCTTTTTAAAAGACCATCTCAGGGAGATGCAAGAGGGAGGAGATTTGGGTATATGTGTACATATAGCCGATTCACTTTGTTATAAAGCAGAAACTAACACACCATTGTAAAGCAATTATACTCCAATAAAGATGTTAAAAAAATAAATAAATAAAAGACCATCTCATATGTATAACTGATTCACTTTGCTGTACACCTGAAACTAACACAACATTGTAAATCAATTAGACTCCAATTAAAAAAAAAAAAACCCATCTCATCCCATACGTTTGCACAAGGTCTTACAGGTCACAAAGCACCTGTGCGTCTACTTTCTCATTTGGTTTTTACAGAAGCCACGTGAGGAAAAGCCAGAGCAGGGAATACCATCTATCCTACAACCGGGAGACTAAGGCTTATCGAAGTTGGCTAACACAGTCAAGGTCAGAAGCAAGACGAGAATCTAGACCTCCTGGCTCACAGTCCAGTGCCCTTTCCACTAAACCAACGTTTTTCACACTTCGGCATCTACAGACTGTTTTAGTGGGTGTCTGTTACACACAAAGTACTAGAATTTTTGATACATTTAAAAAATTATCACAAATGTTAAAATAGCATAATGAAACATTTATTTTAAAAAGTAATAAATCAGGGACTTCCCTGGTGGCGAAGTGGTTAAGAACCCGCCTGCCAATGCAGGGGACACGGGTTCGAGCCCTGCTCTGGGAAGATCCCACATGCTGCGGAGCAACTAAGCCCATGTGCCACAACTACTGAGCTTGCACTCTAGAGCCCGCGAGCCACAGCTACTGAGCCTGCGTGTCACAACTACTGAGCCCGTGTGCCTAGAGCCCATGCTCCGCAACAAGAGAAGCCACCACAATGAGAAGCCTGCGCACCGCAACGAAGAGTAGCCCCCGCTCGCCACAACTAGAGAAAGCCCGCGCGCAGCAACGAAGACCCACGCAGCCAAAAATAAATAAATAAATAAACTTATTTAAAAAACGAAGTAATAAATCAACGAGAAAGATATACGTGTAACCTTCACTAGGGTATTTATATTGAGCTTGATATCAGAGAGTTTGAGTCATGGCTCAGGTTTGAGTCACAGCCAGACAGTTTTTTTCTTTTTTTTTTTCCTGTTTCCACTAAATTAGGACCAGTTAAGGAACGTCACTGAGTGCTTCATGAGACAGTCCTGGATAACAGATGAAACTTATACTCAACTGTGCAGAGCATTCTCAGGGAAGGTGGTTTGCTGAATGATCAGAATCCAAACGTGCAATTTGGAAGACTGACCATTTTCACCTGGGAGGTCGGTCAGTTGGATTCCTTATCCAGTCTTTGGGTTGGTTCAGCTTCGGAAAGTACTTCTTGTTCTGATGTAGAATTACAAGCTGTGTGTGTGTGTGTGTGGTGTTAAAATATCCACAGCACAAAGTTTTTTTTATCAAAGTGGTTTTAAAATATGCCCAATTATACGTTTTTAATTTCTTTTTCAAAGAAATCAAATGTTGGGACATAGTAAAACTTTGATGATGCAACTGTGCCAGAGTTCTAGCTTTAAGAAATCCTGATATTTTATGTCCAGCGTCACAACTGTGAACTTTTGGTTCTGGGTGATAGATTCTGACACATCACTAAGATATACGACTTGAGCAAACCACGTGCGTTTGGAAGAATGCTCTTTATCGGCACTATCAGTCACGAAGCGTCATCCCGCGTTTCAAAATCTCACGTAATGAAAAGGAAAACGTAAAACTATCTTAATTTCCAGACGACATGGTCTTATATATTAAAAGAAACCCTAAAGAATTTACAAAAACAAAAAAACCCCACCACAATAACAACAAAAAACGAACGAAAAAACACCCCAACCCTGATTAGAGCTAATAAATAAGTTCAGTAAAGTTGAAGGATATAAGATCAACATAAAAAATCAGCTTCATTTCTATGTACTAGCAGTGAACAATCTGAAAGTGAAATTAAGAAGACAATTCCATTTATAATACCATCAAAAAGAATAAAATACTTAGGAATAAACTGAACCAGAGAAGTGCAAGACTTGTATACTATGAAACACTTCTGAAAGAAATTAAAGAAGGTTTAAATAAATCTAAAGACATCCGTGTTCACTGTCTGGAAAATTTAAGATCTGCCATCTGTTAAGATGGCAATATTTGCTGAACTGACCTACAGATTCACTGAAATCCCTATTAATACTGCTTTTTTTTTTTTTTCCAGGAATGGACAAGCGAATCCTAAATTTCATATAGAATTGCAAGGGACCAAGAATAACCAGTACAATCTTGAAAAGACAAGAGTAAAGTGGAAGGACTCATTTACCAATTTCAAAACTTACTACAAAGCTATAGTAATCAAGACAGTGTGGTATTAGTATAAGGATAGCCATAGATCAATGGGATAGAATTGAGAGTCCAGAAATAAACCCATATGTTTATGGTCAATCAATTTTTGAGAAGGGTGCCAAGACCATTAAATGGGGAAAGAATAGCTTTTTCAACAAAGGATGCTGGGACAACTCAATATCCACATGCAAAAGAATGAATTTGAACCCTTACTTCATACCATATACAAAACTTAACTCAAAATAGATCAAAGACCTAAATGTAAGAGCTAAAACTTAGCATTTAGAAGTAAACATATGTGAAAGTCTGTGTGACCTTGGATTAGGCAGTAGATTTTTAGAAATGATAACAAAAGCACAAGCAGTCAAGGAGAAGAAACCAGATAAACTGGACTTCATCAAAAATAAAATTTTTGTGGGCTTCCCTGGTGGCGCAGTGGTTGAGAGTCCGCCTGCCGATGCAGGGGATGCGGGTTTGTGCCCCGGTCCGGGAAGATCCCACATGCCGCGGAGCGGCTGGGCCCGTGAGCCATGGCCGCTGAGCCTGCGCGTCCAGAGCCTGTGCTCCGCAACGGGAGAGGCCACAACAGTGAGAGGCCCGTGTACCACACACACACACACAAAAACTTTTGTGAATCAGAGAATTCTCTGGCGGTCCAGTGGTTAGGACTCTACACTTTCACTGCTGAGGGTGCATGTTCAACCCCTGGTCAGGGAACTGCAAGCCATGTGGTATAGCCAATAAATAAATAAATAAATAAAACTAAGCCAAGAATAAAAAATAAAATAAAACTTTTGTGGGTCAAAGAACACTAACAAGAAAGTGAAAATACAACCCACAGCATGGGAGAAAATATTTGCAAATCATATATCTGATAAGGGGGCTAGTGTCCAGAGTATATAAAGGATTCTTACAACTCAACAAGAAAAAGACAACCCAGTGAAAAAATGGGCAAATGGTTTGAATAGATATTTCTCCAAAGAAGATATACACATGGCCAAAAATCACATGAAAAGATGTTTTTAACATCTTTAGTTACTAGGGGAATGTAAATCAGAACCACAAGGAGATGCTACTTCACATCCCCTGGGACAGTTATAACAACAACAACGACAACGACAAGTGTGGGCGGGCACGTAGAAAAAGTGGAATCTTCATACATCGCGGCTGGGAATGTAAAACGTTTCGGCTGCTGCGGAAAGCCGTTTCGCAGTTTCGCAAAAGGTAAAACATAAAATTACCACAGGACTCAGCAATTTCATTCCTGGGAGAACTGAAAACATACGTTCACACGCAAGCTCGTACATGAATGTTCATGGGAGCATTATTCAAAATAGCCAAAAAACAGAGACAACCCAATGTCCATCAACTGATGAATAGATAAACAAAGTGGGGTCTATCCATGCAGTGGAATATTACTCAGCCGTGAAGAGGAGTGAAGTACTATTACGTGCTATGACACGGATGAACCTCGAAAGCATGGTGCCAAGTGAAACAAACCAGTCACAAAAGGCCACAGAGTGTATGATGCCATTTATATGAAATGTCTAGAACAGGTAAAGCCATAGAGACAGAAAGTAGATTAGCAGTTGCCAGGGGTTGGGGGAGGCTGGGAATCTGGATTAACGGCTAATAGGTATGGGGTTTCTTTCTGGGGTGATAAGAATGTTCTGGAAGTAGATAGTGGTGCTGGTTGCATGACATAGTGAATATACTGAAAGTCACTGAAGTGTACACTTTTAAATGGTGAATTATTATTTTTTAAATAAATTTATTTATTTATTTTGGGCTGCATTGGGTCATCGATGCTGCATGCGGGCTTTCTCTAGTTGCGGTGAGCGGGGGCTACTCTTCGTTGA
The DNA here is from genome assembly GCF_949987515.2 of Delphinus delphis. Lineage (NCBI taxonomy): Eukaryota > Metazoa > Chordata > Mammalia > Artiodactyla > Delphinidae > Delphinus > Delphinus delphis. The sequence continues at coordinate 6,618,668 of NC_082693.1, read as the reverse complement.
GGTGCACGGGCTTCTCATTGCAGTGGCTTCTCTTGTTGTGGAGCATGGGCTCTAGTCTTGCGGGCTTCAGTAGTTGCGGCACGTGGGCTCAGTAGTTGTGCCTCATGGGCTCTAGAGCGCAGGCTCAGTAGTTGTGGCACATGGGCTTAGTTGCTCCGTGGCACGTGGGATCTTCCTGGGCCAGGGCTCAAACCCGTGTCCCCTGCATTGGCAGGCGGATTCTTAACCACTGGGCCACCAGCGAAGCCCTAAAATGGTGAATTTTATGTTATGTGAATTATATCTCAATAAAATGCTAAAACAAAACAAGACTCATGTGAACTACTTTGCCCTCCAGCATCCGTGTACTTCCTAGGGGTTGCAGGTAGGAAGCGTTCTTGTACTTGCTGCCTATTTCTGTGACCACGTTGAAAAGAATGTGTCCTTAGTGACTGCTGTTTGACTCATGGTGAAAATGTTTTCTATTTCCTTCAACACTGAATTGGGTTCAGGACACGTATTGAGGGCTGTCAGTGGTTCTCCGTGAATTAAACAGTGCTGGAACTGGAATTCATATGATGGTAATAATAATAACTCACCTTCACTGAGTGCTTTCTATTCAGTATATGCCAGACATTGCCCTAAGTGCTTTATAGGTAGTTCTTCACTAATCTTTACCACAGCTGTATGAAACAGGCATTGCTATTACTGTTATCAACATCATTCCCAATTTTCAGAGGGAAAAACTGAGGCTCAGGGTTAGACAACCTCCTTTATTAGAATTTAGACCTCCTGCCTTCTTGCTGCCAAAGCCAGTGCTTCACCTGTCCTGATCCCAGTGTGTCTTTTTCATTTACCAAATAATCTCTAAGAAGACAAAGTATTTTTCTCTTGCAGTAGAGAATTTTAGAGATAAGCGGAACAGAAACTCATTGACTACTTTGCCATCATATGTGTTCCCCCTTCTGAAAGCCATTGCACCGTCTGGATATGAGGATTTTCACCAGCCACAAAGAGAACTGAACGCTGACATCCGTACCCGATGATGATTGATCTTGAACCTAGTTTGCCACTGTTCTCTGACATCCAGCAGTGGCGATAAAACTGCTTCCTAAGTATCTATGTCACTAACTTCACAACGGGTTTGTCTGTCTTCTCTGTTGTGTGTCTTGTACTCGTGTTTGCTCTGAAGAGTGAGGGCAACTTGGAGTGATGTGCTCCACTCCTGGGGCCTTTCTCTCTATCGCAAACTTAAATTTTTATTCTGGGAAATGCTATATTGAAGTTATTCTGGAAAAATCAGTAGGCTCTAACTATGAGCGATACACAAGCTTTAATGACTTTGAACCTCGCTTTGACCTCGATTTAGAGCTGATAATGCCCTGGGGACAGGGGTGAATGACTAGTCAATAAAATCCAGTTTCCAGAGAATGTTTGTGGTAGTTCCTATTTGCAGTTTCTTTTTTCTTACTGTGCAAAATCATCACTCACATTTTCCTTCATCCCAGCACCTTTAGACATATTATATCCCCACTGAAACCCAGTTCACGGTTTATGAATGGCATTGTTCTGAGTTGTCAGGTCCCTATTACCACCTTAATTGCTACATTTACACATCAAGGAAGCACTTTTGAGCCATTCTTGCGTTTTTCTAATTGGGGGTATAACACAGCACAACAGCATGAACATATAAAGCACAGTTTAAAAGGTAAACAAAAACATGCATACGACAGGAAAATGATTCACCAGAGTCCCCTGTCCCCCTTAATTAAATCTTTAAGAATCTGAAATCTTTGGGATTGTAATAATTATTAATATAATGAGACACTGTGACAGCTGTAATCAATGCCACATTTCGAATTTGTGAAAAGTGGAGAACTAAGGTGCTTATTACTTTTTTCCCTGAAACTACCAGTCTACCTGAGGGCCCAGTGATACAACTTTTCTTGGAAACATTTCAAGCCTCCAAGAGTTGTAGTTTTTTTACAAAAATTAATTAATTAATTTATTTTTGGCTGCATTGGGTCTTTGTTGCTGCATGTGGGCTTTCTCTAGTTGCAGCGAGCGGGGGCTACTCTTCGTGGCGATGCTCGGGCTTCTCACTGCGGTGGCTTCTTTTGTTGCGGAGCACAGGCTCTAGGCACGTGGGCTTCAGTAGTTGTGGCGCGCAGGCTCAGTAGTTGTGCCTCGTGGGCTCAGAGCGCAGGCTCAGTAGTCGTGGCGCACAGGCTTAGTTGCTCCGCCACATGTGGGATCTTCCCGGACCAGGGCTCGAACCCGTGTCCCCTGCACTGGTAGGCGTTTCTTAACCACTGCGCCACCAGGGAAGTCCTCCAAGAGTTTTTGTTTTTGTTTGGTTTTTTTTTGGCTGCGCCACACCAGATGCGGGATCTTGGTTCCTGGATCAGGGATCGAGCACGCGCTCCCTGCAGTGGAAGCACGGAGTCTTAACCACTGGACTGCCAGGGAAGTCCCTCAGTGCTCCAAGAGACTTTAAATTCCTAAGAGATGGGATGCGGGAGAAGAAGTGTGGACAGAGGCCAGCCGAGGTGCTGAGGGTAGGCTCGGAGCAGGGACTCGGAATCCTGCATTTCTCCCCCGGCCTGGGAATCCTAGGCAACAATTCTATCCCACCGCCAGGCGGCGCTGTAGAACCAGGGATGGCAGCCCTGGACCTGGGGCTGCTTTAGTTATTCCCCAGGCATTCTTGACCGCTAACACTTCGCTTTGTTTTTCTCCCTTATATTCAGGTTCTTAACCTGGTGACTCTGGTCAGGCTTCTGATGGTCAGTGAACACCTAGAATTTATGTGTAAAATATGTGTTTAGCTTCATTTTTCTATCTAGAGGGAGGTTTTATAGTTTTGATCAGACTCAAGGTAACAGTATCCCCTTGAGAGAGTAGAATGCAATGACGTTAGGCACTAATACGCTGACATCTATCGGTGGCGAGCACTTGTTATATATAATTTAACACAATAATCCTCAAAATTACCTTGCAAGATATCCCCACTTTACAGAAAACAAAACCCCAAAACCCCTGAAGTTCACACAGCGAATGACACACAGCTAAAAAGTGATGAGGCTGGGATTTAACTCCAAGAACGCCTGCTTCTCCCTGTGCTGTTGCTACACCGAGAAAAAAAGCCAGAGACTCACTCGTTCATCAGCAAAGATGTAGGAGGGACTGCGTGTGTGTCCAGCACCCTGTACTGGGTGCTGGGGTAGAGGGGGATCCGGACAGCTCTGCTTCCTGCCTTCTTGGGGCTTAGTGCCTGGAGCTGATGGCAGCAATGGTGGCCATGTCAGCAGGAAACAGGCAGTAAACAAATAAGTCTGTAATTGCAAACTGAGAAAAGTGCTCTGAAGAAGTAAAGGGGACAGCGACATAGAAAAATGGGGAAATCTACAGATAGTTTGGCCAGGGAAAACCTGAGCATGTTAGCTCAGAGTAAAGGGTGGGGGTTGCCATGGGAAAAGGTGGAGACAGAGCCTTCCGGGGGGGACGAGCCTGGTGTGGGTACGCAGAGGCAGCTGGTGCGGCTGAACAGGGGGACCCAGAGCAGAGGTGAGGGTGACAGAGGAGTAGAAGTCATCGGGGCTTTCTACACCAAGTCAGGAATTCAGATCCTATTCTCATAATAGGAAGCCATTCTAGGGTTTAAAGCAGGAGAGAAATGCCAGCTAATTTATGTTTTTCTTATTTTTAATTGTAAAAGAACCCCAACACGATGCCAAATTTACCATCTTAACCATTTTTTTAGGTTTACAGTTCAGTAGTGTTAAGTACATTCACATTGTTGTGCAATCAATTTCCAGAACCCTTTTCATTTTGTAAAACTAAGATTCTGTACCCATCAAACAACAACTTCCCATGTCCATCCCCCGGCCCCGCATTCCCTGGCAACCACCGTTCCACTTCTTTCTGTCTCTGTGGATTTGACCACAGTAGGGACCTCATGGAAGTGGAATTGTATACTATATGTGTGTGACTGACTTACTTCACTTAACATAAGGTCCTCAAGGTTCCTCTGTGTTGTAGCATGAATCAAAAGGCCCAGGATCAGAGGCCGTGGTGATGGATGGTTCCTCCCACGGGGCTGCTGCCTGGCAGAGCGAGAGCAGAGTCACGGGGACAGCAGGCATTGAGCCAGGAGCCGAGTCTTCAGGGAAGGAGGGGAAGTGGCCAAGAGGCCAGAGGACAACAGCAAGAAGGGGCACCAGGAGGAAGGGGAACGGGAGCTAAAGCTGATCGCCCAGATTCTTCAAGGAGGTTTATACAGGGGTGGCAGGGGTGGTGATGGGACGACACTTCTAGAAGCAGCCATGAGGAACCAGGAGGATGCAAACCTCACTTACTGCCCCTCAGGTATGTAGGGAATGTGAGAATAAAATCAAGGCTAGGTTTGGGGAACACTTTTCTGACCCGGACAGGGTATGAAGCATGAAGACAGGCAGCGAAAGGAGCCCTAGGAGGCGTCTTTCCTTCTGGGAGAGGTTTGGGAGAAGAACTGACCCCTCCACCACCCTTCATTTCCTGTCTCCCCATTTTTGGGGGGCGGAGTCTTAATCACTGGACCACCAGGGAAGTCCCTCTCTCCATCTCCTTGAGGCCTGTTGGGACTGCCTGGCCTCTTTGGCGGAGAGGTTTCATTTATCTATGGAGCTCCAAGAAATGTAGACACTCACTCTTCTAGGCACTGGAGAGACAGCGGTGAATAAAACAGAGGAAAAGAAATCCCGGCCCCACAGAGCTGGCTTCCCAGCAGGGTGGGTTCTCCTGCAAAAGCATCCAGCAGGGTAACTTACTCACCGGTGCTGGAATCTGGATGTGGGCTGAGTTCCACCGTGAGTCACATGGGTTGCCTGCAGGAAGAGAGAGGGGAGATGACATTGAGAAAATGGAAAGAGCCCCAGGGCTTGGGGACCGAGGCCTGGGTCCCAGCAACCTTGAACGAGTCACACAACTATGGAGCCTGCGCTCTAGAGCCCGTGAACCACAACTACTGAGCCCATGTGCCACAACTACTGAAGCCCAAGCGCCTAGAGCCTGCGCACCGCAACGAAGAGTAGCCCCCGCTCTCGGAAACTAGAGAAAGCCCGCGCGCAGCAACGAAGACCCAACGCAGCCAAAAATAAATATTTTTTAAAAAACTGTCATTACATCATGACTTAAGCCTTCATTTCTTTATCTGAGAATGGGTGCATAATGGCAACTGCCTCCCCCAGGGTGGCTGTGAGTATGAATTAAATGCATAAACTAAGCATAGAAGGCTTCCAGAGCTCCTCAGCTCAGAAGGTGGAGACGCGTAGGGGTGAGGAGGGCGGGGCCACGAAGCGGGGGGCGGGGAGGGGGCGGGGCGCAGAGCGCTGGGAGGGGCAGCGGGGAGTCAGGGCGGCCGCCAGGGGGAGCCACAGGGCGGCGGGGGCGGTGGGGGTAGAGGGAGCGGGTCCCGGGGGAGGCGGGTGACTCACGGCGGCGGGAAGGAAGATGAGTCAGCCGTCCTCTGGCTTCCCGCGCCCGCCGCGCCCCGGCCGCCGCCCGCAGCTGACCCTCGGGAGGGCCCCAGAGGGCGCCACCCTGCCGCCGGCCGGGCCCGGGCTTCCCCAAAGCGGGGGCGCGCTGGGCCCAGCGCTCGGCGTTTTCTCCTTCGGGGCCGGGGCTTCGGGAGGAGACTTCGTGCGCGTCTGGGCCCGGGCGCGCCCAGGCTGATCCAAGGGCGGCGGGTGCCAGCTCGGGAGACGGCGGAGGCGCTGCCCGGGGGCCCGCGCTGGGCGGTGGCACTTCCTGCGGGCGGGGGTATGGGGAGGGGCGTGGTTGCCTGGAGAACTGCTCCCAAAAAGGCGGCCGGGCCCTCTGGGATGCTCCGCGTGCCGGGTGGGCTGCGGGCGGCGCGGAGAAACTCGCCCTCACGCCAAAGCCACACGCAGAAAGCCGGCTCTGGACCTTGGCGTGCCGTCTGTTTTCGCCTCTTCCCAGACTAAGTCAGAAGGAAGAGGAACCCTAGTCCTGGCTGCAGGTTGACAGGTGCCCGGTGTCCAGAGAGGGTCTGGCTCAGCACCTCTGGGGTCAAAGATGCCCGAGGCCTTGCGGAGCCTGGGCCCTGGCTTCGCGTGGGAGATCCGGCCCAGGCAGGAAGGTGATTTGTCCAAAGGCCTCAGAGAGGAGGCCGAGCTCCTGGGTCTGGACCTCCTGCTCACCAGGCCACGGAAAGTGCTTAAAATAGTTCCTGGCGCATAGTCAGTCGTAATGTATAATAAATAATACATGTATATATGTGTCTCATAGCTCATCTTCATGGGGCGCTTACTGCATGCCCGGTATTGTTGCAAGTGTTCTTCATGGATGAATTGTTTGATTCTCACCACCGCACTAAGATATAGATACTATTCGTATCACCATATGGCAGCTGAGGAAACATGCTCAGAGAAGTTAGGTAACCTGCCCAACATCACACAGCTAGGAAGTATAGTGTGGGAGTTAAACCCAGACCCCCTGACCTCAGAGGCCGTATGCATGAGGCTGACTTCAAATATTGTTGAGGTCCAGGTGCTGACACAGAAATTAACCAGTCGATCTAAGAAAGAAATGGGAAATTTTATTCATGCCAAACTGAGGGTTATAACCTGGGAACAGCCTCTCCGAAAGCCCTGAGAACTGTTTGGCCTGTTAGAGGTCAAAGCACAGTTACGTAAGTTTTGAGCGAGGGCTGTATATTAAATGACGTATTATTGACAGTTTACACAATCCAGATCCCCTCGTACAAAGCGTGGTCATGGGTCATTGTGGCCTCTTACAAGATTAAGAAGGAAGGTTATCTCTTAAGGAGCTGTGACCCTTTATGAGATTAAGAAAGAATGTGATCTCCAAAGGAGATCGGGTTAATGCAGATGCAACACACACACACACACACACACACACACACACACACACACACACACGAGGAGGGAGGAAGCCCAGATGAGCAAAGAAAAATTTTATGTTTATGTTTCTTCTCTTACCATAAAATTTGAATTTTATTTCATCACAGGAGTATGCTGCAGGTGGCTTGCTTCTCAGGGTGTCTGAAGAGCATAGTGTTAAACCGAGAGCTAGCTCCGTGCTGGGGGAGGGGGTCCGGTGAGCCCTGCCCTTCCTGCTGGGGCCCCAGTTCCGCAGTTTCCCATGTGCCACAGTGCGGAAGAGAAGCACTGGGCATCCCTCTTGTCCAGTCATTGGCTATATCCCTACTGTAACCGAAAGTGGGGTCTGGCTGCTCGCCGCTCAAAAGCCAATAAGGAGGCCAGGCTGGTGGAAAGGAGAGTTTGCTTTACTTTGGATGCCGGCAACCCCGGGGGGTGGGGGGGAGGGTGGACACCTGTCCAAAGACTGAACTCCCCCCCCCCACCCCGCCCCATCAATCAGGAGGCAAGAGCTTTTGTAGACCGAGGGAGGGGGCTACCTGCAGAAACAGCACAATCAGCTCGGACACTCATCTTTTTTTTTTTTTTTTTTGCGGTACGCGGGCCTCTCACTGTTGTGGCCTCTCCCATGCGGAGTACAGGCTCCGGACGCGCAGGCTCAGCGGCCATGGCTCACGGGCCCAGCCGCTCCGCGGCATGTGGGATCCTCCCGGACCAGGGCACGAACCTGCGGACACTCATCTTGAAATTAGTCATGAGGTGGTCTGATCAGTATCATCTTGATTGTTTTAAGTACAGTTAGTCTTCATTTCCAGGGTTGGTTTGTTCCCATTTCCTTGAGGCCATTTCTCAGAATTGTGGCAGCTTGTGTCATGGCTACAGCCTGGTCATCATGTAGTTCACTTCTTCCACCTAGTGGAGGTTTCAGTGTCTATAAGACAGCTCACAGGATATGGCTCAGAATATTATCTATAGCCCTTGAGGAGGAACTAAAGGTCCTTGACTTTGCTTAATGACTAAATTATTATTATTTGGTCTCCTTTGACTGTTTTCCTTTGTTTCTGCATTTTCTCATTTCTCTGATTAAATTTATTCTTTGGCTAAAGTTTTTCCACAGACAAAAGGCACGCAGAGGACATGGGGGCCAGGGAACATAGGGTCCTGCTCTGTTTCACTATGGCCCCGGGACCTGGTCTCCAGCCCCCACCATTCCCCCTGCTCAGTCTGGTGGACCACACTCACTGCTTTGGGGAACGTTGCCTTTAGCAGAGCTTCCCAAATACCTGCCAACAGAGTGAGGCCTACTTGGGGTTCTTTAGAATCCCAAGCTGGGGAGCACGTTAAACACACAGATCCCAGCCCACTGCAGAGCTGTGATCCTCAGCCTTGATCATGCATTGATACTCAGTGGACTTGATGCCTAGGTCTTCCCCCCGCCGCCGCGGAGATTCTGACTGAGTCGATCTGGGGGTCCCCCCGGGTGTTGGGATGATCCTCGTGTGCAGCTGAGATTGAGCGCCGCTGCTCCGATGGTTGAGTCCGTAAGGTTGAGGTGGCCCTAGGAATCTCTATTTTTAAGAACCTGCTTGTGTGATTTTCAGGTGCTACCGTGTTTGCAAACCTCTGATGTGGAGCTCACTTTCTTCTGATTGGCTTTGAAGAGTGTCCCAGATTCTTCTAATGGGACCATCTGCGTCACGTGTGGGAGCTGCTTCACAGCTTGTCCCGGAAACTTTGCATCAATTCTCCCATACAAGAAAGGGAGCAGGGGTCCCTGCTCAGCCTCTCCTGGCCCCGTCTCAGTTGACAGGATTTCTCTCCTTGCCAGGCACCAGCATTCTTGCCCACCCAGTCATGTTCATTTCTCAAAGGTTCTGGGCAGTGTGGTCAGCTCCTCTGAGCTGGTGGTCACCTGGAGCTCGGGACCCTTGAACTCTTGAACACCAACCAGCCGTGTTGGCAGCCCAAGGACCTTAGGAACCCTCACTTCCATCCTCTTTCCCCAGGTGTTAGTAGACTGTGTTATCATGACAGGTGAGCTGGGTGGAGGGACTGCTTCCCCCCCCCTCCTCTGGGACAGGCTGTTAAACCTCTTTCTCAGTGTTGCCTCCTGCCCTGAAGTAGCTACGTCTGCTGTCTCCCAGCCTGATAGCCTTTCCTGCGTCTGTGGCTACTGTGTGTTCTTCTGGATACTTGGTGCACATGTTGGGTGATAGGCTTGGAGTCTGGGAACCTGAGTTCTGGACTGTGTGCCCCAGGTCATATCACAGCCCCCGCCCCCCCCAATCCTCTCCCCTTCGCTCTGAGTTTTCTGGCGTCTCTCTGCTCCTCCCACCCCAATCTCTGTCCCTGCCCAAGTGCTGCACCCTCCGCCCAGAGCTGCCATCCATTGTTCTCCTTGGGAATGGATGCATCATGGGAAATCACTCTGTCTGGACCCAAGGAGGAAGGAAAGAGGGACGGGAATGGAATGGGCGGGTGATGGAAAAAGTGACTGCCAGCCGTTCCCTGGACTTGGGCCTGGAAGGCAGCTCAGTGTGGTTGCCGTGGTGACAGTCAGACAAGCACACTGCTGTTTCCCTGTCCTACGAACTGAAGAGTACTTGTTGTGCCTTTTCCTGCCTGCTCTGATAGCCTCAGGCCCACATCTGGGATGGGGTACAGACCCCCAGGTTTAACTCTCATGCCTCAGTTTCCCAGCCTGACCAAAGGAAGATAAAGAGAATGTGCTGGGTATTCCATTCGCCCCTGCAGACCTTCCAACCTTCCCCACCTGCTCTGCACCTTAGCAGGCTGACCTTGGTGGACCCCTTCTCCTGGGCTCCCTTGTCTTCTGGCTTCGGGTCAGCACCCCAGGGGGCTTCATCATCCTGGCTGGTTTCTCTCAACCCCACCTGCCCCTCTGTGATTAGCCCCTCCACCAATCTCTCCCTGATCACCCCTTTCTCTCTGTTTGCTGCTGGGGGCCTGACTACTGGAGAAGTCATCTTAACAAGGAGGAAGGAAGGAGGGCAGTCACTTAAGGACTCCTTTCTCTGCCGTGAGGCTCTGGCAGGGTGGCTATGTAGGTGGGGTAGCCTTGTAGGTGTAATCTGAGATGTACCCAGAAGGCGGCCCTGCCCAGAAATAGCCAGGCTGAAATCCTGAAGTTCAAGGGTCACTCTCTGGGTTAAAAAGTTTCTCTGTAAAGATCCCACATTCCCTGGGAAGATGAGCACCTTCCCTTCATTCATTTCTCGACATGTCTTAGTTTTAGCAGGTAAGAAGCTTGACCGTAAGCTTCAAAATGCAAGGACTGTGGCTGTCTTTCTTGTGTAGACATGGGTGGCATGGCGCCTGGTGAAGAGTAGGCTTAAAATAATATCTGCTGAATAAATTCATTGCCCTTTCAATACATGTTTCTTGAGCACCTACTGTGTTCCAGGTGTTCTAGGTTCTTGGGATACATTAATGAACAAAACCAGTAAAGATCCCCCTCAAACAGAGAGACAGACAGTACATTTTATATACATACATATACATATATGTATGTGTGCATGTGGCCAAAGCCTGCCACCCTCTCTGAGGAACCCCACTGAACCCCACAACCCCACCCAGACTTCCTCTGTCCCCACTGCTCTAAGCAGACCAATCTCTTTGTGTTTCCTTGGTATAGCTGATCTCAGAGACAGTTGACAAGGAAAACAGAGGCTCCTAACAAATGAGACAATTGTGGATCCTAGGAGTTTTTAAAGTGGATATTTTATAATAAACCCCACATTGGTGAAATTTAATGCAGTGTAACTGACTGTATTTAAAACACTCAGGTACTGGGACTTCCCTGGTGGTCCAGTGGTTAAGAATTTGCACTTCCACTGTAGCGGGTGCAGGTTTGACCCCTGGTCGGGGAACTAAGATCCTGCATGCCAAGTGGCCACACAAACAAAAAACCAAACCCAAACAAAACAAACCCCAAAAAAACCAATCCAAGATGGAGATATAGGAGACTCCTGAACTCACCTTCTCCCACAAATAGAGCAAATCTATAGTGACATGTGGAGAAATTCCACCAAAAAATCAAGAAATCAGCTGAGTGACTTCTACACATTGGATGAATGAGAAAATATTCAAATCAAAATGCATAGGAAGGGCTGAGACACACTGGCCATAAACCCCAACCTACACAATGCCATGCTGTCAGGAGGGAACTCAAATCCCAGTGTCCCCCTGAGGAGCCAAGGCTTTGGATGTAATATCTTGCACCCCAACTTTTAAGACTTCCACCTTTGGGGGATGGACTCCCAAAACACCTAGCTCTGAAAGTCAACGGGACTTGCATCCATGGGGCCCACAAGGCTATAGTAAACAAAGCAATAGTTCTTAATGAGCTACACTCCCCCCCACCCCCAAGGCTTAGTGCAGAGGGAGAAGACAGAAATACCCATCTCCCAGTCTTTCCCTGAAGACTCCTATTTGCATATCTTAAAAACTGTTGCCTCAGCATCTGGCTTCCAATCAGTCTGCAGCCAGATCTGCAGACTGAGATCTTCCACTTTGGGACACTGACAGTTCTTAGCACACCCTCAACTACTGGGAGCCATGGAGAACAAAGAAATCAGCTTGGACAATCACAAAGTCTTGAAAGACAACCAAGAACTCAGGCTGAGCTGAATGATAAAGTTCATCTGTTACTTGAGACCAGCCTGTCAAGATTGGGAGAGATGGCTGTTCTGTCTGTTGCACAGAAAACAACATGGAAAGTCAAGGAAAATGAAGAAACAGAAGAATATGTTTCAAGCAAGAGAACAAGGTAAAGAAGTGGACATAAGCAATTTACTTGATAAAGTGCTCAAAATAATGGTCATAAAGATGCTCACTGAGGTCAGGAGAACAACGCATGGCCAAAGTGAGAATTTCAACAAAGAGATAGGAAAATATAAGAAAGTACCAAGCAGAAATCACAGAGCTGAAGAATTCAATTATTGAATTGAGAAATTCAATAGAGAGGATCAACAGCAGACTAGATCAAGTGGAAGAAAGGATCAGAGAACTTGAAGACATGACAGTGGATTCCATCCAATTAGAGGAGCAAAAAGAAAAAAGGATAAAAAAGAGTAAAGATAGCTTAAGGGACTTATAGGACACCATCAAGTGGACTAATATTTGCATTATAGGAGTTCCATGAGGAGAAGAGAGAGAGGAAGGTGCAGAAAGTTTATTCAAAGAAATAATGGCTGAAAACTTCCCTCACCTGTGGAAAGAAACAGATATTCAGATCTAGTGAGCCTAGAAAGTTCCACCAAGATGAATCCAAAGAGATCCACACTGAGACAGAGTATAATTGTCAAAATTAAAGACAAGGAGAGAATTTTAAAAGCAGCAAGAGGATCACTTCTCATGCTTTTGGCTAAGATCAAGTGTAAAATCAGCAAGAGGAAAAAAAAAATATTTGCTACATACAAGGGAATCCCCATAAGACTACCTGCAGATTTTTCAGCAGAAACTTTGTAGGCCAGAAGGGAATGGTTTGATATGGACATATGCAAAATGCTGAAAGAAAGAAAAAAAAAAAACCTGCCAACCAAGACTACTACCCAGCAAACTTGTGTTTCAGAACTGAAGGAGAGAAAGAGTTTTCCAGACAGGCAAAAACTGAGGCTGTTCATCACCATTAGACTGTCTTTAAAAGAAATGTTAAAGGGTGTTCTTCAACCTGAAATGAAAGGACACTAATTAGTAACAGAAAAACATATGAAAGTATAAATGTCACTGGTGTAGGTAAATATATAGTTAAATTCAAACTACCCTAATGTAATGGTGGTGGGTAAATCACTTATAAATGTAGTATAAAGGTTAAAAGACAAAAGTATTATAAATAACTATAACTACATTAATTTGTTAATGGGTACACAAGGTAAAAAAATATAAATGGTGACATCAAAAACATAAAATGTATGTGTGGGGAAAGTAAGAATCTAGAGCTTTAATATGTGTCCAAAGTTAAGTTGTTATCAGCTTAAAATAGGGTGTTATAAATATAAGCTGTTTCACATAAGCTTCATGGTAATCACAAAGCAAAAACCTATAGTAAATACACAAAAGATAAAAAGAAAGGACTCCAAAGATACTACTATAGGATATCGTCAAATCACCAAAGAAAAGAGTGAGAGAAGAAGAAAGGAACAAAGGAATTACAAAATAGCCAGGAAACAATTAACAAAATGACAATAATAAGTCCATACCTATCAATGATTACTTTAAATGTAAATGGACTAAATTCTCCAATCAAAAGATATAGAGTGGCTGAATGCCATAAAAAACAAGACCAACTATATGCTGCCTACAAGAGACTGACTTCAGCCTTAAGGACTAATATAGACTGAAAGTGAAGGTATGGAAAAAGATATTCCAGGCAAATGGAAACCAAAAGAAAGCAGGGATAGTTATACTTATATCAGACAATATAGACTTTAAGCCAAAGACTGTTACAAGAGACAAAGGGGTCAATTCAACAAGAAGATATAACATTTGTAACTATTTATGTACCCAACATGGGAGCACCTAAATAAATAAAGCAAATATCAATAGACCTGAAGGGAGAAATAGGCAGCAATATAATAATAGCAGGGAACTTCACTACCTCACTTTCAACAGTGGACAAATCATCCAGCAGGAAAATCCATAAGGAAACATTATACTTGAGCTACACATTAGACCAGATGGACCTAACAGACATTTACAAAACATTCCACTTAACAGTATCAGAATGCACATTCTTCTCAAATGCACATGGAAGAGTCTCCAGGATAGATCATATGTTAGGCCACAAAACAAGTCAATAAATTTAAGAAGATTGAAATCATATCACAGCATTGTTTCCAACCACAATGGTATGAAACTAGAAATCAATTATAAGAAGAAAACTGGAAAATTCACCAATATGTAGATATCAAACATGCTGCAGAACAACAAATGGGTTGAAGAAGAAATTGAAAGAGAAAAAAAATCTTGAGAAAAATGGAAATACAACATACCCAAACTCATGGGATGCAGCAAAAACAGTTCTAAGTGGGAAGTGTATAGTGATAAATGCCTACATTAAGAAAAAAGAAAGATCTCCTATAAACAACCTAACTTTATACCGCAAGGAACTAAGAACAAGCTAAGCCCAAAGTTAGTAGAAGAAAGGAGATTACAATGATCAGAGCAGAAATAAATGAAATAAAGACTAAATAGACAATTAAAAAGAGCAATGAGACTAAGAGCTGTTTTTTGGGAAAGATAAACAAAATAGACAAAACTTTAGTTAGACTCATCAAGAAAAAAAGAGAGAGGACTCAAAATTACAAACGGAAGAGGAGACATTACAACTGATACAAATGACCACACAAATACAAAGGATCATAAGAGACTGCTATGAACAATTATATGCCAACGAATCGGACAACCTAAAAGAAACGGATACATTACTAAAAACATACAACCTATCAAGACTGAATGATGAAGAAACAGACAATCTGAACAGACCAATTAGTACTAGTAAGGAGATTAGATCAGTAGTCAGATCCTCCCAAGATGGAAAAGTCCAGGACCAAGTGGCTTCACTGGTGAATTCTACAAAACACTTAAAGAAGCATTAATAAAAATACTTCTCAAATTCTTCTAAAAAATAGAAGAGGAGAAACACTTTCAAACTCATTTTATAAGGCCAGCATTATGCTGATATTAAAACCACTATGCCACTATGGAAAATGGTATGAAGGTTCTTCAAAAAATTAAAAATAGAACTACCATATAATCCAGCAGTCCCATTTCTAGGTATCTATCCAAAGGAAAGGAAAACAGGATAGCAAAGAGATATCTGCACTCCCGTGTTCATTGCAGCATTATTCACAATAGCCAAGATATGGAAACAACCTAAGTGTCCACTGATGGATGAATGGATAAAGAAGATGTATATACAACAGAATGTTATTCAGCCACGAGAAAGATGGAAATCCTACTGTTTGTGAAAACAGGGATGGAACTTGAGAGCTTTATGCTAAGTGAAGTAAGCTAGACAGAGAAAGACAAATACTCCATGTTATTACTTATAGGTGGAATTTTAAAAAGAAAAAGAAAGTCAAACTCATAGAAACAGAATGTAGAAAAGAGGTTGCCAGGGCCTGGGTGGGGGGTGGGGAAATAGGGAGAGGTTGGTATAAGGGTACAAACTTTCAGCTATAAGATGAATAGGGTCTGAGGATCTAATGTAAAACAAGGTGACTTTAGGTGATAACGATGTATTGTATAATTGAAATTGTTAAGACAGTAGAACTTAAGTGTTCTTACCGAAAAACAAAAAACCAAAAAAACCGAAAGATAAATATGTGAGGTGATGGATGTGTTAATTAACTAGATAGGGGGAATCCTTTCATAATGTATATGTATATCAAATAACCATGATGTACTCCTTAAATATCTTGCAATTTTATATGTCGATTATACCTCATTAAGACTGAAATAAAATAAATCAGGTAGTTTATGTGTGTGTGTGTGTGTGTGTGTGTGTGTGTCAGTGTTCTTAGTTGCAAAATATAAAATTCATTCATGTTTTGGTGAGAAAAGGAATTTATTTTAGGATATTTGATTCCCAGGGAACTTCCAGTAGGACCAGAGAACCCAGCTTGCAGGCTACACAGACCCTATCTCTAACTAGATCAGCGAAGTCTTGAGTCCATCTCTGGTCATGGGCAGTGCATCTCATATGGCCAACACTGGTCCCCCAGACACTGGAACCTCCTCTCCAGCAAGTCCCAGACCCCCACGCCTCTATCTCCTTCATCACCAGGAGATGCAGCTCCCCTGGTACCTGCTTCCTCACACTCTTTCTTCACTTCCCCAATTTTAAACCTCAGGTGGTTTCCTCTGGTGGGTGAAGCTTAGGTCACATGCCTGCTACCTGGTTACAAAGGAGGCTGGGAAAGCAAGTTTTCTGGCTTCTACCAGGCTCTGTCATCCGCATTCTTTAATTCTCACATCAACCTTGTGCATTAGGTATTGCATTCTCACTTCACAGATGAAGACACTGAGGCTCAGTGAGGTTAAGGGATTTGCCTAAGATCGTATAGCTAGTAAGTAGCAGATGTAGAGATAAAATCTAGAACTTTCTGATTTAAAATCCCACGCTGTTTCTGCGGTTTACTTTTCTCTATTTTTGTGTGCATGGATTTGCCCAAAATCTCCAACTACTTTCACCACTGCTGGAGTCCTGGCAACAACAGCAAGTGGGGTGGCTGCCAGGGGCTGTGGCGGCAGAGGCGGCAGGAAGCTGGGTTGTGCCTGTGTGGGCCCTTTGTAGTCAGGTATTTATAAACCTGGACCTTCTCCCTTGTAACAAATATCAGAGGTATTTCTTCTGGCTCTCAGACTTGGGAAGGGTACCTTCCCCTCTGTTCATAGGAATACTTCCAGGAGAGGCAGCTCCCCAGGGGTCAGGTGAGGCCAGGCCAGCCTTGGGGGTGAACTAAGGCTCTTGGATTGCAGGTGTCCTAGGGATTTGGGATATACCATAGGATCCCCAGCCCCCAGCCCCTTCTGAGAGATACTGTCCTGGATCGTGTGGCCCTGTCTCCTCTGGCCATGGATGGGTGGTCCAGCAGCAGCACCCACGTGAGAGCAGCCCCACCACAGGCTGGCCAGGGGTCCTTGGTGGGGCTTTGCCATCAGGGCTGTGCCCACGTCGGCGTGCTGGGGATGGGCTGGGCCTTGTGGTAGAGCGGGGAGAAGCAGGAAGTTGCCCAGAAACAGCAGGAAAAGAGGCAGCCCGCCTGAGAGGTGGTCGGGCTCTAGAGTGCACTGGGTCCTGGGCAATGTCCCCTTCCTGAGTTACGGGGCCCCCAGTATGGCTGTTACTGGGGGTCCCTGGAATCCTTTAGACTCTTCTTACTGTGACTTCCTCACAAGTACATTTTTAGACCTAATTGAGTGAGTGACTGTGGTGCCCAGACGGGGTGAACGAGGACAGTCCCAGATCACAGAACCTGATGTGGTCTGCCCGCCACATCCTCGAGGGCCGCAGCTGGGGGGCTGTGGCTGCCCGCACTTGGGTCCCTGGCTCCTGCTGTTCAGATTCACAGGGACGCCTCAGGGCCAGAGGCTGAAGAAGGTAAGATGTGGACTCTAGAAGCCCAGGGAGAGGGAAAGGAAGGGCCAGAGGGACCAGGGGTGGAATGGTGGGCTTCCAGTCATGACATCACCACGGAGCTTGGCCGTGGGGTGTGTTTTCAGTAGAGTGTTACTCACCACAGTCAAAGCACTAGTTTGTCTTTTAAAGCGTACATGTCTTCATTTAACCATTTCAAAATTTGGAAGGCACAGAAGGGAATCCGCTGAAAGTCTCCCTCCTTCCCGGCCGCCAGCTCCCCTCCCCCAGGCGACCACTGCACAGTTGTCGGCATCCCTCCAGACATGTTTCATGACTTCGAAGCAAGCACACGCACATCCCCCTTATTACACAAATGTGAGCACACGATTCCCGTTGTCCTGCGCCTTCTTTTCTTCATTGTGAATAACTGACTAACTTTCCCCCTGGGTGAGGGTACATTCGAGGTCATCCCTATAGCAGGGGCGTTTTCCCAAGCAACTTTCTGCCCAGCATGGTGGGTGGCAGCCCTTTCTGGCCAGGCCCTTAGGGAGGGTGTTTGCGCGAGTGTGTGTGTGTGTGTGTGTGTGTGTGAAAATAAGTGTGTATACGTGTGTGTATGTGAGTGTGTGAGAGTGTGTATGTGTGTGTGAGTGTGTATGTGAATGTGTGTGTCTGCATGTGAATATGTGTGTATGTGAATGTGTGTGTATGTGAGTGTGTGTGAGTGTGTGTGTGAAAATAAGTGTGTATACGTGTGTGTGTGAGTGTGTATGTGAATGTGTGTGTCTGCATGTGAATATGTGCGTGTATGTGAACGTGTGTGTATCTGAGCGTGAGTGTGTGAGTGTATGTGAGTGTGTGTATATGTGAGTGTGAGTGTGTGTATGTATGTGAGTGTGTGAGTGTATGTGTGTGTGTATGTGAGTGTGTGAGTGTATGAGTGTGTGTGTGTGAGTGTGAATGTGTGTATGTATGTGTGTGTATATGTGAGTGTGTGTGTGTGTGTGTGAGTGTGAGTGTGCGCGCGTGCCTCCAGGAGGACCTCGGGGGAGCCCTAGTGCAGCAGCCCCACACTGCACTGTGGTTCTAGGTTTGTTGTCTTAACCCTCCTCGGACTTGGTTTCCTTCCCACAAGTGAGGGTGACAAAAATATCCCTTGGGGCTGTCGCGAGGGTGGCATGAGAATGTGCTGGGAAACCGTCTTGTGACTCGTCATGTCCCTGAGGGGAGAGGTTATTCTCGGCTGGACAGATAGGAAGAGGTTCTCCCTTTCCTCTCGAGGGCGGGTCTGCCCTTCTCGGCTGGCCCCCTGCCCACCTCCTCATTCCCCGGACGGTGACATCATCTCCTCTGGGGAAGTAAAGGGAAGGTGGTGCCCCAGCTTCCCACTCCCACCCACCTACCCACTGACTGGCATCTGCCCCACCTCCCCTCCCTCCCGTCCTCCCTTGGGCACCTGAAACCTTCCGCCTCTGCCCCCTACTCCCCAGGTCTTCCACCTTGCCCTCCTTCGGGGCTCCAGCCAGCCAGCATTCCAACATGCTCAGATTTTTCCTGTTTTAAAAAGTAAATCCTCCCCTGACTCCCACATCACCGTCAGCTGCTGTTTTTCTCCCCCACTTTGGGGTCAAACTCCTCGAAAGATGAGCTTAGGCTCAGAGTATCACCCCCTCCAGCGCCTTCACTCCTCGGCCCGTCATGTTTTCTAATCGAACGCTTATCGAGCTCTGTGTATCAGGTGCTGTTCTAGGTGCTTGGCGTGTGGTGACCCACTGAATCTTCAGACAGCCACCCAAAGAGGCAGGTACTATTACTAAGCCATTTGACAGACGAGGAGACCGAAGGGGAGAGGCTAAGTGTGGTCACACTGAGCAGAGCCCACACCCAGGGAGGGAGTGGCTTCAAAACCAGGCCGTCTACCCCCCCTGCGTGCGTGTGGCCCCAGGAAACGGGTCAGCAACCAGCTCGTGGTCCACACAACGGCACCTGCCGGTGGGTTTTGCCTCTCCCGTCCTGCCTTGACTTGGGACGCTTTGGTTTCTTCAATCTTGGTGTTCCTCTTTCTCTTCCCATTCTGCTCCCTTCCCTTGGGTGAGCGCACCCATTCCAGGGCTCACTGTGGGCTCACCGACCTCCTTCTTATGCCCCCACCCCAGCCCCCAGATCTGCCTCTGACCCAAGTCTCTTGCTGCCATTGCCACTCTACTTGCCGTCCTCCTTTGGAGGTGGCAGAGGTATTCTAAACAGCCCCCAGCGGGATGCAGGCCATGCTCGGAAGTTTGTATTTTCTCATTCAGGTGCGGGAAGCCAAGGAGGGCTGCTAGTCAGAGGTGGGGAGGGGCCGGGGGCTGGTGGCGTTTGATCAGATTAGGGCTTTAGAAAGACTCCAGCCTGCACTGTTCACCGTGTCAGTGAACTCCTCTGTAGCACCGGGGGTCTCAGCTTACAGGTCACTTTCTCAGAAGGTTTTTCCTAAGCCCGTCTCCCTGTGTGTGCTCTCCAAGTCCTCGCCTGGCACTGTCAGATTGCTTCCTCCTCTGGACTGTAATTGTCCATTTCCTGGCTTGTGGCCCTGCACCCCACGTTTGGTGAGTCTGGTTCCCTTTAGATCTGATGTCACCATGCCTTGCACGCAGAGGGCACTCCATATACGTGTGCTGAGTGGCACTTTGTTGACGCAGATCTCTGTGGAGCTGTGGGAGGGAAAGGAGTTGCAAGGCGGTGGTTTAGGTCAAGAGGAATCAAAGGGGGGGAGGGATAAAGTAGGAGCTTGGGATGAACATACAGACACCACTGTACATAAAATAGATAAACAAGGACCTACTGTGTAGCACAGGGAGCTACAATCAGTATTTTGTAATAACCTGTAAGGGAAAAGAATCTGTTTATTTTATCTCTATATAAAATAGATAAACAACAAAGACCTATGGATAGCACAGGGAACTGTACTCAATATTTTGTAATAACCTATAAGGGAAAAGAATTATATATAGTGTTGTGTATACACATATATATACACACAAAATATATATACACACAACATTGTATATAATACAGATCTGTGCCCAGCGTCTCTCAACTTCCCCTTCAGGGGCCGTGAGAAGAGCCTGGGTTCAAATGGGGAGGACCTGGGTTCGTATCCCGCTCCACCACCTGCTGCAGTGTGATCTAGAGAAAGTTCCTTAACCGGTTTGTTTCTCATTGACATAGGTCACCTGAAACCACAGGACAATGGGCCAGGGCTCTGCTCCTGCTCTGTCCCCAGCTGTCCTTGTGCAAATGGGCCCCCTCTCTGTTCCCCAACGGCAAGATGAGAGCCGTGGCCAGACCCTTTCCAAGGGCACTTCCGTGTTTAAGCCCCTTTACCTCCACGTATATTTAGATTTTTGCCTTGAAAGTTCAACCCAGCAGGGAACATCTCTCCCGGAGGAGGAAGGTGGTGACGTTTCACCGGGCCATCGTACACCCACAGGACAGCACGCCCCTGCCCACCCCGAGGAGCAATGACAGAAGCTGTTTATGCAGATGAGTGTGTCATCATCACACTGACTCTGGGTACCTAGGCTGGAAGATCTGATAAGACCCACAGCTGATAGAACCCCACAGTTTTTGTGCAAAGCTTATCTCCTGCAGCTTCACAACAGCCCTGGGGGCAGTGACCTTTACTGCAGGGTGGGCTGTCCGCCTGGAGCCCCAGGAAGAGCTGGTGTTTTGGTTCAAGATTGAAGGCTGCCTGCTGCAGGATGTCAGAGGAGGTTGGTCTTTCTTTCTACTCAGGCCTTCGACTTATTGGATGAGACCCAGCCACATTATGGAGGGCAGTCTGCTTTACTCAATTCCACAGATATAAGTGTAAATCCCATCCAAAAACAGCCCGACAGAAACAACCCAGAATAATGTTTGTCTGCATGTCTGAGCGCTGTGGTCTAGCCACGGTGACACATCAAATTAACCATCGAGGGGGCTTTCCTGTTTAATCCCTACAACCCGGAAGGTAGGTATTGGGGTCTCCATTGAAGGGAAGGAAGCAGAGGCTCAGAGCAGTGATGAGGTTAACTCAGGGCTGCGGTGCATGCCGTCACCAAGGGGCATCTCCCGCGACTGCGCTGAGAAAGTTCTCTGGGTGTTACTCGAAAACCGGCACCCAAGGTGCCCGAAGGAGCGACCCATGGGGTCATGATTAGACCCTGATGGAAAGGGATAGCCCTGTCAATTTTTATTCAAGGCTCTGTTCCTTCTAAGACCGACAAGGGTCTGGGCTTGGGGATCATGTATCAACTAAGCAACCTATTTATAATAATAATAATATCATCATCTTACTTTGATTTGGTGCTTTACAGTGCTATAGCTTCAGAGTGTGTTGGAACTGAGCACCCGTAGTGAAGAGGGGAAGATACCTCTCTGCTCTTTGCGTTGTAGTTCATTAGAAGGAATCTACATATCAGTAAGCTAAGCACATCCAGACCACTTACGGTGCTGGAAAGATTCCTAGTGGAAATAAGGATGAATCCTTTTTATTTATGTAACAAGTTTTCCCAGTCTTCATTGGACTGTGGGTACTAAAGAAGTGACAATTATGTTAGTAACTAAAGAAAAAAAAAAAAAAACAGAAGGGAGGCTCTGGGCAGCTGGGTTAGCACATCTGTCGACATCTAGATAATACCGGCCGATTTCTTCAGCTTCCACTGTGGAAAGTCCAACGTCTTCCGCACCGTTTCTAAGGTGGCCTGGGGTGGAGGTCGGGGTGCCTTCTCTTGGTCAAGTGACCCCGACTTCCTGCTTCTTCCCGGACAGCGATATTGTTTGTCAACCTAGCAACCTTTTCCCTTTGTTTCAAAATCCACCTTCTCCCGCCCCACCGCGAGGCATCCATGTGTGTGGCAGGCTTTCCAGGTGCCCAGGGAGATGGAGGGAACGTACAGAGCAGCAGTGAAGGCTGCAGACTGGATATTAGCCCACAGGTTCTTACGAAACCAGTTTCTTGCGGCATTTCCGACATTTCTGCAGCCCGGCTCTGGCTCCCTGTTATTGAGCATCCCTCCCTGTTTCCCCACCTTCACTCCTCTTCCTTCCTTTGCCCTCTCATCGCTATCCTCTTCCTCTCAGAAACAAAAATTAAATTCCTCCCATTTTCTTTTGTGGGGAAATTCCACCTTCTCTCGCCCAGAGCGCTCATCTTGGCTCCAGGGCTCGCCCCTGCCGTCCCAGGAGTGGGCAGCGACTTTCTGAGAATTCTTTCTGAGAGAGGCTGACCTCCTTCCCCCTGGGTCCGGCTCCTTCCCCCACAGGAGCTGGCGCTGCTCTTCCCAGCACCGGCCAGGTGAGAAGGCCGCCTGTCTAGCCTGGGCAGGTGAATGTCCATTGTGAGGACAGCTCCCCATCTACCTCAGCTGGAGGCCCCCGGCTGTGACCCCACATGACTTTGGGACTCGTCCTCCCCTGTGACTTGTCCACAGTGAGTGGGCACCTGGCTTGAGGGCAGGAGGGTCTGGTCTGGAAAGTACACTGGACATTCTGGGGTCCGGCCAACTCTGTGCTCAGGTGGGCACCCAGCACAGCGTCCACAGTATCCCCCTCCACTGGGAATACTTCAGGCTCTTGTATTCGGGGCCCCTCCTCTGCCTCTTAGGCACCTACGTACCCTGTTTCCTGTTATGGGCACTGAAGGCTGGGCCTCAAGCGCCAGGGGGTTCAGATTCCCAGGCTCCGGAGGCCTTTGCGTTCCTGAGAGGTGTGTGCCTGGCAGAGGAGGCCGGTCCTGTGGGCTTTGGAGGCAAACATGTGGCTTAAATCCTGACTCCCTCACTTACTGTGTGGTTTTGGGCAAATTACTTAACCTCTCTGAGCTGTGGTTTCTTCATTCGTAAAAACGGGCGTTAGAGCATCTCTGTCATGAGTGTTGCTGAGAGAATCCAAGTTGGTGAATTACGGCAGTATCTTGGCCCAAGACCTACCTGTTCAGTCCCAGGTCCAGGGAGCAGAGAGCCTGGCCCCTGCCCTCTAGAGCCTCAGAGAAAAGCCCCACGAGAGGCCATTGGGAGATTGATCTGTGGTTCCAGCTCATTAATGAAGGTGGCGGGGGCTGCATCCCCTTGGAAGCAGTTCTATGTGGCCAACCTGAGCCCTGGGGGTCCAGGAAGCTCATTCATGCAAGTCGAGATGTTCCACTTCCCTGAATAATCCCCCCAGACAACAGCCTTGGGCGTGGCCCCCAGATAATAGCCTTGGGCGTGGCCCCCAGATAACAGCCTTGGGCGTGGCAGGGATGCCCTCTTCTGTGTTCGGAGGCTTCCTCTCTGTGTGAGCTGGCAAACTGCACTCCAGGGTGGGCAGCCCTTGTTTAGGTGAATGCCTGTGGTCTCTTAGCCAGAGTTTGGACAGGAGAGGAGGTTAGAAAGAAAAAAATCAAGCTCAGGGTATCCTTGCAATAATTTCTAGTGACACCTTCTGTGAGTGAGGCAGTGCTGCCTCTAGACTGGGGTGGGGTCCCCATATCCCCACTCCCCACCCTCTACCCCCCGCATGGACTTGAGCCCAGGAGCTCTGGGCCCCGCGGCCAGGCCTCAGTTCCGGGGGTCAGCTTGTGCCGCCGGCCGGTGTGGGATCATGGGAGACTGAGCTGCCGGAATGGTGCTGACATGCTGATTCTGTGTGACTCCAATTGTCTATCTAGATAGGAGCCCAGAGAAAGAATATCTGGGCGGGGGCTCAGCCGTCCTGGAGGTGGCCCTAGTGGCAGGGCCATCCAGACAATGTCCTGCCCTCCAGGAGCCTATATTCTCCTTGGGGGACACAAACTGGGGGGACTGGGCTGTGAAAAGAAAGAAAGCAGGTTAAGGGGGCTAGATTACAATGAGGAGGCCAGCTGGGGAGGCCCCACTGATAGGGTGGCACTTGAAGAGCAGTGAGAAGTATGCCGGTGTGTATCTGGGGGAGAGTTTTTCAGGCAGAAGAACAGGAAGGCGGCAGCCTGCTTGGCCTGAACCAGAGAGAAAACGATGAGGACAGAGAGGTAGTGGGGACCAGATCCAGCAGAGAGCTTGCAGGCCCTTGTAAAGATCGGCTTTCACTCCAAGAAAGACGCAAAACCGTTGCGGGGTTTGAGCAGAGGAGTACATGATCTGACGTATAGTTTTAAAAGCACGACTCAGACCCCTTTGTGTTCACTGCTATACAGTATTTCATCATGTGACAAAAACAATTTACTTGTCCACTCTCCCGCCGGGAGCTCCCTGGCTGCTCTTTGCAATAATAAACAGCCCTGTTAAGAACAAGAGTTTACACATCTCCTAGTGTGCCCGTGTAAGCACTTCTGTTGGGTAGGTACCTAGGAGAGGAATTTCTGATGGATGATATCATCTTATGATGTCATAAAAAAATGCCAAGTGGTTTTCCAAAGTGGTTGTAGCTATTTACACTTCTCCTGGCCACACCCAAGAGAGCTGGTTGCTGTATTTATCTCCCAGTTTAGAGCTCCTTCCTGGACTCCCCTCCTGAACTTCATATATTGAACTTCTGACCATGTATTCCTCTGTTTGGACTGCCGACTGATGTAGGTAAAATTCGATGCCTGATTCCCTCACCAGCAAATCTCTTCCTAAAGTCTGCGCTTATCAGTAAAAGGCAGCTCCATACTTTCCGCTGCTCAGGTCCAACACCTTGGTGTCCTCCTGACTCCTATCAGCAAATGCTGTTAGACTGACCTTCCTAATTAGATCCTCCTCCCCTACTACCCTGGTCTAAACCACCGTCATCTCTCACCTGGATTAATCCCATGGTATCTTAACCTGCATCCTCTTCCTTGGTTTCCCTAGAATCTATTCTCCAAACCGAGGGAGCTTTTGAAGACCTGAGTCAGATCAGG
Organism: Delphinus delphis; assembly: GCF_949987515.2. NCBI lineage: Eukaryota > Metazoa > Chordata > Mammalia > Artiodactyla > Delphinidae > Delphinus > Delphinus delphis. The sequence goes on along the minus strand of NC_082693.1, from coordinate 6,593,818 downwards.
ACCCTTCCTCTCCCCCAACCCTGCAATGGCAGCCCACCTCATTTAGACTAAAACCCAAAGTCCTTGGAATAGCCTGTGAGGCCATCCGTCTCTTGTTTCCTGTCTGACCCCCTCCCTGTGACTCTCTTGATCGCGCCGGTCTCTGCACTGTCCCTGGGACCCGCCGGCACCCTGCTGCCTTAGGCTCTTGCACTGGCTGTTATACTGAGACAGCTTCAATGTTCTGCTTTATTTGTTTATTGTCTGTTTCCCTCAATAAAAAGCGTTGCACAGGCAGAGCCTTTGTTTTTTCACTGTTGTATCTCCGGCACCTAGAACAGCGCTTGGTACAGTGTGGGTCCTGGGTTGCTGTTGATTGAATGAATCATTGAGTGCATGATTTCTTATGAGCTGCATAATCTCAACCAGACAAAGAGGAAGTGACATCAGGAGGGAGGAGAGGCAGGGGCAGGTGGCAGGGTCAAGGGATGGAAGGCTCTGGATAGGGTGGGAAAATGGTTGGGTTCAAAGTTCTAGAGGAAGGAGTTTGAGAGACGGGAGGAGATGAGATGGTGCATACCTGGACTGAGTGATGAAGGGGCGTTTTGTTCTCCTGCCTCACTGGCTACTTTGTCTCAGTCCACCTTTGCTGGTTCCTCCTCAACTTTTTGGTCTCTAAGGCTGGGGCAAAGCCATGAAAAAAATCAAGGCCAGTGTCTTTCAAAGTGAGAGACACAGCCCAACAGTGGATTGTAAAATTAAGTTAGTGCATCTCTAAAAATGAAATAGAACAGAACAGGAAGTAGCAGAGATCAATGTGTGTAGGAAGGGTAAGTTTCGTATGATAAAGCCTTATTTTATTGAGGTCTGTACCCATGGTGCCTGTGTGTCCTGAGTCACACATATGATTGGGTCATAGACAAACAAATTTGAAAGCCGTTGGCACTGAGAGTGGGTGAGGAGGTGGAAGAGCTCAGAGGCCAGGTGGTTGGAGGAATTTTATTGTGAATCTTGAAATCACCAATGCTTCATAGGGGTAGCGCTGGAGAGCACACTTTACCAGGGTCAAAACCCTTCAAGAAATGCCCAGGAGTCTGAAGGTGGTCCTTCCTCCTTGCCCCAAGATTTCTGGGTCTAACTCTTTCCAGTGGTCCCCCAACCCTGAGCAGCTGCTGGCTCCTTGCCTACCAGCGATTCCAACCTGCCTCAGTATCCTAGCAACCTGCCTCCAATGCTGGGTCACAGCCCCGGGGTGGGTGTCCTCACTCGGACCTCTCACTCTTTCCAGGTGTGTTCATCAGGACAGCAACACAATGTCAAGGTCAGTCACCAACTTTGGAGCCCCTCTATGTGCCTACAAGCAACGCTGCAGGGCACAAATTACTTCTCATTCTATAGGGGAGAGTCAGGAGTTCAGAGGTTGAGTGCCTCGCGCAAGGCCACTCAGCATCAGAGGCAGGATTTGAACTCAGGTCCATCTCACTCCTCAGTGTAGCCTTTGCAAAGCACCTCCCAACCTCCCCCACCAGCTGACTGATCTCCTCTTACAGACCATCCTCACAGCATAGGATTCAGATTTCATGCTTCAATACAATACAAAGCACCTATTTCGTAGATGTTGGGTTCTATAGCTCTGACACCCGTTCTCCGACAGCAACTGGGTATCCTACAGGTCAACATGGTTCTGACACCATCTACCCAGAGACAGCATCGAATTCCACAGGTTGGGGGCTCAGTCCCACAAGACTGCTCACCCGCCCCCCCCCCAACTTCAGATGTCAGTGCACATCCAAGTCGTTAACCGTGCCCTGACTGACTGGCTACACATCAGAGGTTCCCACTACCCTGTCCTGGGTTCCATTAATTTGCTAGAACGGCTACGAGAACTCAGGGAACCAGTTTACTCACTAGACTATGAGTTTATTACAAAGGATATTAAAGCATAGGAATCAACAGCCGGATGAAGAGATCTATGGGGTGAGGTGTCCAAGGCAGAAGCTTCTGTCCCCGGGGAGCCTGAGGCCCAGCACAGCACACGTGGACGTGTTCTGGTTCACCAGCTTGGAAGCTCTTCACACCCATCCTTTTGGGTTTTATGGAGGCTTCATTATGCAAACATGATTGATTCAATCATTGGTAGATACAACCTCTAGCTCGTCTCCCCTTAGCGGAGGTCAAGGGGTGAGACTGAAATGCCCAGCCCTCCAATCACCTAGTTGGTTCCCCCGACAGCCAGCCCCATCTTTAGGTGCATTCCAAAAGTCACCTCATGAACATAACCTCGGGTGTGGTGGACAGGAGTTGGCTAAAACAGTTCCCCTTTATTGTTCTCACTAAGGAAATTCCAAGGGTTTTAGGAGCTCTGTGCCAGAAACAGGATGAAGAACAAATACACTTCTTGTTATAAATCACAATATCACAGGCTCTCCCACAGAGCTGAAGTGTAAATATTAAAATTCTTGACTGGCTACTGTCCCCACAGAATGCCAGCCCTGCACCCAGAGCTGCGAGGATGGGGATGCAGAGGAAGAGGGAATGTTAGACCTGCGCGGTCTCCTAGGAGTTTCGACTCGCCCAGGAAACAACAAGAGTCGGAAGTCGATGCAAAATGCAAGAGGTTTATTGAAGGCCGGTGCACCGGGGTTCCTTGGTCCTCACGCAGGAGGTCGAAGAAGGAACCCTTTTGGGCGCGAATATGTCAGTTTTATAGGTTCCCACTTCCCCGTATGTAAATTATAGATTTGGTTGTGTTCTCCTGCTGATTGGTCCCGGCTTAGGCTCGGACCAGAGAGGGAACTTGTCCCCAGCTGCCTGATTGGTCTTTGACAGACACCTTTTTTACATTTTGTTATCTCCCTCCTTCTCCCCAGCTGCCTGATTGGTCTTTGACAGACACCTTTTTTACATTTTGTTATCTCCCTCCTTCTCGGAAGGGGGCCGGACATCCTGGAAATTCACCCATTGTCTAAGAAGCCCCTATTGTCTGGAGAGTTCTTAATCATTAGCTGGAACAATGTCCCTCGAGTCCCACAGGAAGACCCGGTCCTGGCGCTGCAGAAAGTTACCATCAGGGGACTTGAGGCCTTAGGGAGCTTCCACACTTAACAAGTGACACAACTGAGGCCTGTGTCACAAGGCAGGAAAGAGAAGCCTTGGAGCAAGGAGTAATGGTCGTTGTCATTGTTTACAGACTCCTGGTCCCTCCTTGTCATTTCTTGAGGTTTTGGTGCCCTGTAACATACCTTTCCCTCCAACTCTGTCCCTGTGACATCTTGGTGGCTCTTCAGAATCCAGGTCTCCTGCCCAGTATCTTATACCTTTCACAGGTTGAGATGATAAAAGGAAAACATAGGACACATATGAATCTGATTATGGTGTTAGTGAAACCAAGCAGGACCCCGTGGGGCTCCTGGGCATGGAAGCCTTTCTGTGTCCCCTGTTTCTTGTTTGTAGGGAACAGACTCCAGCCTCCATGACCTTCCCTGAGCTCCAAAAGACAGAGTGGAAGTGTTGCTAGTCAGGGAAGGGAGGGGATGCAGAGACAAGGGAGGAGCAGCCCAGAAACAATAGTGCAGCCTCGGGGCAGGTCCTGGTTCCGCTTCAAGGGATACACATGACAATATGTTTGAAGATGTTAGCATTCTGTTTTTTTTTTTTTTTTTTTTTTTGGCCCTGTCGCTTGGCTTGTGGGATTTTAGTTCCCCAGCCAGGGACTGGGGATCGAACCCAGGTCCACAGCAGTGAAAGAGCCAAGTCCTAACCACTGGAATAGCAGGGAATTCCAAGCATTCTTCATTGCAGAGAAGATCCCAGTTTGATAACCTCAAGAAGCTCATCAGGAGACCCCCTGAGGCCAGATCAAAGGAACCAGAGAAGTTCACCAAGAGACCACCTGAGACCAGATTAAAGGAATGCAGGGCTTCCCTGGTGGCGCAGTGGTTGAGAGTCCGCCTGCCGATGCAGGGGACATGGGTTCGTGCCCTGGTCTGGGAGGATCCCACGTGCCGCGGAGCGGCTGGGCCCGTGAGCCATGGCCGCTGAGCCTGCGCGTCCGGAGCCTGTGCTCTGCAACGGGAGAGGCCACAGCAGTGAGAGGCCCGCGTACCGCAAAAAAAAAAAAAGGAATGCAGGCCCTGCACACACCCTGATCCTTACCAGTAACTTCACCCTTGAACCATTGTTATAAAACTCCTCACCAAATCCCCCTGGGTTGGGACACAGTTTTTGAGGCACGAGCCCATTGTGTCCTCCTTTGCCTGGCAAAGCAATAAAGCTATTCTTTTCTACCTCACCCAAAACTCTGCCTCTGAGATTTGATTCGGCACTGGTGCACAGAGACTGAGTTTTCGGCATCATTAGGGCCTGTCCAATACCATGTCCTACCCCAGGTGCAGGTGTCCAGAGGCCATGTGCCCCAGGTGAGGCTGGGATCCTCCCCAGCCCTGGGCCTGGGGAATGAGTCTTGTCTGACCCATTATGGTAATTCAGCTCCATGTGCTTTGATTTTAACTGCGTATATGATCAATTCTGGCCAATGAGATGTGAGGGAATCTCTTCTAAGAAAATTCTAGGAATAGTTTTCATTCTTGAAAAATAGACACAATGAGGAAACATTATTTCTCCCTATTTTAGACAGAAACTTTGTAGGAGATGAAGCCCTGAGTTACTTCTGGCACCATGTGACCTCGGAGGGACAAACCCAAGTGCAAACGCTACGGAACAGCCCTACCTCTGAACTTCCTATCTGTGAGGTAAGTTCCTTAGTGCTCCTCACATCTGTAGCCCACAGCATCCTAACCAGCATCGAGTGGCCCTGCCTCTAAGGACTGTGGAAGGTCAAGCGGAGCGGGAGTCAGTGGCAGCTGGATCTGTGATGGTAGTGTGACCCGAAACACTGGGTTCACTTCTCGGTGGAAGTCATGCCAAGACACAACCAAGGCAAAGAGCGTGAGAAGGAAGGACTTATTATTTGCAGCAAGTAAGATTTTCCCCAAAGCAGCGTCTTCCCAACAGTAAAACTGGCAAAGTTTTAAGCTGAGGGAACATGCGTATCCATGGAGGGGCTGGGGTGGCTGACAGAGGCCAAGCTTCTCTTGATTGAAGTCACAAGGGTCAGAAAAGGTCAACGTCATCCTCACTTAGGTTCCAGTTGATCTGGTGGTGGAGCGCTTCAGGCTAATCTTTACCATTGAAACAGGAAGGGGAGTCTTTGCAACTGATGTATTACCTTTGCTATTGTTACTTCTCTTGCCTGATAACGGCGCTTTAGCCCTGCATTCTTTTGTTACCTTCGATTGTTAATTACTGAGACCTGTCCAAGGACATTCATGGTGGCCAGGCTTAGCTCCCCAAATGACTTAGGCCCAAAATGGCTTCTCTTCTGTCATGAAAGCCATGCCTGGTTCTCTTTCTCGAGGGGACCCCCTACTTTCTCTGCTTACATAACCAGTTAAGGAGAAGCATGGCATCGGATGGCCCTGCTGGTAAGGACTGTACAAGGTCAGGCAGAGCAGCAACCGGTGGCAGCTGGATCTGTGATGCTAGTTGCTGTAACAGACAAGCCGGAAAGTCTCAGTTTTTGTACAAACTATTTCTCACTGTGTCACTGTCACTGCACAGTCAGTCCTGACAAGGTGGCCTTTCCCGTGCTCCTTCAGACACCCAAGATCCTTCCTTCCTTCCTCTGGGTCCTCGGGGTTCTACTCACTTAGCTGGTGAGGAAGACACGCCTGCTTCTTAAACACACGGCTGCCAGGAGACCAGTTGGGCAGCCATTCCAGCAGCAACTGCTCCCTCCGGGAAGGGAGCAGGACCTCTGACCTTCAGTGGGTGTCCTCTGCCACAGCTACTGTGGCGGCTGAAGAGGATCTGAGCCGGCCTAGAAGGAAGGAGGGACCTAGGGAGGAAGAGAGGGAGGGTCTCTCAGTGGGTAGCGCTGGGCCCAGTAAAGAGCTGATTGGGGTAGGGCCTGCATTTGGGGTGGAGAGGTATGTGCATTTGGGGAGAAAGAAAGAGACCAGATTATAGTGCCTTGAATGTGTCGGTCTGCTTTGTGTTGTGTTTGGAACTCTTATGCAGATGGGCTCTACCTGTAACAGGGAAGAGACAAATCAGGCTACACGTTGGATCTGTTCCTTTTACTTGAACCTTTGCTCTCCGCTGCTTCTGTTCACTAAAAGGATACTGTCTCTACATAACGGCCTGCCTCGGGGAACCCTGCTCCTCTGCCTGAATGTTAAACCAAAGTGCCTTTGTTTAGGGAAACATCCGGACCTGTCTACCTGTGGATGGCTGCAAGAAAGAAGAAATTAACACATTCCCTCCAAGAGGGGGGCCATTCCAGGGGATACTTGCAAAACTTATGACCTTTTGGCTTTACTTCCTCATCTCCTCCCCCTCTCTGTGCTATAAAAGAAACTGGCATCCAAACCCCGATAAGATGGTTATTTTGAGACTTTAGTCTGCCGATTCACTGGCCTGTCATGTGGTGAGCAGAGTGAGGTTGGACTCAGTAACATATGTGGGACCTCACTGCTAATCGCTGGGTTCTGGGATGAATCCCACAGTATCCCATGGCATGGATAAAGGAATGAGCTTTATTTATTTATTGGGGGGTGGGGACAGGAAATATTGACAAGCCCAGGGTCAGCAAGACCCAGTTGGCATGTTTCAGGGAACAGCCCCTGGCCCTTTTTGTAGGGCAAATTCTAAAGCAGCCTTGTTAGTGAAGGACATGTTAGTGCAAGTTCGTGTGCCCGACGCACCGTGAGGCCAAACATACCAAAACGAAAGGGGACGGCTGGCTCATGCCCTAAGAAGCCCCGAGGTCTCAGAAGGTTTCGGCAAAGCCTTTTTAAAAGCCAGGTGGGGGGTGGCGGGGTCGCAGGGTCTGGGATCAGCTCGTGCACAGTTCTCTGATTGGCTGATGGTGAGGTGACAGGGCGGTGTCACAGGGGTTACCATGATCAGTCCTTGGGCTCCAGGTGGCCTGGGGCTACGTTCTCAGGTCACCCAGTAGTTAACATCTTCCGTTTGGTGGGGGGTTTTCACATCTGCAAAACAACTCAGGAAATGTGCATTAAATACTGTTATGTAGGTCCTTCAGGGAGGAGCTAAAGCAAAGGGTATGGGGGAGGACCCCATAGGGTCCTGATCGGTTACAGACCCACAAGCTGCTTGGGGTCAGCCAGCCTGGGTTTTGGTGCTTGACGGGCACTGGGAACAGCCCAGCACCTGGAGACCTCGGCCTAGGACGTGGCTGTTCCCTGTAAGTTGTGGGAAGCTGAGCGTGGGGCAGACCTTCCTGCTCAGAACAGGGAATCCCAGAGCCGCTTTCAGACAGCCCTGCTCCTGGCAGAGCTGGGCCTGAGGATTTTGTAATCTTCGAGGAGGTGAAAATCCAACATTCTCTTTACCTCACCTTTGGTGTAGCTTCGTGGGAGGAGTCAGAGCCCTGGGATTCAAAATAACAATTCGATCAGTGCGTGCCTACTGTGTGGTGGGCATCTTATATTTGCACCTAGTAGGTTAGCAGGGCCCGTGGGTTGCAGTGTCACAGCGACTCTGCCTTGTTCCTAACTTGTGCTCCGTGGGGCAGTTCTCCCTGGCCCAGCAGTGATGTGCAGTCCCAACACTTCCCTGATGACTTTTAGGATAAGGTCTACAGCGGCTTCGAGTTGCAAAACAGCCTTCATTCCAGAATGACAAGGTTCAGTCTCAGATAATAGCCACAGCTTCCAATTATAGTCAAAGTTATGACCATTTTCTTTGGGCCTCGAGGGACCTGCTCCTGGGGGGAGGGGCATGGCTCACCCCTGCTCTCCTAAGTGTTTCTTCTGAGTTCCCAGTCAGTGAAGGTTCAGAAATCCCATGCCAACGATCAGAAGTGTAGGATGTGGTACTCCCTAAATCAGCTTCCTGGCAGCCGGCAGAGGTGCCGGCAACAGCGGGGACGTGGTCCCTCCTCAGAGTCTATCCCAGCTCTCAGGGCCCTCTTCTGAGCTTCTAGGGCCCGGGAACCCCACATCTGCTCTCTGTTCCCCTAGCACTAGGGTTGGTAGCTGTTTCCCGTGGTTATCATTATTGTTTTGTTGGGATATAGTTGCTTTACGATGTTGGGTTAGTGAATCAGCTGTACTTATATACATACATCCCCTTTTTTGGATTTCCTCCCCATTTAGGTCACCACAGAGCATTAAATAGAGTTCTGTGTGCTCTACAGTATGTTCCCATCAGTTACCTATTTTATTTTTTTAAATTTGTTTTTACTAACAAAAATTTTTTTGTGGTACGCGGGCCTCTCACCGTTGCGGCCACTCCCGTTGTGGAGCACAGGCTCCGGACACGCAGGCTCAGCGGCCATGGCTCACGGGCCCAGCCGCTCCGTGGCACGTGGGATCTTCCCGGACCGGGGCACGAACCCGCGTCCCCTGCATCGGCAGGCGGACTCTCAACCACTACGCCACCGGGGAAGCCCCAGTTACCTATTTTATACACAGTACTAATAGTGAATATATGTCAATCCCAATTTCCCAGTTCATCCCACCCCTCCCCTTTCCCCCTTAGTTTCCATACATTTGTTCTCTACGTCTGTGTCTCTATTTCTACCTTGCAAACAGGTTCATCTGTACCATTTCTAGATTCCACATACATGCGTTAATACATGGTATTTGTTTTTCTCTTTCTGACTTATTTCACTCTTACAGTCTCTAGGTCCATTCATGTCTCTACAAGTGACCCAATTTCGTTCCTTTTTACGGCTAATATTCCATTGTATATATGTACCACATCTTCTTTATCCATTCATCTGTCGATGGATATTTGGGTTGTTTCCATGTCCTGCCTATTGTAAATAGTGCTGCAATGAACAAAACTACAATGAGATATCACCTCACACTGGTCAGAATGGCCATCATCAAAAAATCTACAAACAGGGCTTCCCTGGTGGCGCAGTGGTTGAGAGACCGCCTGCCAATGGAGGGGACACAGGTTCGTGTCCCGGTCCGGGAAGATACCGCATGCCGCAGAGCGGCTAGGCCCGTGAGCCATGGCCACTGGGCTTGCGTGTCCGGAGCCTGTGCTCTGCAATGGGAGAGGCCACAACAGTGAGAGGCCCGCGTACCGCAAAAAAAAAAAAAAAAAATAATCTACAAACAATAAATACTGGAGAGGGTGTGGAGAAAAGGGAACCCTCGCACTGTTGGTGGGAATGTAAATTGATACAGCCACTATGGAGAACAGTATGGAGGTTCCTTAGAAAACTAAAAACAGAATTACCATATGACCCAGCAATTCCACTACTGGGCATATACCCTGAGAAAACCATAATTCAAAAAGACACTATTTCTTCATTCCCTGTATTCTCTTTTTGATTTTTCAGTCCTCCAAAACTTGTTTAACCAATTCCCTATATTAAATTCTCTCTGATGAATTACCTATTTTGGACTCTGTCTTCTTGACCAGACCGTGATTATATACTGGTTATTTAACAATTTCCAACCCACCACAATTGAAAGCAGATGTAAATTATACTGAATATAACAACCAGTTATTTATGAAGGAAATGATGAAATATTTGCTTATGTCAGCCAGGGTTTGATAAAATACTACTCTCTAGGGGAGAGAGATTTGTACTTAACTGAAGTGCTATGACCTTTCTTCTCTGCCTTTGCTTTACACCAAAAGTTGCCCAGAATGTCATTCATGGACCAGACTATGAACTGGACAAGAGCTGATGCCAAGTTTCAAAACGGCTTAAGCCACGCCCCCCACCCTGTTACTATAGCGACCCACAGGTCGGAGGTGTTATCTGTAGGGATAGTTAAGGAGTCAAACGATAATTGAAGGCAGGTTACAAGCAGAGGGTTTTTTTTTTTTTTAAACAATTTGTTCCCTTACCTGCTGCTCTGTAAGACAAGCTCAAGAATTTCTGTTAGTCACCAGTTTCTGTTAACCCTGTGGGATACGGTTTCCTTTTCCAGAATGTCATGTAGTTGGAATCACACAGTTGGTAGCCTTTTCGGATTGGCTTCTTTCACTTGGTAATATGCATTTAAGGTTCCTCCAGGTCCTTCTGCAGCTTGATAGCTCATTTCTTTTTAATACTTTTTATTTCCAAAACTACCCCAGAGATATGTTTTATCAGCTCCAACTTACACATGAAGAAACCAAGGCCAAGGACCAGGTTTGCTGAATGCCAGGGACAGGTCTTTTGAATGTGCATCTGTTTCAGTGTCTCTGCCCTGTGGGGGACCAGAATTTGTTACCTCCAAATGTGTCTCTTTGGCATGTTAATTTTTTTAAGCGGGTTATTTTATAAGAAACAGGAGACCTGAAAGAAACTCTGCAAACCAAGGAGGAGTCACCCTTGTGTAAGAAACACAGACATTTATAAGGGAAATCTCCATTTCTAAGCTGTCTTTCTTGTTGTACCAGGAAGAGAACGACCAGATCTCTAGAAACATCCTTGGAGAAGCAATGACTTTAAACTGAATCACCGGGGCTTCCCTGCTGGCGGAATGGTTAAGAATCTGCCTGCCAGTGCAGTGTACACGGGTTCGAACCCTGGTCCGGGAAGATCCCACATGCTGCGTAGCAACTAAGCCCTTGCGCCACAACTACTGAGCCCGCGAGCCACAACTACTGAAGACCCCGTGCTCTAGAGCCTGTGCTCCACAACAAGAGAAGCCACCGCAATGAGAAGCCCGCGCACCGCAACGATGAGTAGCCCCTGCTCGCTGCTACTAGAGAAAGCCCGCGCGCAGCATTGAAGACCCAACGCAGCCAAAAAGAAAAATAAATAAATAAACCGCATCATAACCTTACCCTTGTTTGCTGGGCTTTTCCTGGTCACCTCCCCTAACTGGCTCTTCCCGCCCTCTGCAACCTCTTTTGTCTTCTGCTGAGGGCGGTATTTAAGGTGAGGCTTACTCAGGTTTCCATCTCCCATGGAGGCGGGTTAGAAACTTTTGTTTGATTTTCTCCTGTTAACCTGTCTCACGTCAATTTAATTCTTAAATCAGCCAGAGGAGCCTGGAGGGTAGAGGAAAATGTCTTCCCCCCTGATAGCCCCTCCCCCATGGCTGTGGGTCTTCTCTAGCCGGCTTGGGCTTTGTGGTCCTGGGCGAGTCCACACCTTGTTTTTGTTAAAATTTTACTTATTTATTCATTTCGTTTTGGCTGCTTTGGGTCTTTGTTGCCGCGTGCCGGCTTTCTTTAGTTGAGGTGAGCGGGGGCTACTCATTGTTGTGTTGCGTGGGCTTCTCACTGCGGTGGCTTCTCTTGTTGCGGAGCACGGGCTCTAGGTGTGCGGGCTTCAGCAGTTGTGGCACGCGGGCTCAGCAGTTGTAGCTCACAGGCTCTAGAGCGCAGGCTCAGTAGTTGTGGCACACGGGCTTAGTTGCTCTGCGGCATGTGGCATATTGCTGGACCAGGGCTCGAACAGTGTCCCCTGCATTGGCAGGCAGATTCTTTTTTTTTTTTTTTTTTGCGGTACGCGGACCTCTCACTGTTGTGGCCTCTCCCGTTGCGCAGCGCAGGCTCAGCGGCCATGGCTCACGGGCCTAGCCACTCTGCGGCACGTGGGATCTTCCCGGACCGGGGCACGAACCTGTGTCCCCTGCATCAGCAGGCGGACTCTCAACCACTGCGCCACCAGGGAAGCCCCCAGGCAGATTCTTAACCACGGCGCCGAAGAGAAGTCCCATGCCTCTTTGCCTCTTATTTCCCCATGTGTTGAGAATGTAGAATAATCCACGTGTCTCCCTGTCGATTGAAAGAAAAAATGCACAACCTAAAAGTTGAGAATTATGTTTTATGTGGTGGACTTTCTGAGGACTTAAGCTCAGAAGAGAGCCTCTCGGGTAGCTCTGAGGGACTGCTCTGAAGAGGTAAGGGGAGGGCCAGGATACACAGGAGTTTCTGCAAAAAACCCCAAGTAGTCGGAACATCAAAAATTACTGTTGGATTCCCTGGCGGTCCAGTGGTTAGAACTCTGTGCTTCCACTGCAGGGGGCACAGGTTCCATCCCTGATCAGGGAATTAAGATCCCGCATGCCATGCGGTGCAGCTAAAATAAATAAATAAATAAATAAAAAGCTTACTGTTAATTAAAGAAAACCCACCAGATATCTCAAGTTAATGACTTTAGTGCTTTTCTGTGTATGGGAAGATGCAAGAGTCTGGGTTCAGTGAAATCCATCCCTTTGATGTGCACCTTAACTATCTAGGGCCAGTATATATCTAGCGCCTGCTTTTCTCCATCCTGAATCCCCTCTGGTACACAGTCGGGGCCGCTGCAGTGGCTGGTGGCTTGGCGGCCACAACATTCTTTGTTTACTGATATAGCAGGCAACATTTTTCATCCACAGGGAAAAATGAGGACTATAGCCTGGGAGACAGACTCTCAGGGAGCTCTGAAGAACTGCTCCAAAGAGGGGGCAGGTCAGTACATGTATGATTTTAGTGAAGGGGGATCCACGCAGTGAAGCCCACATTTTGGCAGAAGGTTGCTGCTCGTCACAAGGGACAGATATCTCTGTTAGTGATTTTAGCGCTTTTCTAGATATGAGAAGATGCAAGAAATTGGGCTCATAAGATCTTCTCCTGAAAATATCGAACTATCTGAAGGACTGTTCCGCCAGTTTTTCCCAGAACACAGAGACCCTCACTCCTGATCTCCACCCTGGACTCCTTTCAGGATGTGTTGAAGGTCAGCGGCTGCAATGGCTCACGACTTCATTCTTGTAGAACAAGATGGTGAGTGACAATTTTTAGCTGGCATCCCTGACTCCTAGGGCAGTACTGAGGGTCAGGTGGACAGCCCAAACTCTGCTGAGATCTATGGGTTCTTGCAGGGGGTGTTAGAACAGCCCGCACTGGGTCCCTCACTGCCTGACTTGGCCAAAAGGTCAGCTCTGCCTCCGTGGGACATTGCAAAGTAGAGGGGATTCTATCCTGGAATCAGATCTGGTCCTGTCTGCATCGCCACAGGGGAAGCAGATGGTTTGGGGAAATCCAATTTAAAAGGAAAGAAATCGAATTAGCTCTCCAGGGGTCTGCCAGCCAATGCCTGAGTGAAAACTATTACATTAGCTGCTCAGGCCTCTCCAAGCCAGCATTAAAACTGTAGGTGGGGTGGGCTGAGCCGGAGAGCAGAGAACTTAGCTTGGTGGAATAAAGTCCTAAGACTCCAATGATCCCTGGCTTGGGACCCAGGAACCTGCAGCTGACTCTGCCATTGACTTTCCACGGTTCTTAGACCCTCCCTGTAACTTCCCTTTCCCCAAGACCCACACGCATAATCCCAGCCCTCCCGGAGTGTGGTCACACTTATGTAAGGAGAACATACTTCAACAGGCCTATTTACTCCGAGTATTCCATTGAAGATCCCCTTGGGGTGTGAGTGCTGTGGGGCGGAATCATCTAGGGAGGCTGTCCCAGGTGGTCCTTGAGCCAGTCAGCTCTAACGGGGAAATGTGTCCAAGGAAGTTCTTTTTGCCTAATTTCCTGTGCTTGGGAGACCATGGGGCATCCTGAACGTGGACACTGCTCCCTTCACCATAACCCCTGGGACCAGGGATCAGTGTCCTGACAAGAGGTGCCAGTAGGGATGCTTCTCATTGGATGGTGCCAATTACCGTTTAGATCCGTGTTTTGGGGCTGCGTCGGGTCTTAGTTGCGGCACGTGGGGTCTTCACTGAGGCGAGCGGGATCTTTCGTTGCGGTGTGGGCAATGATCTTTGTTGTGGCGCGTGAGCCTCTCTCTAGTTGTGGCTCCAGGGCGCGTGGGCTCTGTAGTTATGGCGCATGGGCTTAGTTGCCCCACGGCAGGCGGGATCTTAGTTCCCCGACCAGGGATCGAACCTGCGTCCCCTGCATTGGAAGGCGGATTCTTTTTTTTTTTTGCGATACGCGGGCCTCTCACTGTCGTGGCCTCTCCCGTTGCGGAGCACAGGCTCCGGAGGCGCAGGCTCAGCGGCCATGGCTCACGAGCCCAGCCGCTCCGCGGCACGTGGGATCTTCCCGGACCGGGGCACGAACCCGTGTCCCCTGCATCGGCAGGCAGACTCTCAACCACTGCGCCACCAGGGAAGCCCGAAGGCGGATTCTTTACCACTGGACCACCAGGGAATTCCCTAGATCCTTTCTGCTAAGGGAGCTTCATTGTGAGATCAGAGAGAAGCAGAGATGCCATATGCAGAGCCAGGATGAGCCCCTGTCCTGGGCTTCTGTCAGGTCTGTTGTACGATGCAGACGAGAAGCGCAGAAATGCAGAAGTCATGGTGTGGCTGCCGAGATGCTGAATATCCTCCCCCAGAATCCCATTAGTTAAGGGTTGGGGTGCTCTTTTCTTTGCACCTTTGTTACCCCCAAAATGGGGTCGCTTCCTGGTGGACGTCAAGCCAAAAGACTCAGCCACGCCAAAGAGCGGGAAGAGGAAGGATTTATCACCTGCAACAAGTAGGGAGGACGCCGGGGGTCTTTCCCAAAGCAGGGTCCTTTCCGAAACAGCAAAATTGGGGAAGATTTAAGGTAAGGGTCCGTGCATATTCAGGAAGGGGCTTGAGTTGAGGGGAATTCAGCCTAGAATCGGGGCAACGGTTGACGGAGTCTCAGCTTTAGTTGATTGAAATCCTAGGGTCAGAAAAGGTCAACATCTGGGAGTCCCCTGGTGGCCTAGTAGTTAGGATTCTGGGCTTTCACGGCTGTGGCCCGGGTTCAATACCTGGCTGGGGAACTGAGATCTCTGCGGCCAAAAAAAAAAAAAAGTCAAGATCATCATTCCGATCTCCACCTGTGTTGGGGCCTTAGTTCAAAGGTATGTATCAGACTGTTATGCTCCTTGGGGAGGAACTAGGACCCTGTTTTATGGCTCAACTATTGTCTCTTGACTGCTTTTCCTGTGTTCCTGCATTCCTTTGTTCCCTTAAGATCATTGATTACTGAGACCTGTTCGAGGGCAAGCACTGTGTCCAGGCTTAGATCACAAACTGGCTTAGGCCAAGGACGGCTTCTCTGATGTCAAGAAAACTATGCCTGGTTCTCTTTCTCTGGGGACCCCCTACCCTATCTGCTCACATCTTGAACAGCCCAACCATGGCACTGTATATGGAAAAAACATGCAACAATTTCAGAGGTAAAGCATTATTTTGAAATATTTTGGGGTTGTCCATGGAAATATTCACCATTCCTATTACGTTAATCTTTACTAGAGGTCCTCCCCTCACCCTTGCTCTCACCCCTGCACCCCAAGTGAAAAAAAAATAGAGAGAGCCCTGGTTTCGTGAGTATTCGCTGGGAGACCTACGTCTTTATGAGATCTCTAAGATGCAAGGGATGTAGGAGTTCCTCAAGTCCCCATCTCCAGGCTCTCCTGTTCCCCCGCCGCTCCCCATAGCCCAGGGCCCACCGCTCTATCAGGCAGCCCTGGTTTCAAGGAGTTTTCTTGGCATTATGGCAAAATCTGTTCCCTGTGAGTTCTACCCATGAACTCTCGCTGTGGCCCCTGGGACAACATATACCCCTGGTCCACCTTATAGTTCTCTAGATACTTGCAAACAAAGTTTGTTGTGTTGTTGGTTCACCATCCTTGCCCAGGTTCGAATCCCCTGGTCCCTCACTCTTTCCTTGGAAGACAGGGTTCTAGGGCTGCCCCCTCCGGGTCTCTGGAGTTGGTCACCTTCCTTTTTGAGGAGGCCCCAGACTGGAGCAACATACTCCTCTGGGGCCTGACTGCTGCATCCGTGGCTTTATTTTCTCCCTCCACCTGGACATCTACCTCCCTGGATGGAGCCCAGGACAGCCTTACCTCACAGATTTGGCTTCAGTTAGGTTTGTGATAAGCTACATTTTCATGTCTTTTTCCAAACGGTATTGTTTTCTATCTTGTATTTATGGAATGGAGGTCTTCCCATGAAAAGGTGTTCCAGTATGTTTTTGTTAAATCTCCTCCTGCGATATTAATCCTGGGAGGCACCACTGTGTAAAATGTGCAATAAGACCAAAAAAGTACAGACCTGGATTCCAATCTGTGTCTAGTATATTAACTGGATGATCTCGGGACAAATATGTAACTTCTCTGAACCTCAAGTTCTCCAGCTGTAAGATGGAATCAAACACATCTGGGAATTCCCTGGTGGTCCAGTGGTTAGGACTCAGCACTTTCACTACCAGGGCCCAGGTTCAATCCCTGGTTGGGGAACTAAGATCCCATAAGCCGCGTGGCGTGGTCAAAAAAAACCAAACCAAAACAACACCAGCGAGACACTCACATCTCATTTGCCCCTTTTCCACTTTCACTGTAGATTGGAAGAACTAGATACTCGTGTTCTCAGCTTCCTTTATGGCTCTGAGTACCCGTGTGTCAGATTTTGGCTAATGGTTCACAGATGGAAGTTGGCTTCCAGGCTGTCGGGAGAAGCTTTTGCATCTTAGATAGAAAGGGTAGTTGTATGCAGCGTTTGCCCTTCTCCCCACTTCCTGCTGTGAATGTAGAGATGTTCGGAGTTGTGGCAGCTACCTTGTGACCATGGGGTACAAGCCAAGAGAATCACAGCGATGCCATTTTTGACAGTGCCTTGCTACTAAGTCAACACCTGGGGTTGCCTCTGGACTTACATGGGGGATAAACACTATTATCCAACCAGACAAACATGTTATTAACTTACTCAGCTCCTTGAAGCGTAAGGATCAGGAACTCTGCTAAACATATTATACTGATTGCTTGACCTCATTCACTGATTATTTATTCCTGTTAAGATATATCCTTTGGGTGTTATAATCCATTATTCTAGACCCTGAGATCTCTTTGAACTATAATTTGTTACCCAAGTTACTGGATATTTCTCAGAGCTTTGTGAAACCTAGTGTTTAATAATATTCCAAGTTATCATTAACAACATTGACCGAGGTAGGGCAAAGCAGGGCCCTGTAGCTCCCCGGGGGAGCCCTCTGCCCTTGGATGGGGGCTGGACTCACCCAGCTGTGGATCCGCCTACTTGCGCTGTTAGGTCCACTCATACTTTTCCATCTTGTGCCCAAGAAGCTCATGAGATGCCCTAGCCTGTCAGTGAAATAAAAATTCACCGTACCCCTGCAGTGTCCTAATGCACTAGTTGAAACCTCCTTCCTGGGGGAGGGAAACAATAGGGGTCTGGAACGAGTGCTGGGACACAGAGGGGGTCTTGGCTCCAACCTTGCATCCCTTGACTCGACTCTGGAGGATGAGGGATGTGGAGAGGTGGGCCCTCGTGAGGAGAGTGCCAGGAGTGTGGGGATTTTCAAGCACTTTCTGTCCTGAAGGGCACCAGGTGCAGTAATAACCTTTTACTATCCAGCTGTCTCTATTCACATTTGTTGCCCTTGGGCTGCATTTCACAGTTGAACCCAGAGGCCAACATACCCGCTATATCCTCTTTTGCTCAAGGGGATTCTTTCTGGACCCACAGCTATTGTTGCTACTGGCTGTCAATTGCCTGTTTGTAAAACTTCCTGAGAGCTCTGGGCCATCTTGGTTTTCCCTCTGCTGCGGAGCTTCCCCTGGTCCTGGTGGCCAGCAGAGCAGGCTTGTTCCGGCTGGACTGAGGGCAGCGAGGGCGGACCAGCTGGCTCCTTCCCGGGTGTCTGCCAGCTCTCACGATCCCTCCTCTCCCGGTCCTGGGCCCGGCCTGCAGGTCAGAGGGTGGCCGAGTCCTTATGATGTGCTGATCCCCCACCTGACAGCTGACTGGTCAGGGGTAGATATTCCACTGCAACTGGGTCAGACTTTCTCTCCTAAAAACTTCAAGTGGGGGGCTTCCCTGGTGGCGCAGTGGTTGAGAATCTGCCTGCCGATGCAGGGGACACGGGTTCGAGCCCTGGTCTGGGAGGATCCCACATGCCGCGGAGCGGCTGGGCCCGTGAGCCATGGCCGCTGAGCCTGCACGTCTGGAGCCTGTGCTCCGCAGCAAGAGGCCACGACAGTGAGAGGCCCGCGCACCGCGATGAAGAGTGGCCCCCGCTTGCCACAACTAGAGAAAGCCCTTGCACAGAAATGGAGACCCAACACAGCAAAAACAAACAAACAAACAAATAAATAATTAAAAAGCCAAGCATTTGAAGCCCTTTAAAAACAAACAAACAAAAAACTTCCAGTGGGGCTGGTGGAGGTTGTCTCTGTGTAAGCCTGGGAGCTGAACACCTGCTCTCTTTCCACCCCATGTAGACTGAGTAGCAGAGACAATTGGTGTCTTTGGAGAGCAAAACACAGCACCCAGAAGCGGAGAGCTGCAGGAGTGCCCAGTCCATGGTTCCAGGATCTTCCACAGCTTAACTGTGTTTCCATGTTTGGGTTCCATGAGATACTACCTGTGTTCTTAATAAACTGTTCGCTTTCGCTGAAGCTACCCAGGTGGTCTATTATTTATGACAAACGGAAAGACAGGGTATAACTGAGGTATTCCTCAGTTTACGTAGCAGCAATCTGTTTTGCTGACTCCACTCTCTCCAGCAAAGAAGCCAGGACTGGGAAGTGTGTATACGGGACCTGCTTTTCCTAGCGGGAGCTGGCAGTCACGAGCAGGGCGGATATTACCTTTTTTTTGGCATGCGGGATCTTGGTTCCCTGACCAGGTATTGAGCCCATGGCCCCTGCGGTGGAAGCACAGAGTCCAAACCACTGGAGCGCCAGGGAAGTCCCCAGGGTGAATACTACCATCATTCAGGGATTGTGATGCCGTGAATTAAGACAGTCTCACTCGCTGTGAGATAAAACAAACGATTGGCCCGTTATTCCCACAACTGAAATAGTAGTTAGCCTTCAAGTGCTCAAATTAGTAAGGGACTGAGGCCACAGAACAGCAGAGAGACCCAAGGATGCAAACCAGCTTGGATTTGTTTTGTTAATTGTGGTAGAATAAACCTAGCTGACAACTTACCATTTTAACCACCTTTAGGTGTACAGCTCGCTGGCACTGCGTACATTTCAGTGTACATTTCAGTGCTGTGCAGCCGTCATCACTATCTACTTCCACGCCTTTTTCTTTATCCCAAACGGAAACTCTGCACTCATGATACAATAACTCCCCATTCTCCTCTCCCCAGCCCCTGCTTACCTCCAATCTACTTACTGTCTCTATGAAGCTGCCTATTCTAGGTACCCCATATAATTGGGATCGTCCAGTATTTGTTCTTTTTTGTCTGGCTTATTTTGCTTGGCATAATGTCTCCAAGGCTCATCCGTGTTGTAGATGTGTTGGAATCTCATTTCTTTTTGAGGTGAAATCATACAGTAAGTCCCCTACATACAAACGAGTTCCATTCCGAGACGACGTCTGTAAGTCCAATTTGTTCGTATGTCCAACCAAGTTAGCCGAGGTACCCAACTAACACGATCGGCTACACACCGCTGCTTTTACTCTTGCTTCCGGACATCCTGGGCTTGAAATAAACATACTGTACTACTATACTCTATGCAGTACTGTACAAAGTGCACAAAAGCACAACCACTTGTAGAGGATGCACGCACGTGACCATGTACGCCAGACACGAGAACTAACTTAGGTGACTGGACGTGCGAAGGCACGCTGGCGTCTTTGAAAGTTTGCAACTGGAAGGTTCGTATGTAGGGGACTTACTGTATTCTGTTGTATGGCTCTACCACATTTTGTTTATCCCTTCACCTGCTGATGGACATTTTTGGGCTGTTTTCACCTTTTGCCTCTCGTGAATAACGCTGCTGTGAACATCGGTGTTCTGATTTTTTAATGTAATGGCGTTCAGGGCCATTTTGGTTCTCTCTCTCTTTTTTGAATGTGGAGAAAGAGCCCAGACTGAATCAAGGAGTGGAAGATAAAAACAGGTTTGCTACGCTTCTGTACTTCCCCTCTTGTGGTGCTTATCTCACTCCGTCGTAATTGCTGGCTTGATGCTCTGAACCGCTCACTAGATTTTAGGCTCTCTGAGTGAAGACCGTCTCCCGCACGGTGGCTTGGTGAGGGTGACTGACATCCCCTAGCATGCCTCTTCCTCCTCCTTTCTGGTTAGAGTGGAGCACAACCGGAGGTGGAAATGGAGCAGCAGGCATTCCGCAGCTCACACAGAGGGCTGCCGCTTTGCTGGCTTACTCAGGTTCTCCACATCCCAGCCGGTGTGTGCTCGGGTCCACCGCGTCGGGTCCTCGCCTCTGCAGGACCCACGCCACCATCATCAAGAACAAGAACAGACGCGGATTTGTCTGTCCTCGTGGGCTCCACATTCTCGATCTCGCCCACGTTACATCAAACTGTCCTCCCTGACTCTCTGCCTGTGGGCGTCAAGTTCCAACGTCGGAAGCAAAGATCATAGTCTTATAGAGACTGCTTAACCAGCTCCAGCGATTGTGTAAGGTCAAATCCCTGTAAGAAAAGTTATTTAATATTCTGCTTCTGTTTAAACCCCGATGAGTATACCCTCATTTACTCATGCACTAGGCAATAGGTGCTAGGTGCTGAGGGTGTAGCAGGGAATAAAACAAAGTCTGGGCCACCGGGGACCTCATGTTTACTACTGTATCCTCAAGACACATCACATTGCTGCAAGAAAGAGTCCCGGGCTAGGCTCCAGTGTTGATGTGTGAACAACGGTGAGATCTTGGATCAAAATCCCTTCATCCCTCCATGCCCTCACTAGTAAAGTAGGGAGACCAACCTTCCCACCTACTTCTCATGTACGCACAGAGCAAAGAGCAGGTGAAAAACATTTGAAAAAATAAGCAGCTCTAAAAAAAATGTAGGGAAGCAAAACCCCAGAACCAGTTTGGGATGTTGTCATCATCTTTTATTATGTATCAAATTGTCTTTAACATAAGTTACAACCTGATTAAACTTGATAGACATTTTTTTTATCTATTTAAAGACACACACAAAAATCTCTTTATATACAATATCTTTTGCCTAGAGCCTAGCAAATATAGTACCTTTCAATGCAGGACTTCTGCTTAACATAATAAGCAAAAACAAATGACCAAAAAAATATAAACCAGAGCAAACCCAAATCCCTTAACTACAAATATCAATATTGAATAAAGCATTAAAAACACAAACGTAGAATAACTTTTTTGTTTAGAAATGCAGAATGAATACTAAAGTTAGTGGCAAAGAAAAACAAAACAAAAAAAACCACACACACACAAAAACACGGAACCCCGAGAAAATAACCAACAGTCTTCAGGGGTGACCTTTCCTGCTCGCGGCTGCAGCGCTGCCTCTAGACCATCTCTCGGTTCCTGCGGATGGCGCAGCACAGGATCATGCTGAAGATCATGCCGAATATCTGGAAGACAGGAAGGGGCGTGAGCAAGTATGTGGCTGTGCTGCGGGAAGGCGGAGGGAGAGGGGAAGACGGGAGACACGCCGGCCGCTACAAACGACAAGGGGAAGGCGCCCACGAGGCCAAAGGAGGTAAAGGGTGTGAAGCAGGAGAAATGTAAGTAAGACAGTGGAGGGACTGCTGACCGGGGGATTCTGAGTCTGCAGCCGTCGGCCGCTGCAGGCCGCACAAGCCAGCTCCCTGGGAACTCTCAAGGTGAGCGTTCTTAAATTGAATGCTCCAACGCCAGCTATTCCCGTAGTGTCTACAGGCCAATACTTTCACTTCCCTCTTTGCGTACGTCTGTGTTTTCTATTCTAGTTTTAAAGGTATTGTCATGCCTTTTACTGAAAGCTACTTCAAGCCTTTCCTAGATGCAGAGGAGGGGTGTCAATTACCCCTAAGACAGGAAGCGATTCTCTCTCTGGGGGGGGTCTTTGCAAGGGGCAGAGGAAGGCTGTGTCCCCTACAGAGTCCCATCACTCCCTTGTGGGGGAAGACGGGTGACCCCAGGGAAGCTGGCTGGCCCCTGGTGGCTTCTGGGGGCTCCTGACATGAGAGTAGATTGTTGGAAGCTTTCAGTCTCCTCCTGGTTTTCCACCTTGGGGTGTCTTTCTGACCACAGTGGGAGGGGAGACAGTTCACATCCATGTTGCTTTTACTGAACTACTTTCGTGGGGCAAAGAAAAGCAGGTGCACGGTGAGAACATGTTCTTAAGATGATCCCGGGATCACTAACAGGTCTGGGTGGTCTACATCCTTGCTGTTCCAAGTGTGGTCTGTGGACCAGACACGGTGGAATCACCTCATATTTATCCCTGCACCTTGATGGCTATGGGAATGGGTTCTGGAGATACAGTGAGTTCAAATCCCAGATGCTTCACTCCTGACCTCAGAGACTCTGATCAATGGACTCAACCTCTCTGTCTCTCCGGGCCCGAGTCTGTGAAATGGGGATATGAATAGTTCCCGAGTCTGTGAAATGGGGATATGAATAGTTCCCACTTCGTGGATACGGCGAGGCGTACATCAGTTGATAAATTAGTTGATTAGCTAAAGCAGTGCCTGGCCAGAGCAAGGGCTTAATCAATCTTAATTACTAAGGTTCCCTCCCCATGCCCCCTGGCACTCACCATCACCACGGCAATCCCGATGCCCACGGCGCCGATGATGTGGAATTTGTTTTGGAAGACCTCTTCGATGGCCTCAGGGCAGGGCTTGGGGGGGCAAACCAAGAACGCAGGTCATACACGGTCCTGCTCCAGGCTCCCCCCTACCCCCCACGGCACCCATCTCATACCCGGAGCGCTGGTGGTCCCAGAGCAAGGGCTGGGGACTGGCTGGTGGATGGAAAGGAGAACCAGGAGAGAGATGGGAGGTGGGTCCCCAAAATTTGGGCAAGAAATTCAGGGAGGGAAGAGGGATGAGCCCTTGCTTTGGGGTCCATGTCTTATGTGGCCATAGGGTTACCTCCTATTATTCTGAAGTTTGGACATTGGCTCTAGCTCACAACCATGGGCTGCTCACAAGTCTATAAAGCAGGAGTCCAGGCCTGGGAGCATCGCCCATACACGACGGCTGGAGGGCCCCATCGTTGCAGGGAGCTAGAACACTTTGTTATTTCCCTGGCCTTTGTTTTGCTGCCCTTGAGGAAACAGAGGCCCAGGGCAGGGGAGAAAGAAGATGGCCACCTTGGGTCCTTCCCAGGGGGAAGAGGTGTTTAGGAAGCACTGGGATGCTGTCCTCCCAGATCCAGGGAGCTGAATGCAAGTCCACTTTGGCAGGATTTGCCCAGAGCATCTGGGCCGGGCACAAGGGTCTTGCCCGTAAGCTTACCTTCGTTGTGAGGTTGTCGAGTATGTCCTTTTTGGGGCAGATGTCTGAGATAAATTGTTCTACTCCCCCAGCCAAACCACAGCAGTCCAACTGCAGAGGGAAGGACAGGGATGGGGGTGGGAGAGATAAATAAAGAGGACTGAAATAGAGATGCACACATGTTCTGAAGAAAGGCAAGGGGAAGGGCAGCGTCTTAGCGAAGCCGGTGTACCGCGTAGTGGATGGCTTTCAGCGTCTCCCGCTGGGGCTCGTCCTTGTTTTTCAGCTTGTTGTAGGTGTCCCTGTAAAATTCCTGGACTTCCTTGATCACCTGGGATGCACAGACAAGAGAGGAGCAGAGATGGCTTCTTTATGAACGAACGAATGTCACCTGTTCCGTCTTGTTCACGTGCAGCCACAAGTTCCCGGAGCGGACAAGCCACTGGACTAGGACCTCCCCGCCTCGGGGCCTCCGGGGTCCCCCCTCATCTCCTCCCACATCCTCTAGGAACCGCTCCAGCCATTTCCCCTTCTTTTTGCACCTTTGGTTGGTCCCTTCAGCCCCACTTGGCTCCTTCCCTTCTACCTAGAAACAAAATTAAATTGCCTCAATCTAAGGAACTAAAAACAAAAAGCCTACTCCTGATTCGGCTAGTTTTTCAGGCTTCCATCTTTTTTCCTTCACTCAGAGACTGGGTGACTTTTGGCAAATTACCAAACCTCTCTGTACATGAGTTTCTGCGTACGTAGAATGGAGATCATAATAGTCCCCACCTCAGAGGTTATGGCGAGGATTTAAAGGTGATATTGCATTAAGCCTGTAGCAGTGTCTGGTGCAAACAGGGGAGAAGGGCTAGCTATCGTTTTATAACACGAAGGAAGTAGCGTTATGCTTCTGCACCGGGTGCATCCGGGTTTAAGAATGCCTGTAGGGCTTCCCTGGTGGCTCAGTGGTTGGGAGTCTGCCTGCTGATGCAGGGGACACGGGTTCGTGCCCTGGTCCGGGAAGATCCCACATGCCGCGGAGCGGCTGGGCCCTTGAGCCATGGCCACTGAGCCTGTGCGTCCGGAGCCTGTGCTCCGCAACGGGAGAGGCCACAACGGTGAGAGGCCCACGTACCACAAAAAAAAAAAAAAAAAAAAAAAAAAAAAAGCCTGTATCCAGGGTCTCTCTTCTTTGGCCCCTCCTGCTAAACATGACAAGACAGCCCTTCCTGAAACACTGTTCTGATGCAGCCCACCCTGGCGCCCCACTGAGCCCACCCTCAGCTGTGCTCAGACCCTTTCTTTGCCGGGAAGGTCCAGCCTCCACCAGCTTTCCTCCTGAAATCCTCTCTCTCCTTCCGGGTTTAGGTCAACACCCCTCTCTCTCCGTGAAGCCAGAAGAGAGTCCCCTTCCCCACGCCGGCTTTCAAATCCCACGGGGCTTCTGATTATAAATGGCTTCTGAGACACTAGTCAAAGGCATGTCCTTCTCCCACACTAGGGGCCACAGCTCCTTGGGGTGGGGACCACCACCCACGCATCTCTGGCCCCCGGCGAGCGGGGTGCAGCCCTTGGCTGGTGGTGGCACGGACTTAGAGATGAGGGGAGGGACCGGGGGTGGGTGTGGTGGGTCCGGGCCAGACGAAGCCACATTTCCCTAAGTCGTGTTCCAGAGAAGTTGAGGGGAGGGCTGCTGAGGTGTGAGGGGCAGACACGCTGACCCAACAATACTACCCGAACACCCACTCCGTGCCAGCGCCGTCCAGGGCACGGGAAGCAGTGGCCGGCACTCACCCGCCCAGGGTAGTGTGAACACTCGCATTCCCTTCCCTGGGGAGCTCCCCTCAGAGGCACGTCTGATGGCTGAAGGCCAAAGGCCGAAGCAAGGGACCAGCTGGGACACCCTTCCACCGCCATCACCCCATCCCCTAACTCCCAAGAGACCTTACGGGAAAAACCTACCTCATCCTTGTGGGAGTATCCCCAGATGGCCGCAGCGATTTCAATGGCAAATATCACCAAGAGGAAGCCAAAGAACTGGAAGGGAAAGGGCTGGAGTGAGGCACAGTCCCAGCCGGCCGGCTGGAACGAGCATCTGGGGACCCGGGCTCTGGGGGCGGGAAGGGATGCCTGGAAGGGACGGGAGGGGGTCCACAGAACTACCAGCGCCCTGCCAAGGCCAGGAGGGGAAAGCCGCAGGAGGAGAGAGTGGCACAGACCCCAGAACTGATATTTCTAAGGTGTCAGCGAAGAGTCAGCGATGAAACACCCTCACCTGCTCACAGAAACCAGAGATTTGAGGAAAGAAGGAGGTGAATACAACCCAGAGTTTGAGGAAAATTGTAACAAATTTTGAAACAAGAAGGGGAGGCGAAGGTACCTGTGGATTCAGGGAAAAAAAGCAAACGTGGTCCTCGACAAAGGGAAAAACAAAGTCCTGGCATTTAGTTGCCTAAGGGAAGTGATGAGACAGAGGCTCCAGAAAGGAAGAGGGGCAGCGTGTCATCCCGGGGCCGGGGATGGGGGCAATGAGATGGGCACCCGCTCTGCCCCGTCCCGCCCCCTGGTCTGTGGGATCTCGGGTGGGCACCCTGGGACACCAGGGGCTGTGGGCACAGAGGGGACACTCACCAATCCCAGCATGCACTGGGACTCCTGCACAGCCCCACAGCAGCCCAGGAAACCCACCAGCATCATGAGGGCGCCGGCTCCAATCAGAATGTAAACTCCTGAGGGCACAGGGCAGAGGACAGGACAAGGAGCTGTTAGCGGGGACGTGTAGGTGCTTCCTGATCTCGTTCCCTCTCCGCATCCTTACTGCCCCCGTCAAGGGCACAAGAGGCCCAAACAGCCTCCTCCCACCTGTCTCTCCTCTGGGACCCACCCATCAAGCCCCCATTCCCACCTTACCCTCAGCCCTCCTGGAAGATGCCCACTGCCCCCGCCCTAGGACACAGAACATCCACGGGAGCCCCAGATTCTACTCAGGACGGACCGGTCCAGTCTGCACCCGTCTCCAGCTGGATGGACCCACTCCCGCTAGTTAAATCAGACTCTCCAAACTTGGGCTAACGTCCTGAGGCTCTGACAAACCTCCTGCTGGCCTCTACCTGACACAAGAGGCGAGGAGAGCAAGGCTTCAGCAGGAAGGGGCTGTGCACACGCAGACACCCACGCTCTGGGCAGGCCAGCCCTGCCATATCCCCAGAGGGGACGCCTTCCCGCCCTGCTGCCTGGTGGCGGCCAGGCCTGCACACTTAGCGACGTCCGAGGGCACGAGAACCCTGCTCTAGTGCAAAGAACAGCCTGGGTGTCAGAAGACCCTTGTTCTGGTCCCAACTCTGCTACTAACTGCTGTGTGACCTTGGGTAAGATTACAATTTCCTTATTTCCTTAACAGTAACATGAGGAGTTGGTTGCTAGAAAATTTCAAAAGATCCCTTATAGCACACCAGTGAGATCTTACAGCTGCAATTCAGTTACACCAGGTTGAGTGGAAAGGATCCTCCTTGCTAGAGGGAAGGTGAGTGACAAGGTTTCTAAACACTCAGTTGGGGTGTCCAGTGCAGAAAGGGTGGTGAAGGGCTGTGAGTTCCACAACTCTGGCCTGGGACAGGGGGACACAGTGGGACACAGCCCCGGCCCTAGTCATTCCACACTCCCCCAGGGAATGCCCAGAGGGGCCCATCGTTCAGTTATATTCCTGAGAAGCACAGCTGACCTGCAGTGACCACCCCCTTCCCCGGTTCCCTCCGCCAGCCCCCAGAGGCCCCGGGAAAACTGGCAAAGAAGTCCTAGGCCTCCCTGGCATCTGTCCACTGCTGGGAGGGGCCTCCTGTCACACGTCGAGAGCCCCAAATGCCTGGGTTTGAAAGCCGGCTCTGTGACCCTGGGAAGGCCACTTGTCTCTCTGTGTAACTGTCTTCCATCTGCAAACTGGGGACAGGAAAAATGCCCACCGCAAGGATTGCTGTGAGGAGTAGGCCATACGCTCCAGACGTCCACAACAAGCGGTAGCTGCTGCTAATCCTTCTAACTTGAATTTAAAAAATTTTAATCTTTTATTAAGGTATAGTTGACGTACAGTCAGCTACTGTCAATCTTCACAGTACGAAGGATGGACGACAGTTGGGAATAATCACGGTTGTGATGCCGAATTTCACAGACGTGCTGCTCCCTCCCTGCTGTCCCCTCGCTGGGAGCAGGGAGACCTCCCTAAAGCAGGCGTGCTTCGCCACAATGCACAACAGGACGCTGCGACGAGAACCCCGGCAGGTGTCACAGTGATTTCACCGTCCCACATCCGTACCCTCCTCCCAGGCCGGAGCTGTGTAGGCAGCAAACCTCGCAGCGGCCCGTGGCTGAGACGCCCGGGCAGCACAGCGAGGGGCGCACACAAGGGAGCGTTTGTCCTCTGCCCGTCCCCTCCCCACATCTGTCGTGATGTCAAGTCACGTGGCCTTGCTGGCAAACCCCGATGAATATGGGTATTGTTCCCGTGCACGCCCGGCCCAGACTGGGCAAGGGGACAAATGCAGCTTGTCTTGGAGTCAAGTCCCATCCTCCTAGGTCGTCCACTCCATGGGGCCACAGGCTGGACTTGGGGAGGCAGGTCCGCCCCGCCCACACAGGGCCACTGCAGGAGAAGGGGCAGCGCTTTCGGGTCTGGGCTCTGACTCGGGGACCCCAGTGAGCGGTAACACGGCCCCCGTTTCTCCCCGTCTCCTCATCTCTCCCCACTGGGGCAAGACAACAAAGGATGAGGTCCCTCCTTTGAGCTCCATCGCAGGGTTGAGTGGGGATGACCACACAGACGCGCTCTCTCTCTCCGTCCGGATCCCAGCCTGGCCGGGCGGCCCTGGCAGAAGGCAGAGGAGTCAGGGTGGCGGCAACAGAGAGCCATTAAAGGAAAACGCATTTCCCACGCAGAGAGAACCTTCTCCTCATGGGCCTGTCGGTTAATAGTAAATATTCAATCTTGGTTGGGCTCAGCAGATGAAGATTTTAGGTCCAAGCGTCTTGGTTTTCAATCTTGCTCGGACAGCTGCTAGATCTGGGGTGTCTTGGCGTCACCCTCTCCATCCAGTGGGGGATGACGATGAGCAATTCCCTGGTGGCTGTTCATGGGGATTTTGGACGGCAGCCGTCAAGCCATAGGGCGGCTCAGCTATGAGGTGCAACCCCAGAAGCCTTCCATCCCCTGCAGGCTGAGGGCTGCCGCTTCAAAGGGCCGTCCCGGGCTTCCCCTTGGACAGGCTCCGCCCGGTCTGCACCCTGAGCTTGTGAGCAGGGGCTGGCGGTGGTAAATGACAAAGCATTCCCCTTTATAAAACAAGTGGATGTTAGCTTTCAGTCTGACTCATGGAAAAAGTTACGAGTCACGGAGCCTTCTCTGGGATTTTACTGTATTCACTTGCTTAAGGGCTGTTTGTTCTGCTTTCTTCAGGTTGACATTACAGGCCTACTCCAAAAAAAATAAATAAATAAATAAAAGCTTCTAGTGAAGCAGTAGCATCTGCTGTGTCCTTTACACAAAAGCCTTTTTCCACCTGTTGATTGGGACTCTCGGTCTGGGGAAGGCAGGGGACACGTCAGCCTCCCGTCACCACCCCCATCCCATCTTGCAAACAGTGCTCCCCACACGTTCGTGTGCAGAACAAACTCCGGCCGAGCCTCTGGCCTCCACTTGCTGAGAACAGTTTACTGTCTCCAAATAAGTCAAGCAGGGGTTCCGAGGAACCCTAGGTCTGCTCCCCGATGGCTCTCTCCCCATCCCCGTCCAGCCCACTGATGGCTGGACCAAGGACTGAAGAAGGGCTGCTGGGCTGGGACCGAGAAGAAGAAGTTCCCCAATTCGTCTGCAGCCTGGGATTATGGATACTGTTGACGGCCTGAATCTCCAGGGCCCGAACTGCAGAGAAGGTCCATATAAGGCTGTCAGCCGTTCTGGATCCACTAGAGACTGTTCTGAACGTTGCCAAGTTTCTTCCCTCGCTTCTCTGCCTGATTATGCATTCGTTCTCTACCTTGAAAGCTGTGGCCCCGCTGGAGAAAAGACACCCCTGGGTCCTTCAGGTTTCCTGAAGGGTCAGCTGCACGGCCAGGCTGGCCTGTGGCTTGCCCTGCAGATGGTCTGTACCCAAGTGCAAGGGACGGTCACCCATGATGTCAGGAAGAGCCGCTGGGACGGAGCTGGCACCCTCTGCTGGAAGAGGGGCTGTGGGTCAATGCAAAGGCTGATGTCACAGCCCGAGGGGGAAGGGGACACAGAGAACGAAGCCTCCTTGGCCCTTTGCCTGGCTGTGACAATTATTCAGTTGCCCGAAGCACTCAGCGAAGCGTGGGGCCCAGCCAGGCCCAAGTGGTCAGTCGCTGACTGTGTTCTATGTGATGTCACTTGCATCACCCTCCAAGCCCTGGGCTTCTGCCAGCAGAATGAAGTCTTCAAAGCCGAGCCCTTTCCCAGGAAGGGGGTCCAGTGCAGAGGGTTTGTATCTGTCTATGAGAGCTCAGGGGGCAGTGGCCACTTGTCCCTCAGTAGGGGTTTTGCTGTGTCTCTTTGGGATGTGCCTTTGGACCAGCTCCTGGCCACCTCAGGTAGGACCACAGGTAGGGCCATCAGAAGGACGCCGCAATGACCAGGGGACCTGAGTCCTGGGAGGTTCCTGGAGGCAGGCCTGGCCCCTCTGGCTGTATGCCTGTCACTCTCCTGCCACCTGCCTGACTTTCCTACCTGTCACCTGCTGGGCTGCTGGTGCTGGGGGCCTGTCTCCCCCAACCACAATTGGGGCAAAGTCAAAAGGCCTAGGGAGGGACTTCCCTGGCGGTCCAGCCAGTGGTTGGTACTCCATGCTTTCACTGCTGAGGGCCCAGGTTCAATCCCTGGTCGGGGAACTAAGAGTCCATAAGCCACGAGGTCAAAAAAATAAAAAAGAGTGGATATATGTATAACGGACTCACTTTGCTGTACACCTGAAACTAACACAACATTGTAAATCAACTATACCCCAATAAAAAAAAAAATACACAGAATGAGCCAGAGTCCTAGATAACAAAACAGAAACTGGTCGTTGGAAGCGACCAGAGGTATGGAGTCAGGCACCTGCAGAGCATGGGGAGGCCGGGGACTCGCTCTAGGACAATGCCACCTGCTTGCACACACCTGCTCCTAGATCTGCTCTCCCTGCAGAGGGTCCCCAGCTCCTTGTTGTGACGTGACGTGGAGAGCTCAAGGCCTGTCCTCAGCCCCTGACCCTACCCTGCAGTCCCACTGCCCCAGCTCACAGAGTGGCATTCCAGGCCTGCCGAGGCTGCCAAAAACCTCACAAAAGAATGCTGTAGCTAAAACAAGTCAGGGCCCTATGGAAACCTGCTCCCTAAAAACTCTGTGTGTGTAGTTTTCAATGTACTTTTTTTTTTTTAACTTTATTTATTTATTTTTGGCTGCATTGGGTCTTTGTTGCTGCACACAGGCTTTCTCTAGTTGTGGTGAGGGCTGCTTTCTCTAGTTGCGGGGGGGCTACTTTCTCTAGTTGCGGCGGGGGCTACTCTTCGTTGCGGTGCGCGGGCTTCTCATTGCGGTGGCTTCTCTTGTTGCGGAGCACAGGGTCTAGGCGCGCGGGCTAGTTGTGGCATGTGGCTCAGTAGTTGTGGCTCACGGGCTTAGTTGCTCCGTAGCATGTGGGATCTTCCCAGACCAGGGCTCGAACCCGTGTCCCATGCATTGGCATGTGGATTCTTAACCACTGCGCCACCAGGGAAGAGCATGTGTGTGTAGTTTTAAAAAAACGTATGCTGTGCTTTTCTTTCCCTTACTTTCTTTCTGACAATTGGGAGACACTCCCTAAAAAACCCCAACTAACAGCACCACCAAAAAGAGACGAAGGCAGGGAAACCATCCCCAGACCCAGGCGCCTGCGGGGCCACCAGCTGGAGGCTGGCCCTGGGAGGCGGGAGGGGGTCATGCACCACTGGCCACCGCGTTCTTCCTGAAGGTCTGGGTGATAACGCTCTTCAGACTGCTCCGTCTTTTTTTAAAAATAACTTCTTTGGTGGGTGGAAAGGAAATGACCAAACTTACACTTTGAGCCTGATGACATGACAGCATCCTCCTAAAAATAGGGGGCCGCTTTTGTTTTTTGCAAATGAAGTGGTTCCTATCCCCCAACCAGGCGAGGGGAGAGCCGAGAGGATCTGTGAGCTGACTCAGAAACCAGGGAACTGCCTCAGACAGGCCCCGGCCCTCCCACTCCTGTTAGAGATGCTTACACGGCAATATGCTGGTGAAAGGGACAGAACGATGCTAGAAGAAGATGCCGTGTGCAGAAAGAAACCTGCTAAATCTATTTATCTTCAAACTGGAAGCCTTTGCCCTAAAACAAAATCACTTTAGAAAACAGATAAGACTTAACATGCATGGCCTGTGTCCCAGCGCAGGGGTCTGAGGGGCTGGTGTCTCTTCTAGTCTCTCGTATTAATCTGAATGTTATCCAGGAGGCAGGTCCTCTGGGTCTCTGAGCCCCTATCTGAACCGTGCGGGAGATGCTCCCTCTCCTTCCCCTGGCTCTGTGGGTCCCCAGGACAAAGTTTTTTAAATTAAAGAAATGAACCAGGCTTCTTAGACATAAAATTCAGAGAGAAGTTCAGAGACAAGAACAGAGGTTCTGAAACCCTCCAGGGTGGCAGCGGCTTTGGCGGAGCTGACTTCACATCAGAGAATGGTCCCAATGCCAGGCTCGGTCAGCTTGGAAAAAGACACCACATCGGTTAAATGCAGATGCGTGGGCACAACTACACAAAAGCCCAGCTGGAAAAGGACCCGACTGGCAATGCAGCTGGAGCAGAAGTCCTCCCCAGCCCAAGTCCTTGGATCAACGTGGACTCTCCACAGCTGGAGGGAAAAGCAAGGTCCCCCACTCACCTGTGTAGAAGCTGGAGTTATTATTATTCTCTTGCTCGAAGATGCTCTTGGTCTGCGTGTCGAATCGGAGCCATAGTCCGATGGCAAGGACCGCGATCCCGGCAAGCTGCAAGACACACGGGACATCGGCGTGAGCCCGGCTGTCAGGAACAGCGCGGTGCCCTAGCTCAGGTGAGCTGCCCTTGGCCTCTGCCCCTCGCCGGGCATCTGGAAGTAGCAGCAGCCAGGTGGGGGTGGGAGCAGGGGATCGAGCCATTTGGTAAAAATACCAGCCAGTTGGGAATAAACAATTATCTACCAGCAGTACGGGGATGGATACCTCGTGGACAACAGAATATTATACAGCCGTGAAAATGAACCAGCCACAGCTTGTGCAATACTACGAGTGCATCTCACGATGTTAATCAGAAGAAGCAAAAAGCACCGGACACGTACAATACAATTCCATACAGTTAAAAACTCTTGTTTAGGAGGGCATGTATATCATAACAGAAAAAGAAGGAAGTGATGATCATAAAGTCGAGTGAGTGGTGGCCTGTAGGGAGGGCGGGGTTTCTGAGGAGGGAACAGCGTGGGGGTGGGGGGAGGCGGGTCTAGGGCACCGGCGATATTCTAGCTTTGACTTGGGTGGTAGTGGCCCGGATATTCACTTCATAATTATCCTTCACACTGTTTGTGTTTTCTGCACTCCTCTGTATATATACCAGACAATAAAAGAAAAGAAAAAACATCGCCCAACGCATAGGTACCTCCCTGGGCTGTGAGGGCAGCTGTGATTCCGGACTAAACCGTGCTGCTCAGTGAAACCTACCCACAGCTGGCGCCTCTCTCTTCACACAGGGAAGCCTAACAAGCTGACCCACCCGACTCCAGGCTCAGGTGGACATTTACTTACGGGTGATCCTTGTAAACATTAGACAAGAAATCTCCAGAGGATTGTCCGATCCTACAATTTAGTGAAAAACCCATTTCATAGGTGGGCAAGTTGAGATACTGGACCCTAAAGGGCAGGCTCTCCCAGTAAGGAAAGACTGAGGCATCAATCCTGGCCCGTCAGGCACTGCTGAACTTGATGCCAGGGAGGAGGCCCCCTGCCAGGCCCCGCCAGGCCAGCTGAGCTCCCCTCCCCACTGCTGCTGGCCTGTACCAGGGCTTGCTGGGGTGACTCACAGGCTGTGGGTGGTGGCTGGCTGGAGGAGGGTGTGTGGGCTCAGGGCCAGTGCCCAGCCCCAGGTTTCGCTGGCCCACCCTCCTCAACAGAGGCACCCTGTGTCAGAACCCTCCTCCTCAGGGAGCTGGGTTCTTTGCCCCAAGGGCCAGGACAGCCTGCAGCATAGACAGGCCTCTTCTCTGTCTCTGCTTCTCTCCTTTTCCCATGACTTTGCAGCGGGTTTGGACGTGCTGGGTGGAGAGTGGAGACAGCAGCAGTGGGAGGGGCGACCCAAGACTTCACACTGCAGTAGAGTTAAAACCTGTCTACAGGGAATTCCCTGGCGGTCCAGTGATTAGGACTCTGTGCTTCCACTGCAGGGAGGGCCCAGGTTCAATCCTGGTCGGGGAACTAAGATCCCGCATGCTGCCTGGCGGGGCCAAAAAACCCCCAAAACCCTCGTCTACTCCCGTAGAGGTGTCCACAGTGAGGGTCTGGAATTCCTTAGAGTTCTATCGCTTCAGTTCTCCCATCTGGCGAACAGGCGTGGTGAGCTTGGATGCTCTGGTTCAGTCTGGGTTCTCCTGACTCTCAGGACCTCTTAGAACAAGGGCCCAGCTGGGAACTCTCGGTGCACTGGGGACTAAGACCCAAGACCCTGGTCTAGCTCCCCTGGGGTCTTGGAGCGTTATAAGAAAGGAGGTAGCAGTTCCCCCTTCTCCACCCCCAACACAAGCAGGCCCAATCAGATTCCTGGGGAATGGAAGACGGAGGCCATTGGCCTCTTTGGGAATGTGAAAGCATTAGCCTGAAAAGCCTGGAGGCTGGAGCTTCACATGCACTTGCAGGTGATCCTAGACTGCGGTTAGCACTGAGCCACAAGCCCTGGCCTCAGTCTCCCCTCTCGCCCTTATCTTGGCGGGGCTGTCGCTGAGAGCACCTGGGCCTGAGAAAGCCGTGTCCTTTCACGCACGTCCTTTCTGCTCTAGGCTGCCTGCACGTATCCAAGGCTTATCCTCCCGTCATTCTCCCTGTGGATAAAGTTACTCATCCACCCCTTACTTTGCTGGAAAAATTCTTAAACGAGTCACCACAAAAGGAACAAAAACAATCCCATCCGAAAGAACGAAACTACAAAAGATGATGACAGCTCCACTCTGCCCAGAAGCTTGTCAGGTCAGGAGCTGGGTCTCTTTGGGAGTGATCCCATGCACAGGTAACAGCACCCAAACGAAACTTCCAGTTTTAGTCTCGAGGATCCTGAGCCAGTCGTTTACCTTTGACCTGGCCCACACGCACAGGTGGCAAGAAGAACACTGTGTGGAGGACAGTGTCCCAGAAGGCCACCCCGGCCAAGGACAAGGCCAGATACAGGAGAGGAGTCCAGGGTCCTGCCACATCTGGACACCATCCCAGACCTAACATCAGGAGGAAGGAAAAGTGGCTGGCTCTGCAGAAGTGGAAAAAGCATGGGACTTCCCTGGCGGTCCAGTGGTTAAGACTCTGCGCTACCAACTGCAGGGGGCGCAGGTTCGATCCCTGGTTGGGGAACCGACATGCCACGTGGTGCGGCCAAAAAAAAAAAAAGAAGTGGAAAAAGCAGTAATAGATCTCAGTTTCTTATGCCTAAAAACTCACCATGAGAGAGGAGGAAGGTTCAAGAAAACCCAGGAGGAAGGGAGGACAGGGGCGGGACTGGGAGGCTCGGTTCACCAAAATCACAGAGAAATGAGCACTGCTGCCCGTTTTGTTTGAATTACTGAGTTAACTGGCCTGAAGGGACGCTGCCAGCAGCTGCCCCGTTTTCTGTAACGCTATTGGAGAAACCGCTTCAGTTGGCTGGAGGTCACAGGGCCAAGACACCGCTTAACAGTGGCCTTCCCGGGTGTGCAGGCCGTGCTATCCGGGGAGCTCAGAGCACTTCCCAGGAGGGCACACTTTTTGGTGTGCACAAAGGGGTCCCCCAGCCCCCCACCTGGCTCTCGTCCCCAGCTACCTGAGTCCTAGGAGAAACCAAACAGGAATGACCAGAACCACCAAAAAGAGCTTCAACCTTTAAAAAGGGTGCCACTGCAATGTTCACAGCAGCACTATTCACAATAGCCAAGACATGGAAGCAACCCACGTGTCCATCGACAGAGGAATGGATAAAGAAGATGTGGTACATGGACACAGAGGAATATTACTCAGCCAGAAAAAAGAACAAAATAATGCCATTTGCACCAACATGGATGAACCTAGAGATGCTCATACTAAGTGAAGTAAGAAAGAGAAAGACAAATACCATATGATATCACTTATATGTGGAATCTAAAATAGGACACAAATGAACTTATTTACGAAACACAAACAGACACACAGACATAGAAAACCAAAGGGGAAAGGGGACGGGGGAGGGATAAATTAGCAGTTTGGAACTAGTAGATACAAACTACTATATATAAAATAGATAAATGACAAGGTCCTACTGTATAGAACAGGGAACTATATTCAATATCCTGTAATAAACCATGATGGAAAAGAATATGAAAAAGAATATCTATATATGTATAACTGAACCACTTCACTGTACACCAGAAACTAACACAACACCGTAAATCAACTAGACTTCCATTAAAAAGGGTGTCAGCAAGTTACTGAGGGGCTCCATAGAATAAGGAAATAGGGGTCTGCGGGACCAAGAAGCTGACCGTTCCCTCCAGGGTTAATGAACAGTACGTGGCAGGAATGTCAGCCACACAGGGGCCACGGCTGCAGCCCGCCTCTTACCCATCATGGCAGGACTAGAGTGCGCAGGCCGAGGATGCTCAGACAATTCCCTGCTCAGGGCGTCCCTAAAAGAGGGCAGCGACCTGCCCACCACCACCAACCGGTCTGGTGGGGACAGAAGCAGAAGGTACAGCTCCTCCACTCCCAGCCCCAGGCTCTGCCCAGTCGGCCTGGCTACCGCCTTCCAACAAAAGCCAAAGGGACGCATTCCGCCTTCAGGCCAGGAAAGGTCTCACCCATTTGATCTCTCAGGGAGAAAGGACAGTTTTCCCCATCGTTTTATTGGAGATTTATTTCCTCACACACACACGCTCAGTTTCTTCTTAGAAGATGGGCCAGGAGAAAAACACGAGACAAAACCTAACCTGCGGACATTCTACAAAATACTTGACCAGAATGTCTCAAAACTGTCAGGATCATGAAAAATGAGGACAGAAACTGTCACAGGCCAGAGGTGACGGAGGAGACAGGACACTCGTCATGTGGTATTGTGGGTGGGATCCTGGAACAGAAAGGGGACTGGGCTGGAAAACCAAGTGAAATCCGAGTAAGTCTAGCTTAGTTAAGAGTAACGTTCCAATGCTGGTTTCTGAGCTGTTGACAAATGTGCCCTGGGAATATAAGCTGTGAACAAGAAGGGAGACGGGGAGGAGTACAAGGGGACTCTCTGTAGTATCTCTGCAACTTCTCTGTACCTCTAAAGCTGTTCTAAAACTCCGTGTGTGTGCGTGTATGTGTGTAGTGTGTGTGTGTGGTGGGGCCTCTCCTTCAAAGCTTCCTGTCTCCTTCAAGAACCTGCTCCATTGGGCTTCTCTGGTGGTGCAGTGGTTGAGAGTCTGCCTGCCGATGCAGGCGACACGGGTTCGTGCCCCGGTCCAGGAAGATCCCACATGCCGCGGAGCGGCTGGGCCCGTGAGCCATGGCCGCTGAGCCTGCGCGTCCGGAGCCCGTGTTCCGCAACAGGAGAGGCCACAACAGTGAGAGGCCCGTGTACCGCAAAAAAAAAAAAAAAAAAAAGAACCTGCTCCATTAATCCACCTCTTTCCTGCCTCTGTTGTCTGTCTCGGCTACTGTTTCACTTTTTTTAAAAAATTTAATTTAATTTATTTTTTATACAGCAGGTTCTTATTAGTTATCTATTTTATACATATTAGTGTATATATGTCAATCCCAATCTCCCAATTCATCCCACCACCCCGCCACTTTCCCCCCTTGGTGTCCATACGTTTGTTCTCCACATCTGTGTCTCTATTGCTGCCCTGCAAACCGGTTCATCTGTACCGTTTTTCTCGGCTCCACATATACGCGTTAATATACGATATTTGTTTTTCTCTTTCTGACTGACTTCTGCCAACACACATGGGCAGGTCTGTCTATCCTAAAAAAACCCCAGAAAACAAACCGTCTCCTCCTCCAGCTGCACTGCTCCTCCTGGCTGCTCTGCGCTTTAAACCCCGAACCTGTAGCTAAACCACCTCCAAGTCCTCACTCAGCAAGGAGTCCCTGTGGGGCCCCCTGCCCTTCATGTAGCACAGTGGCCATTCCTCTGAAAGGCTCAGACGGCTTGGGCTGTCACCGAGTGTTAAGGCTTCTACTCCACCCTTGTACTTCTGGACCTCTAAGCAGTAACAACATTGAACCCTGCTTCCTTCTCCCCTGCTCCTTAGATGGAATCCCTCAAAGTTTCCCAAATAAGTCTCGTAAATCCCGCCTCAGCTGGAGGGAGCCCCTCCTCCTGGAAGGCTGTCCCGACCACCTAGGCCAGCTGCTTCCCCACCAAGACGTCCTCAGCTTCCTCCCCGCTCCGCACTGGTCCTCCCCAGCATCCTCGCTCCCTCTCTTCCTGTTTATACTCTCCTGGAGGGCAGGATGAGTTCTCGGTCATTTCAGTAGCTCCTCTGCACCCCATCCATACTTGGGACCAAACAGTCATTAGTAAATCATTATTCAATAAGTGAAGGATGACTTCAATGAAAGAGAAGCTCTGAAGCCCATCAGAATTTCCTCTCCTGGGTCCTCTCACCTTGGACAAGCCTTCTTTCCCACTGGCTTGTCATCCAGAACCATCTTCCAACATCTCCCAACAAGGGTCAGAAACTACAAAGAACAACTACTTGCCCAGAATAAATACTGAGAAAGAGCCATGAGGGTATGTGATGAATGTCACAGTGAGATTTAGGGGCACGTCCACATCAAGTCTTTTGGAAAATGAGGGTTTATAAAAAGTCCATGCCCTGCTGTGCTCACCGCCCACCGAAGTCCAGTTAGATGCTCCAATCCTTTTTTTTAATGCATTCATTTTTTATTTAATAATACTTTATTAAAGATGACTAGATATAATTAAATAAAGTAAACCTTTAACATACATAGCTTTGCATATCATTATACTTTTAACAGCAATATTCAAGTGGTGACGGGTGTTTAATTCTTTCACTCTAAAATATATGTGACCAGACTCCCCTGGTGGTCCAGTGGCTAAGACTCTGTGCTTCCAATGCCCGGGGGCCTGGGTTCGATCCCTGGTAGGGCACTAGGTCCCACATGCCGCAAGTAAAGATCTCCATGCCGCAGCGAAGATCCCGCATGCCACAACTAAGACCCCACGAAGCCAAATAAATAAATATTAAAGAAAAAAATATATATGTGACGTTTTAGATGTCTGGTGATAGGTGTTGAATTCATCACTCTAGAATATCTGTGAATTTATGATTTTGAAGTTTTTCTGGATGACAGATGTTTCAGAATTGGGTGAAAGTCTCAGAAAAAGTCTGAAAAGCATCGCTATAATTTTCCATACAACCTCTAGAGTTCACAGACACTCTGAAACCATTCAGAAAACCCGGAGGGTATGGATTCCACATTGTGTGTACTTGGATAGACCCTCCAAGCCTTGAGGATCACACAGGTAATCCAGTCACCTGGGGCGGGATGCCAGCTTCAGGAGGCGTGAAGGCCCAGCCGCACCCCGGGCGGGCCCAGCTTCCTGTCCTGTCCTCTCCTCTCCCCTGGCTGAAAGCACAACACGCCCAAGGCTCCCTCCCACGCAGAGATGAGGATTTCAGTGAGTCACACCAGACCCATAGGGACAGGCCTAGAAATCTTACACTACAACACACACCCGGGGTTAAAGGAAAGGCCTCCAAGTCCAAGGGGCGAATTGAAAACAAATCCTAAGTGCAGTGTTGCTTAGGGGCACCTGAATTCTCTGGACCCCCTGCCGAGTTGGCAAAGCCAATTCCAGCTGGAGCCCGAGGAGTGGCGGCCGTACCAGCCGAAACGCCTGAAGCAAGCGTGCAGAAAGGTGGGAGGTAACGAGGTGGCACAGAGGAAAAGGGCAACCGGCTGACTGCAGAGGTTTCAGTGTGTGTGTGTGTGTGTGTGTGTGTGTGTGTGTGTGTGTCTGTCTCTCTGTCTCTCTGTCTGTGTGCGCGTATGTGTCACCTTGCATCCCATCCCTCAGGTAGAAGGAACCATGTCTCCCCGTGGGGGAAACCCCACTGCAAAGAAAAATCCTCCCAAGGCAAACACATTGGGTGGTCTTGGCTTGGGCCTCTTTCCTCTCGGTCCCCTCTGTCTTCTGTAATAGGACCTGACGGGTCACACATTTTTTAAAAGGACGAAATACTCATGGACACTTTCTCCATCCAGTTGTCTTGGCCCAGGAAGTGCAGGGCAGATCATCTCCACATGCAGTTTCCTTTGAGGCTGACTGCAGTGGTCCCATCTGCCACTTTGGAAGCGGCTAGAGGTGGGCGGTGGTGACAGGAGGGGGTCGGGGGAGAAGGCAGTGCTTTCTTTCCTATGTCCCATCGTCCTTCTGTGAAGCCTTGGCTATTTGGTGACTTTGGTCAAAGGGATGCAGCAGACATTTTAGTAAGGGACAGGTGGCATGACAGAACAGTGGGCAAGAAGCAGGGGGCCCTAGCTCTGCCCCCTGTCACTTGCACACCGGAGCCAGCCACGGGGTGATGTGAGAATCACCTGGCAGAGTTCTAAACACGTATCCGCCGCCACTCCATCCCGGGGTACGCGAGCGCTCCCAGGAGAACGCACATCTCTGCTGAGAGTAGCTGCATGTGTGGACAGTGGCGTGGCCTCTGGGGCTAATTCCAGCGCTGCCACCTAGGAGCTGTGTGACACTAAGCACTCTCTGTAGCTTCTCTGAACCTCAGAGTTCCCACTTGTAAAAAAAGAGTTTGATACTTTCCTGCCTTTGACCCAGGAGGTTGAAGGGGAAGATTAAACGTGTAAAACACTCTGACGACCGTGAGTGCTAGAGACAGCCAGATTCTGTGGGGAATATAATGATGACAACGATAATAACAAACCTTGCGAATGACACGAAGACAAAAGTGGGGATATTCACGGCTCTTGGCGGCCTCAGCTTGTGTCCTCCTCTGATCTGAGGAGGCGGCTGGGTGGGCACAGGGCGACTGAGGACAGTGGGGGTCTGTCTTCTGTGGGTCTGTGTGAGCGCGGTGTGCTGGGGGAGATGCCTCCAGAGCTCCGCTAGGACCAGCCGGGATGGGGGGAGAGAAGTGGGACGGGGAGGGTAAGGGACACGGCTGGCCGAGAGTGGAGGCCTCTGTCCTTCCCGGGATCCCAGGCTGCTTCCGTGAGTGAATTCACGCTGCAGGAAGCAGTTATTGAAGGAGCAGATCACAGAGAGGGAGGGGATTTGACCTCTTTACTTCCTTCCTTCGGTAAGATCCGTATCAGCCCTGGATTTTTTTGTTAACATACTGGGCTTGGGAGACCTCAGCTTAGCTGCCCCTGGCCACCCAGGCAGTCACAGCGGCTGAACCCAGAGGATGTAAGCGGCCTCACCACTCACGCCTGATGCAGCCTCCAGAGTGCAGATAAGGGCCTCTGTGTTCACATGGCCTTTAGAAACAAGTCGGGCCACCTAGACCTGTGGGCTCCAGCCTCACCCATCTCCATGGCAACCCTGGCTCAGCACAGAGTGCCAAGCCTGATGGGCTGATTCACCGTCAGGAGCCTGGGCCGGGCACTGCTGGCAAGAGCAGACAGGAGCTGGCTCCCCAATGCCTCTCTCACCCTCTCCCGGCACCCTCCTCCCCGAGCTGCTGTCTCTGGAAGGATGAAGCACTTGGGCAGGAACAGAGGTCTTGGAGTCCTGCCCTCTCCAGGCCCGTCGCACAGGATAACAACAGCTAAAACCAAACTCCACGCTGATCAGAAAAAAAACTGCCATGGCTTGCTTTCCTTAAGGATCACAAGTAAACTGGTAGGACTTCCCTGGTGGCGCAGTGGTTAAGACTCCGCACTCCCAATGCAGGGGGCCGAGGGGGGGTTCGATCCATGGTCAGGGAACTAGATCCCCCATGCATGCCACAACTAAGGAGCCCGCCTGCAGCAACTAAGGAGCTGCCTGCCACAACTAAGGAGCCCACGTGCCGCAACTAAGGAGCCGGCAAACTGCAACTAAGGACCTTGCGAGCCACAATTAAGGAGCCCACCTGCTGCAACCAAATAAATAAATAAATAAAATTAAATAAATATTAAAAAAAAAAGTAAACTGTTCGTTCATGGCAGAACTGAAAGATGCCAACCAGGGCATATTACTAACGTTAGATTTATTAGAGATGAACAGAAAAGCCCCAGAGATCACAGTCCTGAAGAACAACTGTCCCCTACCTTCCCCGTGAGTATGATCATTTTGGGGGTCATCTCATCCCCTTGGGGCTTCTTCTGAGCTGCACATCTACAGAAGCCTGTATCCTCAAAGGCCACTGGGAGATTTTTTTCCAGGCCAGTGGTCCTCAACACGTGGTCCCCAGACCAGCTGTAGTGGCAGCAGCATCAGCTGGGAACTTGTCAGACGTGCAAACTTGTTGTCCCCGTCCTGGACTTATTCGATTAGAAACCCAAGTGAGGTGAGGCCCAGTGATCTGTGTTGTTGTTGTTGTTGTTTTTTTTGGCCGCGCTGCGTGGCATGTGGGATCCTAGTTCTCCGACCAGGGATCAAACCCGAGCCCACTGCCGTGGAAGCTTGGAGTCCTAACCACTGGACTGCCAGGGAAGTCCCAGCAATCTGTTTTAACAAGCACCCCCAGATGATTCTGCTGCCCACTCAGGTTTCAGAACCACTGCTCTAAGGCTTTCATTTAAACACTGAACAATTGGAGGAATGGAAAAGCTCTTTCTGGGGGTTCTGAACCCAGAGACCAGCTTTTGAAACGCCAGTGCCAAAGGGCACGAAGCTACGGAGCGGGGATGTGAGCCTCCCCTGGGCGCAGGGCTCCTGCTGGCACTGGAAAGCCAGGGAGGGGGACTGGGGCTGAGGACCACCTTGGCTGCTGAATGGTGACAGATAAGGGGGAGGATACAGGACACGTTAAGCAGGAAGGAAGCAAGAGGTAAGAAAGACAGATACTGGCTAGACAACGCCCTCTTGAACCCACTGAGTGGGGAAGTCACAGTAAATGCTCAAGTCGGAACCTGCATTTGGCTTCTCCACATGCCTCCAGCCACAGACTCACCTGGTGAACCCTCCTCCCCCAGACGCCAAAATGACTCGGGCAGCCCCTGCAGCAGGGCGCTCTTGGCAAAAACGTCCCCAATTTCTGCAGCCTACGTTCTCCCCAGGACAGGCTGCCGTTGTGTATGGAAGTGGACTCTTCCTCAAATCACCCCAAATTCTAGGAAAACAACATTAAAAAAAAAAAAAGAACACATGCAGAGGCTGATGGTCAATGACCTTGTAGGTTTATCTAGAGTTACTGTTGATTGGACTGTGGCAGGCTTTTGTCCATTAGTAACTCCTCCAGAGGCTAGGGAAAGGAAAATAAATAATATAATCACAGTAGCAGTCACTCTTCATGAGCACTCACTCGTGTCCTCCATCGCAGGAGGTGATTTAAGTATATTATCTCATTTAATCCGTTCGTCACATTTATTTTATAGGTGAAACAGAGAGGTTAAGCAACTCGCTCAAAAAGACACAGCCAGCAAGAGGCAGAGCTGACTCTGAACCAGATCCATGCAGCCAGCAGCTCAGAGCCGCACTCTTCCCAACACTGTGCTCCCTCCCTGCCAGCTGGTGAACTGGAAGAATGGGAACCCCCAAGAAATTTTCTGTGGGGGACAAGAGTCTGGTCTGGACATCATGAATTTAGCAGGATGCTCTGACCTAAACCTTATCCTGCCTGGTGGCTAGACGAGCCCAATTTAGGGCATCAATGCCAGCCAAGGCCAGGGCCAAAGGAGGAAACGACCACGGACTCATCCTTTGGGTCCGTTCTCTCTCCCCCCCTCCCTCTGGTGAGCATGGGACAGGTCGTGGCCTCAAGCCCACCCTCAGAGGGTCCCAGGGGAAATGAACCCTTCAGGGCCACTTCTATCTTCCTTTCTTTGCTTCCCAAGGTGTCCACACAGAAGCAATGGTGCCTTTGGCTCTGTCCCCTCTGGGACCTGGCTTCAAAGTGTCAAAAAGTTCTCCATAAGAGGAATCCAGCCCTTTTGGGAAGCAGAAGGTGAGTGTTGAAGGAGAGGTGCCGAGGCCGCCCCTCTTGGGCAGATTCCACAAGAGAGGTCCCTGTCAACTGGGTACGCTTATGGGCCACTCCAAGCAAAGCCCCAAACTGGTCCCTCCCTCCCTCACCTTTCCCAAACCAGGGGAATCTCTGAAATGGGCGTTTTGTAGACAGATGAAAAGATAAGTCGTCTGTTTCGCCTTCTGAAAGAGAGGAAGCCTAGTGGTAAAATGTCAGCTTTGAGCAATGCCCTCAGTGATGCGGCTTCGCAGAGCTGAAGCAATAAGATGGGGACGAATGTGAGCGCTTAGGACAACTTCAGCCTCTGAAAAATTCTAAGGAGGGGCAGCTCCTTACGTAATCCTAACTAAACAACAGTTGCAGAAGCTGACAGCTGAGCTCTTGCTATGAGCAGGTACCATGATAATAACTTGACCCTAAGGAGAGTCACCAACCGGCCACCTCCCCCCAGGAATCTACATTTCCAACAGTTCAACCCCTCCTTCCCCCAATAATCCCCCTGGGTCATAACGCCCCCTGCTGCTCTGTGTTACTCTTTTACACAATGCAGCACCTTGAGGGGGGTGGGGGGGGGAGAGGTCTCAACAGCAACAAAAACAAAATCCAACCATCACCCCCCCTTCTCCCAAGCCAGGACCTCAGGCAGGCGGACTTCCGCTATTTAGTGCCCTAAACACTGAGAAGACTGTGGTACCTACCCCACCGCCTAGATAATTCAACATTAAAAAATAATAATAATACAAATTGTAGGATAAGTCTAAAGAATTAACTTTCCCCAGGTTCCTGAGCACAGGCTCAGCCTGTCTGTGGACCTCCTGGGAGGACGCGGGGTGGTGGCTGACAGCTACAGCCTGTGGGTACCACTATCTTGCTCTGCTGGCCTCTTTTGGGCAACTGTGTTCAGCTTGCTAACAGGGGAACATTCCCTGGAAGCACATAGTGAGAGATGTCCCAGGGAGAAGAGGAATATTGGGAGACTAGAGTCCTCCTGTCAGGCCCTGCTGCCCCTTCTGAATCTGAGGATGCTGGTGGGACTGCCTTATACTCTTCGAGGTAGTTCCGATCATCCCAGCTTGAGATGACGAAACAGGCTCAGAGAGGTAAAGTAACTTGCCCATGGTCACACAGCAGGTATGCAGTGACTCAGCTGACAGTTCTCTCCCTCTGTCACATGCACAGCGTGTGCCAGGCAGAGGTTAGTTACTTGACTGCCTGTCTCATCCCTGGTGGAAGGGAGGTAGCTGGGTCCCCTCTCTGGGGTGTGGCAGAGGATGAAAGACCTTGTAAACTTCTTCTCAGCACACCTTTATGGAAATTAGGCAGTGACCTGCTCTGAACAAGTTCAAGACTTGAGAAATCCTCCCTCTTGAGGACT
The DNA here is from genome assembly GCF_949987515.2 of Delphinus delphis. Classification (NCBI taxonomy): domain Eukaryota; kingdom Metazoa; phylum Chordata; class Mammalia; order Artiodactyla; family Delphinidae; genus Delphinus; species Delphinus delphis. Next base: position 6,548,984 of record NC_082693.1, on the reverse strand, counting down.
GAGCCAGCATCATTTAAAAACCAGAGCCCTGAGTGGGACTTCCCTGGCGGTCCAGTGGTTAGGACTTTGCGCTTCCAATGCAGGGGGCTCGGGTTCCATCCCTGGTCGGGGAACTAAGATCCTGCATGTCTCGAGGCGTGGCCAAAAAAGAAAAAAAAGAAAAAAAGAAAACCAGAGCCCTTATTCTGCCTGAGAGCAGAAAAGTTTTAGCTAATACAAGGTGCCAGTATTAAGTCACTTGGGGCTGAGGGATTGGGAGGGAGGCCTCTGCCCAAGGTAACCTCCTTCCAAACAAGAAGTTTCAAGTTTCCACTGCCTCTGGCCGGACGTGCAGCAGACGTCAGCCAGCCCATAAATGCATTTTCTGCTGAAAGTAGCCATTCTGATCTTAACCAAAATCATCTGATGTGGGGGATTGTTTTGGGGCTGTTTTGCTTTAAATTCCAGAATACCATTGTGTTTTCCATTGTGTATGCCTAACTAAGATGCCTGGTGATCGCGCGCACACACACACACACACACACACACACACACACACACACACACACTCTTGCTGATACACTTTAGCCACACAGACCAGCTAGCTCTCATTCCATCTGTGGAACCTGTTACCACTTGCTCGCGTGACCCTGAGTGGTGGGAGATACCCCCTGCCCTATTCCTCTGCCACGATCCCCTCTTCATTTTAGTCTCAATGATTAAACAGCAAGCCCTCCACTGTGTGCTGTGTCCCCTGCCTCACCTGAAGCACTTCACTTGAATCATTTAATTTTCTCAACAGACCCACCAGGTAGGTAATATTAACTTGTTTTCGAGATGAGAAGTTTCAGGCACAGAAGTTCAGGAGCTTGTCTTGAGATCACACGGCAAAGAGGTGCCTGAGTTACAACCTGGACCCACAACAGTCTGACTGCAAAGCCCAAATTCTCAATCATGTTGCTAAGCTCAAAGGTCTTTTAGATCCATTTTGTTAATTTCAGGGCCAGAATTTTTCATCACTTTTATCCTTTCTCCTTCCTGGTCACAGCTGATTCTATTTCAAAAGTGGCATCTTCGATCCGTAAAGGCCCCAAGAGAGCCCACAGGTAAGAGCAGAGGGCCTATCTTCTCACGACAGGAAGGTACCCGCCTTGGCCACCTGGCCTGCACGTGCCTTCCGAGTCTGGCGTCGCTCTGGGGGAGCCTGACGGACAGAGTCTAGAGAGAGGGCCTGGGACTCCTCTTGCTGGCCTCTGGCTGGAGAGCTCTGGGCACGTTCTTGCTGGCCAGCCAGAAGTGAGTGTGGCCACAGCCCTGCACTGGGAGTAAGCTGGTACATGCCCTTCTCGTCCCAGCTGCGCCACCGCCGCAAGCCTGGCAAGTGCAGACACCGCTGCAGCTGCCCATTGGCCATTGTCCTTGTATCCCTATAGGCATGGCCTGAAGGTGGGACCCAGAGCCTTTGCCCGCCCCTTACAGCACCATCCTGCCAGCAGAGGACAGAGGGAATGAGAGGGCATCACTGCAGGCCTGTCTTACAGCCCTGGGCATGGGGCCCTAAGAGGCAGGAGGGTCACACCAGCTCCCCATTCTAAGGGTCCCTCCCCAGCTCTGGAAGAGAATGTAATTTCTAGTTGAAATGAGTTTTCGGATCTCTTAAGGGTTATCTGTCTTGGGGAGCCAGGGCTATAATTTGATTGAAGAGGGGGAAAGTAGAGTGTGGGATGACTTCCCCAGGCTTGTAGAAAGGAGGCTTTAAAAAGTTTGAGCACAGGGAGGACTTCCCCAGTGGCACAGTGGTTAAGAATCCGCCTGCCAGTGCAGGGGACACAGGTTTGAGCCCTCGTCCAGGAAGATCCCACGTGCCACGGAGCAACTAAGCCCGTGCGCCGCAACTATGGAGTCTGAGCTCTAGAGCCCGTGAGCCACAACTACTGAGTCTGAGTGCCACAACTACTGAAGCCCACACAACAAGAGAAACCACTGCGATGAGAAGCCTGCACACCGCAACGAAGACCCAACACAGCCAAAAATAAATAAATAAATTTATTAGAAAAAATTTTTTTTTGAGCATAGGGATTTCCCTGGTGGTCCAGTGGTTAGGACTTCGTGTTTCCACTGCAGGGGGCCCGGGTTTGGTCCCTGCTTGGGGAACTAAGATCCCGCAAGCTGCCCAGTGTGGCTAAGAAAACAAAAAAAAGTCTGAGCATAATAGTAACAGGTTGAAATCCATGGCCCCACATCACGAGAAGGCGCTTATAGTGCATCAGGGTGAGCAGGAGGAAGAGTCTTTACGGGGGACGAGTTTCCTGTCCCTGCAGGACACATTCTGCTGAGGGTGGCTTCCCACACAACAGAGGGGGGCATGGATGTGAGGGGTGCATGCAAACTGCGACACTGCAATTGTTCATCTAGATGAGAAGAGGCGTTTTTGGTTCGGATTTGTAAATAACTTTGTCTTAGTCCATTAAGGCTGCTGTAACAAAGCACTGTGGACAGGGTAGAAGTCCAAGATCAAGGCACCAGCAGACTTGGCATCTGGTTTGGACTCAGTTCCCGGTTCATAGAGGGTTATCTTCTCACTAGAATCTCACATGGTTGAAGGGAGACGGGAACTCTGGGGCCTCTTCTTCTTTTTTTAAAAATAAATTTATTTATTTTATTTATTTATTTTTGGCTGTCTAGAGAGAGAGCCTGGGACTCCTCTTGGGTCTTCGTTGCTGTGTGCAGGCTTCCTCTGGTTGTGGCGAGCAGGGGCTACTCTTCGTTGTGGTGCACGGGCGTCTCATTGCAGTGGCTTCCCTTTGTTGCAGAACAGAGACTCTAGGCACATGGGCTTCAGTAGTTGCGACACGCGGGCTTCAGTACTTGCAGCACGTGGGCTCAGTAGTTGTGGCTCATGGGCTCTAGAGTTCAGGCTCAGTAGTCGTGGCGCATGGGCTCAGTTGCTCCGTGGCATGTGGGATCTTCCTGGACCAGGGCTCAAATCCATGTCCCCTGCATTGGGAGGCGGATTCTTTTTTTTTTTTTTTTTTTAGTGATACACGGGCCTCTCACTGTTGTGGCCTCTCCCGCTGCGGAGCACAGGCTCTGGGCGCGCAGGCTCAGTGGCCATGGCTCACGGGCCTAGCCGCTCCGTGGCATGTGGGATCTTCCCAGAGCGGGGCACGAACCCGTGTCCTCTGCATTGGCAGGCGGACTCTCAACCACTGCACCACCAGGGGAGCCCGGGAGGCGGATTCTTAACCACTGCGTCACCAGAGAGGTCCCGCCTCTTCTTATAAGGGCACTAATTCCATTCATGAGGGCCCCATCCTCATGACCTAATCACCCCCAACAGCCTCGACTCCAAATAAAACTGCATTGGACTTTAGGATTTAACATATGAATTTGGAGAGGCGCAAACAGTCTATAGCAAACTATCTTTTAAACTAAACTTCCCAAAGAAGACATACAGATGGCCAACGGGCACATGAAAAGATGCTCAACATCACTAAACATCAGGGGAATGCAAATCAAAACCACAATCAGATATCATGTTATACCTGTCACAATGGCTATTATCCAAAGGACAACAAATAACAAGTGTTGATGATGATGTGGAGAAAGGGAACCTTGTGCAGTCTTGGTGGAAATGTAAATTTGTGCACCCAGTATGGAAAAGAGTATGGCAGTTTCTCAAAAGATTAAAAATAGAACTACCACATGATGCAGCAATTTCACTTCTGGTTACATATCCAAAGAACATGAAAACTAATTCGAAAAGATACATGCACCCCTATGTTCACTGCAGCACTATTTACAATAGCCAAGACATGGAAACAAGCTAAATGTCCATCCATAGATAAATGTATAAAGAAGACATGGTACATATATACACTAGAATATTATTCAGCCATAAAAAAGATAGAAATCACACGATTTGTGACAACATGGATGGACCTGGAGGGTATTATGCTAAATGAAATCTGGAACACAAAACAAATGAACAAACCAAACCCAACCAAACCCACAGACACAGAGAACAGATTGGTGGTTGCCTGAGGGAAGGAAGGCTGGGGAGGTGGGTAAAATGGGCGAAGGGGATTCAGAGGTACAAATTTTCAGTTATAAAATAAATAAGTCAAGGGGATGTGATGTACAGCAAGGTAACTATAGTCAGTGATATTGTTTTGCAGATTTGAAAGCTGCTCTCATCTCAAGAAAAAAAAATTCTGTAACTTTGTATGGTGACAGATGGTAAGTAGACTTACTCTGGCGATCATTTTGCAACGTGTATGAATGTCAAATCATTACGTTGTACACTGGAAACTAAAGGAATGTTGTATGTCGATCATACTTCAATTAAAACACACACATGCTGTAGAGAAGAAATTAAACACAACATTGCAAATCAACTATACCTCAATAAAATGAAAACACACACAACACCCCAAACTTGAAAAGCAAAGAATTCGCAACTATGTATGATTTTGCTGATCTTTCATTTAAAGATTCAATAAATCAACCTTATCATTTGCTACTGATTCAATCAGTGTAAGTTTAAAGATAAATTAAAACTAAAATGCTATAGAAATGTGTTTTGAATTCACTAAAACGGTCTAATTTACTTTATGATATTTTTAACCCCCAGTCAAGGATTTTCTCCTACGATCCACGTGTGGTGTTGTTTCTGCCCTTGGACACTGACATGCGGCTCAGACTGGGAGGAAAAGGGGCCTCCTCTAAGCAGTTTGGAGGCAGGGGCTCGGTAGGAGTCATGGCCCCCATCTGCCTGGGTCTGAGAGAGGTGGATACTGGGACCTTGAGAGTGTAGTGGGTAGGCTGTGGAGGGTGACTTCCCTAACACAGCCAGGGACACCGTTTCTGCTCCCTCGCACAACGCCTGGCAAGAGGATTGAGCAAAAGGACTGACTGACTTTCTCCACGTCAACAGTCCACACACCTCTCTGCTCAGGGATCTTCCCTGGGATCAAACAGATCTGGCCCCTCTCCTGCAAGTCAGTGGGCTTCGTCCTCCCTGCTACGTAGCCAGGCTGTACATCACAACTCAGAGGTCTGCGTCTCCAGAGACCCCCGGGGGGCGCATCTCCCTTTCCAAAGTCCTCAGGGGCAAGGCCAGAGAAGGCCAGCCGAGCCTTCTAGTTTCCATTTGTGGGAAAGACAGCACCCTGCTCTTTCCCAGCAAAGACAAATCGCCCAAGCTCCAGGACTAGGAATACAGAACACTTGTTGAATTAATCTCGAGTCCAAGCCACTCCTTGGGCCAGGATTAAGCTGACAGTCAGAGCAAGGATGGGTGGGGAGGCCAGAGTTCCAGTCAGGGCTGCCCTTGATCCTCGGGGAACTTAGGGGCTCTCTAATGCCTTCCTCAAAGTCCCCACAGCTCCCCTGTGCAGCCCTGGAGAGCAGTGAGGCAACCCACACCTCATGGCAGAAACGTGGGATTCCGGACAGAGCAGGGGTTGCCTGGAAACCAATATGCGGTGTTTGATATGGGGAGGTTCATGGGTCTCTGGAGAAAAAAGCAAAAAAACCGGGGACTGTGTGTTTCTGGAGGCAGGTCCCATTGATTTCATGGGATTCCCCCAAAATGTTCAGACCTGCCAGTTGAGGATGACGGCAAGCAGTACTTAAAAGCTATCCAGGGACTTCCCTGGTGGCGCAGTGGCTGGGAATCCTCCTGCCAATGCAGGGGACATGGGTTCGAACTCTGGTCTGGGAGGATCCCACATGCCATGGGGCAACTAAGCCTGTGTGCCACAACTACTGAGCCTGCGCTCTAGAGCCTGCGCGCCACAACTACGGAGCCCATGTGCCACAACTACGGAGCCCATGTGCCACAACTACTTAAGCCCGTGTGCCTAGAGCCTGTGCTCCGCAAGAGGAGAAGCCACCGCAATGAGAAGCCCGCGCACCGCAATGACGACTAGCCCCAGCTCGCTGCAACTAGACAAAGCCCACGCAGCAACGAAGACGCAACGCAGCCCAAAATAAGTAAATAAAAAATAAATAAATTTATTAAACAAAAAACCAAACAGAAAACTATCCAGAACTAAGTATTTCTTTGGTGGAGGGGAGAAATTACTGGATGGATGTAATTAAAATAAAATTATCTCATCTGGAGACAGGACGCTGCTTTCCACAGCTGCCTGCCATCACTTGACGGAAAATGCAAATGTCCCTGGACCAGCATTACTTTTTCCACGGAATGAACCAAGCAAGTGATCTGCAGTCAGACTTTAAAAACATAAATTAAAAAAAAATATTGTTTAGATTAGCGCTTTTGGTCTCCTTAATTCCCTCAGTTGCAAATTATCTCTGGGTGAACCTGGGTTCGACAGGCTCTTCCCCAGATTGTCAAACCCCAAAACCGTGAAGTCATTGCTCTTCTGTAAGTAAGAGGGAAAGACGGTTTCTGCAAGTCTTTGGTTGAAAAGACCTGAGGCGGTTCCAAATAAAGTTCCCCTGACCCCGCCCCCGGAGGGAGGCAGGAATGCGGCACAAAAACATGAAGCTTCCTGAAACTTTTTCTTCACGCTCCTCTCCCCAGACTCTCCAGAACATGCAGCCACCAAGGAGGCAACAGGACCACAGAAGCCACCGTAACCCGTGACGTCGGGTCCCTCACCCTCACAGCCAGGCACACCCAAGAAAGACGGTCAAGGCTTGTGCTCTTTGGCAGAAAAGGTGCTTTTGTTAAGTCCCAGGCGTATTATTAAGTCCCAAACTGTGCAACCAATCCCCCAAACCGTGCCTCCTTGTAAAATGGAATCGAACAGGAAAACAGACAAATCGAACACGGACACACAGCTCTGTGTGTTAATAGTGAAGATTTGCATCTGACACAAAAGGAAGATGTGAGAACGGTGATGTGTGAGGTCTGAAGCCGCAGAAGACTCGTTTAGCGGAGTAAGTGCTCCAAAGGGCTTCTTATCAAAGCAGTTCCAAACTCAGGTCTGAACCGGCAGCTGCTTCCTTTGAGCACCAGAGAGTGAGGTCTGGAATGGTGCCAGGTGAGTGTGCGTGCGCGCGTATGTGCGTCCGCGCGTGTAGAGGAATCCTCCCCACTCCCCAAATCAGGAGTCCCATCTGTTGTCGACAACCATCGTGGGGCAAAGTGGGGGGAAAGCCTCAGGAGTCCGGGCAGGGAGAAGTCTTATTTTCCTGAGCAGATGCAGACACCTGGCCTCCCCAAACCTGCCAGCCTCTGTGCAAACACAGCCGGCTCTCGCAGGGCTCGGGCTGTCTGGGTGCCAAAGGTGGAAGCCATTTCACGCGAGAGCCCCAGCTGCTTGCTCAGGCCAGCACTGAAGGCAAACAGCTTCTGGGTGAAGCAGCAGGTTGGGTGGGAGGGGCTTCTGCCAGTGCCATCCCGCTCGCCCATCCCCCGCCCGGACCCCGCATTCCGGATTTCTCCGCACGCAGTTTTATTTTCAGAAGTGGGGCTGCCCCACAGTCAGACTTGCGGCCACACATGAAATGGAGTCAGGGTCCTGAGGTGGGAATCGCAGAGGTGTGTGGAGGAACGAGGCTGGCAGTGATGCAGGATGAGAAGAAGGGGGGACGTGTGTGGATGTGGGGTGTGCACCTGTCTACCTCTCTCTGGTTTCAACTTCCACACTTCCTCAGGCCAGTGCTCCCACCCTCCCCACCTCCTCAACCTCCTTTCCATACAGGGATGACAAAAGCTACGGCTGGAAGTTTACTTCTCATCCAGGAGGCTAAGTGCGTCACGCGCATGCGCTCCTATAACCCACAGCAACCCCAGGGGGTAGTCACCAGCTCCACACGGCGACGGGCAAATCCAACCCAGAGCCACTCTGACCACTAGGCAGCACTGCCACAAAAGGCTGAGGGCGACCAAAACAGAGAACCCCCCCAGACAGAGAGACCCCACCCAGGGGGAGTAGAGGGAACTTGGGGTTACCAGGAAAGAGAGGCACGACTCAGGCCCCAGACGTCAAGAGGCCCCTGAATGAAATGAAGCCACGCTGGGTCAAGCCTGGGTACCCACTGCACACTTCCATTTCCTGACTCCTGTTTTGGGTTGTGTGGGAATGTCCTTTGCTCTAGGCCCTGGGGGTGGGGCTGGTTTCATAGACTGAGCTACTGAAGGGACCTTCCTGGACCATTTGCTCCAACCCACTGGTTGTACAGATGAGGAAACTGAGGTCTGGAATTCAAAAGTGACCTGCTCAAAGTGAGCTTAGGGCAGAGCTGGACTAACACACAGGTCCCTGAGCTCTGGTCCAGGCCTCTGTCCACGTTTCCGTGAAGCCTGCCTTAGGCCTGCGAGACACCATTTCTTGGGAAATAGAAATTCCCTGCTATTCCCATCAGTGAGGGAGGAGACGGGGTGAGAGGCAGGGAACAAAGGGGTGAGGGGGTGGGTAGAATGTGAAGGCCTTGCTCCTGGCCTGGACCAGCCCCGGTTCCCCACTGTACAGCTGAGGCTGCCCCTTTGGCATTGTAAAATGTTTCCCCATTGAAATTTTTTGGAGGGTGGGTAGGCAAAGAGGTCTGAAGGAAACCCAGAAACAACTGAAACAGAGCTGGGAAGTTAGGGTCCTGGGGGCACTGGAAGAACAGCCTGACTGCTGGCTTAGCTGCGGGCACCAGAGGCCCTACTTGGGGAGGGCAGGCAGCGCAGGCTCTGCTGTCACTGAGGGTCCCACAGGGATGAGACTGGGGGCCAGGGAAGAGGTACACCGCTCCCCTCCCCCGCCCCAATCACCCCACTGCCGCTGAGGTGGGCTTCTCCTCTCTGGATCCCTGCTGGACCACCCCTCAGCATCCTCTGTCCATGAGGTACTGGTGGCCCCTAGCCTCCCAACTCCTGCTCTTCAAGGCCCACATCAGGTCCCAAACACCAAGTTTATAAATTCCTGGTCTCAAGAGAGAAAGGGAAGTGATGACATCATAACAGTCCAAGCAACCAGTTCCCTCAGGTCATAGCTTCTCTTAAAAGTTATTTTTTGAGAGCTTGTTGCCCCCCTCCTTTCATTCCCGCTCAGCTAGGTACAGCAGCAGGTGGTGATGGAAAGCGTGCTGAACTTGGAGCCAACCAGACCTGCCTTCAGACTTACCTCTGATGCTATCCTGCCACATGACCCTGGCTGAGTCGTGGAACCTCTCTGGGGACTAGTTTCCTGGTCATCAGTAAAATGGGGAGAATGTTACCTGCTCTGGCTATACAATGAGATTTGCAAAAGGGCTTTGCAGTAACACGCTGCACAAGGGGATCATGGTGTTCCTTTATTCCAACACCTCCTAGAAGGGAGATGAGGGCTTCATCTCTACAGGGACCTGAATACAGGACGACTGAACAATAAACGATTCAGAGACATGAAGCTACTGCTGACCCCCATACACCACCCGTTACCAGGTCCCCTTGTTGGTTTTGTGATGGAGATGGAAGAGGACAGGACTTAAGGGACCTAGGGGTTGGGGTATTGGCTGGGTTCCCGTGACGCTGGGCAGGTCAGCCCCTCTCTGGTTCCCGCTTCCTCGCTGTGAAGAAGAGGCTGGACTGAATCACCTCAAAAGTCATTTCTAATTCTATACACAGACGTTCCTAGAATGAGTCATTTCTGTTTCAGATGACACAGCCCATCAGCAGCACCTAGCTCAGGCAGGGGCAGGTCTGGATACAGTGGGGTGGCAGGCAGGAGTCAGTGAGAGGCTGAGCAGATACCTGAGTGGCCTGGGAGCCTCCCGCCAGGCTCCTGCAGGTGCCATGGGGCGGGGGGTATGGAGGCAGCCTGGGAGTCCGTGGGCCCCCACGCCCCAAACCCTCACACAGCCTAGGCAGATAGCTGAGGAGTAACCAAGAGACTGGCAGGGGAGAGACGGTGCTAGGGAGGAGGGAGAGAAAAACTCCTTAAAGGACAAGGGCGGGGTGGGGCGGGGCTAGTCAGCCTTTGACGTTCTTTCCTAGAGCCGGAGTTGGAGACGGGCGGAGCCAAGGCTGGCAGCTAGCTGGCTGGCAGGGACACCCGGGAGGAGGGGGTGCCCACCACAGGAGGGTCTCCCTAGAGCAGGCCTTGGGCTGGGCAGGGCACACCTGTGCACTGTCCTCACTAGAGCAGGTGTTGGGTGTGATGAGTCTTGCAAGGGCAGGTCAACCTCATACCCCGTCAGCTCCAGAGAGAGGATTAAATCTCAGGAGGTTTTCCCTGGGGTTCACGGGGAAGCAGCTCCAGGGAAATAAGCACATTTTTGTTACAAGCCTCTGGTGGCTCGCCCCTGCTTCTACAGCCGTCTCTATCGAGAGTGGCACAGGGCCTGCCTTTCCACATGCTTTCCTGACTGCAAAGGGGCAAATACTGTCCACCTGTGAGCAGGGGATGTGGCCCGTGAACCAGGACACCAAAGTCCCCTATTCCTTGCCTCTTTCTTGGGGTGGCCCCTTAATCCCTCAAGGAGAGGTGCGGAGGGACCACTCCCCTTCCCTGCCGGCCTTAGCCTTCCCATTTGCAGACAGGCTGAGAGTGGCCGGCAGCGGGAGTCCTGGATCTCCCTGGCCTGCGTCCTCCCCAGGTGACAGTCCACTCCCTGTGGCCCCGCCCGGCTGCTGGGTGGGCTGGCGGGGAAGGGGGTGAGGCCGGCACCTTATCTCTCCCGGAAATGGAGAAACAGAGGACTCATCCTACTGAGGGCGCCGATAGGCATCTGCCCCACCCCTCCCCAGCTCTCCCGGAGTTCTCTCCAGCTCAGATACTTATCGCTCTTCGGGGGAAAAAAAAAAATCAAGACAAGCTAGTCTTTCAGGTAGTTTCGAGGGAGCTCGGACTTTCTCACGCCGGCTCAGAATCAGTCTGAGAGCATGGGGCCTGAAGGTTCCCCCCCGGGGGTGGAGGAGGGATCCCGACGCTCATTCAGGGACGGGGCCCGGGACGCTGACACCCGCGACCTGCGCGCCCCTTGCTCTCCGGCGTAAAGGTGCCAACAGACCTTCACTGAGCTCCTCCGGCGCCACCTTAGTCCCTTGGAGGGCCTGCATCCTCCCCTCCCCGCGGCCTCGGCCACTCGGGGGGACCACACCCGGGTCACGAGCTGCACTGCCCGCCACAGTCCCCTTCGGGCAGGGCCTTGAGTCCCCAGCAGAGGGGGTGCTCCGTTTCTCCCTCCTGCACTCGGAGGGGATCGGGGTGGGAGCAAACACCCCCCCCCACACACACCCCCGGCTCACCAGGGCCCCGCGCCCCCTGCCCGCCCCGCTTCGGACCAGCCCCGGACCAACGCGCCCTCCCAGCCCGTCTCAGCCCGCGCCGAGAAGCCAGCTGGCGGCCGCAGTGCCCTCTCCTCCCGCCAGGAGTCTTCCCCTGCGCAGGCGATGCCGGTGACCGGCAACCCCGACCGCGGACCGGGTGCCCGGGGTGGACAGGTGGCCCCGGAGAGGAGCGCGCGGCAGTCGCGCTCACTCACCCAGAAGATGAAGTTAAATCCGAACAGCAGATATTTGATGCACTTGGTGCCTCCTTTGACCGGCATGGTGCGCGCTAGACTGGCCTGGGCCGGACTGGTGTGGGACGGGGGCGCTTGAGGCCGGGACAGGCGGGACCAGTCTTCGGACCGAGGTGCTGGCGGCTGCGGGTTGGCCTCAGGGCTGCACTTTTAAAAAGTGCCACTCCTCGGGCGCGCGCCGCCGCGGTGCGCATGTGCCGGGCCCCGCCCCTGCCCCCGCCCTCGCCCCCGCCCTCGCCCCCGCCCCCGCCGGCCCCGGCCCCCGCCCCCGCCCCACCTGCCCCGCCCCGCCCCGCCCAGGTCCGGTGGCCGCAGCCCCTCCCGCCTCTGGCTCGGCCCTTCCCACCGAGTCGGCCGGCCTTGACTTCCCGCCATCCTCCCCGTTTCCTCCCAGCAATCCTGGGGTCTTTCCAGTCAGTCATCTTCGGCTGCTTTCGTCCCGGAGTAAGTGGAGGCCTCGCCCTTCCGGTTGTCCCCTGGTTTCCGTCCTTCTCGAGCCCTCTGCTTTGGGAGACCCCTTACCCGGTGGTCGGGGCCGAGGTCCCTTAACCCCAGGCCGGCTGCCGCAGAATGAGGGCTCTTCTTGCTTTGGCCTCGATTTAAAACAGAAGCTGCCTGGCCTTATGTCTCCCTGGGGCGGCTCCTTGCAAACCTTCCCTCGTGAAGCACACTATTACTCGGCACGTCATGCGGAGCAGGAGGAATTAGAAGCTCGCCGTCCAGGTGGGAAGATCGGTCGGAAGCTTATGGGAGTAATTCTCAGATACCATCACTGAATAGTAATATGTCTGAGGGCCGGGCAGTCCGGGAGTGCTTCCTGGACTTGAGGTTCAGATGGCCCAGAGGAGAAGACAAAGCCTGTAGCCTGGCTTCTGTTCTTGCCTCTACTCCCCGTCACCCGCGCTCTTGCCCTTTGACTCTGCCCACTGCTACCTCTTTGAAGCTCCAGTGCCGGAGTGCTTAGGGTGTTTCTCCCCCGCTCAGAAATGTCCCGCAAATGATAAATGTTGGCGAGGATGTGGAGGAAAGGGAACCCTCCTCCACTGTTGGGGGGAATGTAAGTTGGTGCAGCCACTATGGAAAGCAGTATGGAGGTTCCTTAAAAAAATTAAAAAGAGAACTACCCAGCAATTCCACTCCTGGGTATTTATCCAAAGAAAATGAAAGCACTACTTGAAAATATATTTGCACCCCTGTGTTCATTGCAACATTATTTACAGTAGCCAAGATAGGGAAACAGCATAAGTGTCCATCAATAGATGAAGGGATAAAGAAGATGTGTATATACACAATGGAATATTACTCAGCCATAAAAAAGAATGAAATCTTGCCACTTGCAGCAACATGGATGGACCTAGAGGGTATTATGTGGAGAGAAATAAATCAGAGAGAGAAAGCCAGATACTGTATGATTTCACTTACATGTGGAATCTAAAAAACAAACAAATAAAACTAAACAGAAACAGAGTCATAGACACAGAGAACAAACAGGTGGTTGCCACAGGGAACGGGGGTAGGGGTAGGAGAGAATTACGCGAGGGAGATTTAAGAGGTACAAACTTTCACTTACAGAATAAATGAGTCATGGGAATTAAATGTACAGTGTGGGGAATATAGTCCATAATTATGTAATATCTTCATATGGTGACAGATGGTAACTAGCTTGTCATGGTGATCATTTTGAAATGTATAGAAATATCGAATCACTGTGTTATGTATCATGAACTAACACAGTGTTGTAGGTCAATTTATACTTCCAAAACAAGCAAACAAACTCAGAAAAAGAGATCAGATTTGTGGTTACCAGAGGTGGGGAGGGGAGGGGAAGGGGAATTGGAGGAAGGTAGTCAAAAGGGACAAACTTCCCATTTTAAGGTAAATAAGTACTAGGGATGTAATGTACAATATACTACATAATTAACACTGCTGCAAGTTATAAAGGAAAATTGTTAAGAGAATAAATCCTGAACTCTCATCACAAGGAGAAAATATAAATATTTTTCTATTTCTTTAATGTATGTGTATGAGATGTGGATATTCACTAAACCCACCGTGGTAATCATTTCATGATGTATGTGAGTTAAATCACTATGTCGAACACCTTAAATTTATAGAGTGCTGCAGGTCAATTCTATCTCAGTAAAACTGGAAGAGAAGGATTCTTTCTGCAGCTCCCCACATTCAATGAGATAAGTTAAAATTCCTCATCTTGCATCTGTAGGGGACACTCTGCCCTCCCCAGCACCCCAGGTCTGCACCTGGCATGTGGTGTGTGCCCTCTGGCTGGCCTGCCTTCCCATCTTCTCTTGTAGAAATTCTATGGCCCCTTAAACATTCCTTTCCTGTTTCTCGCCAGAGGATGAGGAGATTCCCCCTACTTTTGAAATCCCAAAACCCTTTCGTATTTTTTTCAAAATGAAGTTTCCTTTGGTGGTTTTTTTCTTTTTTAATTACAAAAACAAAACCTGCTCAATTACGGAAACATCAGAAAATACCAATAAGCAAAAAAAAAAAACAACCGTAACTCAAAATAACACTCACCAGAAACAGCCTGCCTTACCACTTTAAAGTACATATTTTGCTCTGTTTACTATTGTTAGATCTGTCTCATTGATGCATTTATTCGAAAACACCTTTCAGTATCCTGTTATGTCCTTAGGGCAGGAGGGGGATGAGCGTGTTACAGGAGGTCAAGGAGAGAGGCTTAAAGGCCAGGGGGGCTTAAAGGAGGAGCCTTTGACCCAAATTGGAAAGCATGCTGCAGAACCCCAGCAAAAGTGGTTGCAATCATGGGAGAATCAGGCAAAGCTGGGGCTGGGGCCGTCTGGGGTCTAGGCTGGAGCTCACAGTTGGGGGAGGCGTGTAGGGAGGTGAAGGTGGGGATGTAACTAGAGGTGCCTCATGGTCCTGGACTCTGTAAGCGGGGGTGAGGGGTCACCGAAGTGTTTATAAGCAGGGAACCTGTGCTTTGGGTAGTTGGGTGGCTGGTGGCAGGGAGCGGTTGGGGGTTGAGGGGAGGAGCAGGCAGGAGGCTCCTTGAGGACAAGGACCATTCCCTCTATCTCCAGGCCTTGGCTCAGAGCTTTGGGGGGTTAGACTGAAAGGTGAGGTGTATAGTAGTTCAGGTGAGAGACCAAGGGGTGGGGCAACGGGGTGGAGGCTGGAGAGAGGGGGGCAAACCAGGAGAGGGGGTAGCGAGGGCAAGATCAGAGTCAGGCCAGCTGGAGCCGAGGAGGATTTCATTCATTTCTTCTTCCAGTGTTTCTGGAGAGCCTGCTCTGTGTCCTATACATACCCGATGCTAAGACCCCTGTGACACTGCCCTGTTACCTCACCATCAGCCAATCAGAGAACTGTGCACGAGCTGATCACAGACCCTGCGACCCTTGTCCCTTGCCTGGCTTTAAAAAAGCTTTGCTGAAACCCTTCGAAATCCTTCCTGGAGCTTGGGGGTTTTTTTAGGGCGTGAGCCACCCATCTCCTTGTATGGCCCTGCCCTGACAAACCTTTCTCTGCTCCAAACTCCGACGTTTTGGTGTTTGGCCTCACTGTGTGTCAGGCACATGAACTCGTGCTAACAGGGGGAGATGTTGCCTAGGAAACAGCAGGGGCTGGGGCGTGTACCCAGGTCTGCCTGAGCTGGGAGAGGCTTCCAGCGAGGGGGACACCGCAGCTGACTTTGGAAGGTGGGCCAGCAGACAAGGCTGGGGAGGGAACTCCAGGCAGAGGGAACCATGTGGAAAGGCACAGGCACAAAACCACAGGCAGCTGCTGGGGAAACCACCATAGTGGGTGAGACAGGGAAGGAAGGAGGACTGGGAAGGAGCAGTCACGGAAACAAAGTTCCCTAAATGTGGCCAATAGTGGCCACGGGCAGAGGAGTCTTGATACTCTTTCCTAGGTCACTGCCCCTGACCCACCGTGGCCAGGGATGGCTAGGGTCCAGCAGGGTGTGGGGTGCTGAGGCTGGAAACCAGACAAGGTCTCATGGTGCTGTTGGGAGAACCTGCCTTGGGAGAACAGGTCTAAGGAGAGAAAGGATTTTATCTTTTTTATATTCTCCTCTCCTCTCCCCGCCCCACCTCCTCATTCACAAGTCCAGATGGGAGGAGTTGAGCAAACATTTAAGCTTATAAAAGAAACTCCTTCTAAGGGTAATTGTGAGCACTGACTGAGGTCATCCACCTGCCACTGGAGTGCCCAGGGAATGTTGGCTACTGTTACTATTACTGTTACTATTTACCCTCAAGAAACCATTGGTGGGAGAGGGCTATGGTGAAACATCAAATTACGTACAATCGAGGAGTCCTGAGAATGTGAGTGAGGAGATCTGAGTTCTGTTCTTGATCCCACCCTTTGGTTTATTCTGGACAAGCCACCTCCTCTGTCTGGGCCTGTACAGTGACATGTTGAATTAGGAGATATCAGGTCCCCTCTGTTGTGTGGTGCCCTGAGCCTCCGCCCCAAAGTGTGTTTGTTAGAGGCCTTTAGTCCTACAGGCGACCAAGAAAGGGAGCAACAGAAAAAATACGGTTTTGCTTTAACTGGAAGGGGAAAATCTGGGTAAGCCCCTGAGTCAGAGATCACATGAAGGCAGTGAGGCCTTCCAGGCTGTGTGGTGATGGAGTGGGAGAACTTTTCCTCCCTTCCCTCAGGGCATCCTGTTTCTGGAAAAACCCCTGCCCTGGCTGAGGGTTCACTCTGGCTCTTGTGCCCCACCTGGTGGTAAGATTTGAACACAGGGCTAGGGACCTGAGGACTGGCCACACCCGTCTTCCTGGGCCCGGTCTTGCTTCCAGCTATGGGAGGCGGCTGGAGAACCCACTCTCATGGGCCACTAAGGCCTCCCAGCTGCCACACTGGTGGCCATTTCTCCTTGCCATGACCCTGCTGAACAGCCCTTCTTTCTGGACACCTCTCCCTTGCTGTCCCTGGGGTTGTACCACCCACCTTGGTTCACTCCCTTCCCTTCTAGAAACGTCTTTGCTGCGCCTCTTACTAAGCTCAAATGTCACTACTCCGTGAAGCCTTGAACACTCGGTCTTTTCCTCCACGGATTACCTTGTTTGGATCTCTCCTGTGTGACTCATTGGGCTTCATCGTAATCTCTCCTGTGTACACGTTTTGGAGGCGAGCTCCTCTAAATACACGTGCATTTGGTTAGTTTCTGTGTTCTCCAAGCATCCAGTCCCTTGCTGGCCCATAGGAGCCCTCTGCAAACTTGTGAAAAAACTGCCAGGGAGTGGGTCTCCCTCAGGCATGGCTCCTCTGTCCTCTGCTCCCCTCTTTCCCTGGACGTGCATCCCCCCTTGTTCCTCCCACCATTTTTCTTTTGCGCTTAAATTCATCATGATATCTGAGGGCCTGTAGAGCATTTCCCTAACCCTAATGTCCCTGCAAATATGCCCACATCCTAACTCCCCAAATCCGTGAAGATACTACCTTCCGTGGCAAAAGGGATTTTGCACGTGTGATTACGTTACGATCTTGAGATGGGGAGGCTATCGTGGCATGTACTCATGGGCCCAGTGTAATCCCACGAGTCCTTAGAAGAAGAGGCAGGAGCGTCAGAGCCAGAGAGGGAGACGTGGAGGCGCAGGCCGAGATGGGAAGGACACAGGGCCGCAAGCCAAGGAATGGCAAGGAAGGTGGCAGCTCCAGAGGTGGCAGCTCCAGAGGTGGCAAGGAAGCAGATTCTCCCCTTGAGCTGCCAGAGGGAGCAAATGTCATCCTGCCAACTCATTTGGGCTTCTGACCTGCAGAATTGTAAAGTCATGTGTGCTGATTTTAAGCCACTAAATTTGTGGTAATTTGTCACAGAGTCAATAGTATACGAATAGACATCTCAAAATAAACATCAAGATCAGACTTCATAATCTCCGAGGGGCTCCCTACACAAGAAGCCGCCTGCCCTTCTCCTTGCCCACACCCTCCAGTCAGCCCCGAACCCTCCTCTCACCTGGGATTCCTCTGCTCCTGCTGGTCCCACACCTGCTCACTGAATGTGCTTCCTGCTTCCTTGTACTGTTCCCGTCACCGGTAGGAGGTGCCACTGAGGCTGTCCGACTTCAAAATGAAGAAGCAAAGCCCAAGGCAGGAGAGACTGATTTATTTTGTTTCTTATTTTTTTCTCTGTTCAAATGACAGGGTATTATTGGATTGTTGGTGTCTTTCAAAAATTTTTTATCTTTTTCGAGGAAGTTTATTTATTTATTTATTTATTAACTGAAATATAGTTGATTTACAGTGTTGTGTTAGTTTACCAGGTAGGTTATCACAAAATATTGAGTAGAGTTCCCTGTGCTCTACAGTAGATCCTTGTTGGTTATCTGTGTTATATATAGTAGTACGTATATGTTAATCCCAACCTCCTAGTTTATCCCTCCCCACCCAAGAGAGAGGGATTTAGAGAGAAGAGCAGACCTCAGGGCTTCTGAGTCCAGCTCCGTGTTCATGGCTCAGCTTCCTCTCCACCCGCTCCACCCAAGATGGGGCCATGTCCTCGAAGCCCCTCCTCAGTCCCAACAACTGTCCCATCCTCCTACCCGCGTTCCTGTCATTCACTCATCCAGTCTGCACGCATCGCTGGACCGACTGCCTTGCCACGTCACTGGGCTTGGGCTGCCTTGGGCCGCCCTACCCCCACCATAACTTCTTTTCAGTGTGTTGAACACACGCGTAGTCCTTGTGGAGACCACCCGCGCAGAGTATGGAGTTTATGACGATTTCACGGAGAACGGGGTGAGGGGTGACAGCTTGCATGCCAGAGAACACCATTCTCAAAATGCTTTTTGGATCTTTCTTCAAACTTCCATTCTGTGCAGCCACGCCTGCCTGGTCTCCTGCACCCCTGCCCAGCCCCTGCCAGCCTCTGGCCCTCGCCCTCCGCTTCATGGGGAGCAATGTAGCTCTCACTCGGCATTTCCGGTCTGCATCCTCCACTTCCCACTACCCCAGCTCAGCAAAACAAATCATATTTCTCAGGATCTGTCCACTTCAGGAGATTGGGTGGGGGGTGACGAAGAGTTGTAAGTAACTAATATTTTTTTTATTAATTAATTTATTTTTGGCTGCGTTGGGTCTTCGTTTCTGTGCGAGGGCTTTCTCTAGTTGCGGCGAGCGGGGGCCGCTCTTCATCGCGGTGTGCGGGCCTCTCACTATCGCGGCTTCTCTTGTTGCGGAGCACAGGCTCCAGACGCGCAGGCTCAGTAGTTGTGACTCACGGGCCCAGTTGCTCCGCGGCATGTGGTATCTTCCCAGACCAGGGCTCGAACCCGTGTCCCCTGCATTGGCAGGCAGATTCTCAACCACTGCGCCACCAGGGAAGCCCCAGTGACTAATATTTAATATCGTCTTTTTGTCGTAACTCCTAAAGCTTTGCTTCGCGCATTTTTCCTGCTCGAAAACCTCTTGGGCTCCACTTACTGCTAAATTGTTTGCCATCACACTTATCACCTTCTAACAGAGGAAAGAATTTTCTTAGTATGTGTTTTGTTTATAATCTGCCTCCTTCCGCAGGAACGTAAGCTCCTCCAGAGCAGGGACTGTGACTGTCTTGTTCTCAGAAGTATCCCAAGGGCCTTGCACAGTACCTGACACACAGCAGGTGCACAGTAAATATTTTCTGAATGTATGAAAGGCTCGTGTCCTAATTCTAAGCTCATCATAAAGGCCCTCTGCTCTCTTGTCACAACCTATAGTATTTACAATTCTGTTCCCTCTCTTGGGACACCGCATGCACACCCACACCTATGGCTGGGTTCCCACCGCCTCTTCCCTCTGCCCCAGTCCCTGGCCCATCCTTTTCTCTTCTCCCCCATAAGCAGCCCCCATCTTTGAGGCCAGCTCGGCCCCTGCGTTTCCCGAATCCTCGATCATCCCAGTCTGCGCTGGCCCTCCCTCTCAGCGCTCCTGTAGCAGTTGCTTTCTGAGTCACCTGCTAGACTCTGATCAGACGTTGTCCCGGATGGTAATTTCATGTGTGTGTCCCGGATGGTAATTTCATGTGTGTGTCCCGGATGGTAATTTCATGTGTGTGTCCCGGGTGGTGATTTCATGTGTGTGTCCCGGGTGGTGATTTCATGTGTGTGTCCCGGGTGGTGATTTCATGTGTGTGTCCCGGGTGGTGATTTCATGTGTGTGTCCCGGATGGTGATTTCATGTGTGTGTCCCGGGTGGTGATTTCATGTGTGTGTCCCGGGTGGTGATTTCATGTGTGTGTCCCGGATGGTGATTTCATGTGTGTGTCCCGGGTGGTGATTTCATGTGTGTGTCCCGGGTGGTGATTTCATGTGTGTGTCCCGGATGGTGATTTCATGTGTGTGTCCCGGGTGGTGATTTCATGTGTGTGTCCCGGGTGGTGATTTCATGTGTGTGTCCCGGGTGGTGATTTCATGTGTGTGTCCCGGGTGGTGATTTCATGTGTGTGTCCCGGGTGGTGATTTCATGTGTGTGTCCCGGATGGTGATTTCATGTGTGTGTCCCGGATGGTGATTTCATGTGTGTGTCCGGGTGGTAATTTCATGTGTGTGTCCCGGGTGGTGATTTCATGTGTGTGTCCCGGGTGGTGATTTCATGTGTGTGTCCCGGGTGGTGATTTCATGTGTGTGTCCCGGATGGTGATTTCATGTGTGTGTCCCGGGTGGTAATTTCATGTGTGTGTCCCGGGTGGTAATTTCATGTGTGTGTCCCGGATGGTAATTTCATGTGTGTGTCCCGGGTGGTAATTTCATGTGTGTGTCCCGGGTGGTAATTTCATGTGTGTGTCCCGGATGGTAATTTCATGTGTGTGTCCCGGGTGGTAATTTCATGTGTGTGTCCCGGATGGTAATTTCATGTGTGTGGTTTTTTTTTTGGCTGAGCCGCGAGGCATGCGGATCTTAGTTCCCCGACCAGGGATCGAACCCTTGCCCCCTGCAGTGGAAGCACGGAGTCCTAACCACTCAACTGCTAGGGAATTCCCAGTAATTTCATGTTTCATGCATCTTTTTTAAAAAATGTCCCCCAGTAGATGATCAGCTCCTGTAGTACCCACAGTAGGAGCCCAAAGAACGAACGCTGGGATGGGCACAACTGCTATGTGGAAACCCGTTTAATCCTCAAACGGCCCTCTGAGGTTGAGAGTCTTACTATGTCCATTTCACACATGGGGAAATGGAGGCCACATGAATTCACTTGCTGGGAAGCAGCGGAGCCGGGATTTGAGCCCAGGGGATCTGGCTCCAGGACCCGGGTGCTGAACTACCTCTGCATGGCGTAAATGGCTGTGTTAACATGGGTGCTCTGTCTTTCTTGTCCTTTGGTTGTGGAGGTGGGTGAAGGGACTGCAGGTGACACCCGAGGGGTTGTGCCATCTTGAAGGTACCCCCCCCCGCAAGCTGAGCGTCTGAGTCTTTGGGGCCGAAGACAGGTAGAGAGTTTGCGTCTTGGTCCTGCCTTTGCTGGAGCCTGTCCTTCTGAGGCTCCCTTTTCACAGCTGCGGAGCCGGGAGGGTGACTGCTTTTCCTCCACCACGGGGAATGGGGATGGCTGCTGACCTCTGTTCTGGGTGATGGTTCTAGATTCCCGGGGGCGGGGGGGGGGGGATTAGAGGCTGGACACAGGGCTCCTCCTAGATGAGCTGTGTGCGTGCGTGTGTGTGTGTGTGTGTGTGTGTGTGTGTGTGTGTGTGTAGCAGACCTGGGATCTTTGTGTGTGTGTGTTCAGGCACATATGGGCAGGTGAAATATAGTTAAGATGAACATGAATGTAAGAAACTGTGGCTGGCGTCCCCCTGGGGCCTGTGGGAAGGGTTCAGAAAGAGGGGACATTGCCGTGGAGTACTGCCTGCAGAGAGATGGGGTCTGGACCCCGTGGTGGGGCACAGGACGCCCCGGTAAGCTGGCTTCTGCTGATGCCCATCACCCTTTCCCCCCTTCTGGCAACTTACATGCTTTAGCCATTTTGTACTGCTCTTTTTGTCTTTTTTCCTTCTCTCTCTTTCTTACTAACTCTTTTATTTTGGAATAATTTTAGGTTTACAGAAAAGTTGCAAAGATAGTACAGCTTCCCCCCAATGTCAACATCTGAAAAAAAACGTGGTTTGTCAAAACTAAGTACAGTACTATTAACTAAGCTGCAGATGTTATTCAGATTTCACCTGTTTTTCCACTAATGTCCTCTTCCTGTCCCAGAGTCCAATCCAAGATCCCACATTGATTTAGCACTTTGAATTCGTTTTAATTCTCTGAACGCCCTGGGCTCATTCCCGCCTCTCTTCCTTTGACTCTCTCATTCTCTTTGTCTACAGTGAATTTCCTATTCCCAGCAAACTCCTATTCATCCTGCAGCAACCCCTCTTTCAGTCAGGGATAATATGGGGAGTGGGGCTTTGGGATCTGGCTGTTAGCAATATTAAGTGGGGAGAATTTCCACTGCTCCTTCCATACTCAGGATCGCTTTGACTCTCATTTTTTTTTTTTGATAAATTTATTTATTTATTTTTGGCTGTGTTGGGCCTTCATTGCTGCGCGCAGGCTTTCTCTAGTTGCCGCGAGTGGGGCTACTCTTCGTTGCAGTGCATGGGCTTCTCATTGCAGTGGCTTCTCTTGTTGCGGAGCGCAGGCTCTAGGCACGCAGGCTTCCATAATTGTGGCGCATGGGCTCAGTAGTTGTGGCTCGTGGGCTCTGGAGCACAGGCTCAGTAGTTGTGACGCACGGGCTTAGTTGCTCCGCGGCATGTGGAATCTTCCCGGACCAGGGCTCGAACCTGTGTCCCCTGCCTTGGCAGGCGGATTCTTAACCACTGCGCCACCAGGGAAGTCCCACTCTCATCTGGTTTTTATGTAACCTTCTTTATGCAAATCCAAGCACATGCTGGTGCATGCTGTTGCTTACTCCCCGCTCCCCCAGCCATGGTTACTCAAGGTGCTGCGTCTGCAGGTGACCTTCACAGGATCCTGCAGACGGCTGAAGGCAGAGCGGGCACAGAGCTCAGGTCTCTCACGTCTGGGAGTTTCAGCGGCTCCTCTGTCCTTCGTGATTACCCGCCTGTGTGTTCTTCCGCTGTCCGGTCTGGGGGTGCTTTGGTGTAACACTAGGCTCGGCTTGGTGGGTGGCGGGTGTCCTGTGGTTTCTCGGCTGCACATTTAGATAAGGTTGCATCGTCCTTTTATTGATTTATTTATAAAGTCCCCTTTGGGGACTTTCCTCAGGATGCTGCAGCCTAGGCTGGCGCTGGTGTCCCTGCAACCCTTCCACCTACCTCTGCCAAGCAGACCAGGAAACCCCCCAGAATGTTGGACCCCTGGGCTCCCTGACTCCACCCACATCCGGGGGCTTCGGCGGGGCCCCCCTCCCCCGCCCCCCTCCTCTCTGCTCCTGAGTCCCCTGCTTGGGATGGTCTTCTTCACCCCCATCCTTTAACTCTCCACACAGCATTAGATTTGCATTGTCTCCCGAATTTAACTTCTGTGTAGATCATTCATTTACATGATTGAGAAATAAAGATATAAAAGTGTAGAGAGGGAAGAGTGTATCTCCTGGAAATTGTTATAGGTTGAGAGAAATTTAGGACTCACCTCAACCCAGTACAGCATGAGGGCCTTGTCTGGGTCCTGATCCAAATGAACCAATTATTAAAAAAAAAAAAAAGTTTGTAGGCAGTTAGGGAAATTTAAATATAAACTAAGTATTAGATGATAGTAAGAAACTATTTTTAAGTTTATTAGGTGTGATGATGGAGCTGTGGTATACTTCTGAAAACCCCCTGTCTCTTAGAGCTACATACTGAAGCTTTTAAAGCTAGAGTGATACGATGTGTGGGATTTGCTATACATTTTCAGTCCTTTCCCAAAAGGTGGGGAGATAAATGAAACTAGAAGGCAAAACGGTGGTAACTGTTGATGCTGGGTGACGGGTAGAAGGATTCACTAGACTATTCTCTCTAGTTTTGTGTGTGTTTGAACACTTCTGTGATAACACAAAATATCCCCATCCAGCCTTGTCCCCCATCAGCCTGGTTCTCCTCCAATAACCAATGCTGGTTTTATGTATCCTTTATGCAAATACTAATACATATAATTACTCACTCCTCCCTCCCTCCCCTTTTAAGTACCTTGCTACTGGTGCCTTTGCTTTTTCCCCACTTTATTATAAGTGCTAGGCAGAATAATGGCCCCTGAAACGCCCACACCCTAATCCCTGGAACCTGTGAATGTGTTGAGATGGGGAGGTGACCCTGAATTACCCAGGGGGACCCAGTCTAGTCACGGGGATCTTTAAAATCAGAGTCTTCGCTGGCTGTGGTCAGGGGAAGGTGTGAGTAAAGGTCAGAGAGACACGGCAAAGCCGGCTTTGAAGCCGAAGGAAGGGGCCACGTACTGAGGGTTGAGTATGGCCTCCTGAAGCTGGAAAAGGCAGAGAACTGAATTCTCCGCTGGAGCCTCCAGAAGGGAAGGCAGTCCTGCTGACACCTTGATTTTAGCTCGCACTTCTGCCCTACACAAATGTTATATAAACGTGTGTTTAGGTTTGTGCTAATTTGTTAAGCAGCAATAGGAAACAATTACGTTCTGTCTTGGAGCTATTTCTGTGTCAGGGCAGAGATGGCAGAAGCACCAGCCTGGAGTCTGACAGATCCGGGCTTGAGTCCCAGCTCTGCCACGTTCGCTGTGCAATTTTGGGCGAGTTACATCCCTTCTCTGGGCCTGTCTCCTTGTCTGTAAAAAGGTGATAAAAGCACCTGTCTCACGGGGTGCTCTGAGGGTTAAATCCTACAATGCATCCGAAACATTCAGCACAGTGTCTGGCACATAGTAAATGCTCAAAAAAAAAAAAAAAAAAGACAGCTGTGAATAACACTATTAACACTATAATTATTAGCGCAAGGCACTTTCCCTGGGTTCTCCAGGCCCCATTGTCCTGTCTTTTGACTCCTTATAAACCTGGGAGGTGGCCCGTAAATTAGCCCTTGTTTCTGCAGCAAACACCCTCTCTTGCCTGGGTCTGGCGTGCTTGCTTCCCTCTGTGTGGGAGCCCTATTGCCCTAGAAGGTACTCAGCAGCCTGAGGACCGGGCTCTGTTCCGACCGCTTGGTGCTGGATATCAGGGTTGCAAACTGCTCGAATGATTGATCCATTAGCAGGCAGCTTCCAGAGATGGTTCCCTTCTTCCCAGACTCAAGGTTCCCTCCTTCCCACACCAAGGACAGGTCAAGGGCAATGTCAGACCCAGGCAGGCCAGGCTCCCGTGCTGCTTCCACATGGCGCAGACCCTGAGAGTGATGGGAACCTCCTGGATCCCTCTCACGGTCCCCAGCAGCCAGCTTGTGCACGAGCTTGCCGCTTCCTGAGGCCGGCCACTTACTGTGGGTAGTTCTGGTTATTACAAAGGTTTCCTCCCCGCCTGTGACCCCTGTCCCTGTTCTGCCCTCTGGGGCCACCTGGAAAGGGTCTGCTTCCCTTTCTGCCTTTTAGATGAGTGACGGGTGGCAGAAGGAGTGCAGGCTTGGGGGGCAGAGCCTTGGGGTCCAGTCTCAGCTCTGCCACTGACATGCTGGGTGGCCTTGGGATTATGTGAGTCTTTTGTGAACCCTGTTTTCTTCCTTCCTCCCTTCCTTCCTCCCTTCCTTCCTCCCTTCCTTCCTCCCTTCCTTCCTTCCTTCCTTCCTTCCTTCCTTCCTTCCTCTCTCTCTCCCTCCCTCCCTCCCATCCTTCCTTCCTTTCCTTTTTTCTTCCTTCCTTCCTCCCTCCCTCCCTCCATCCTTCCTTCCTTCCTTCCTTTCTTCCTTCCTCCCTTCCTTCCTTCCTTCCTTTCTTCCTCTCTCTCCCTCCCTCCCTCCCATCCTTCCTTCCTTCCTTCCTTTCCTTTTTTCTTCCTTCCTTCCTTCCTTTCTTCCTCTCCCTCCCTCCCTCCCTCCCTCCCATCCTTCCTTCCTTCCTTCCTTCCTGCCTTCCTTCCTTCCTTCCTTCCTTCCTCCCTTCCTTCCTTCCCTCCCTCCCTGCAGTGGCAGCACAGAGTCTTCACCCCTGGACCACCAGAGAAGTCCAGAATCCTGTTTTCATAATCTGTCAAAACGGAGTGAAATACCCACCTTTCAGGATCGTTGTGGGACCCTGTGGAAAACACCCCCGTCTAGTGAACACCCAGTAAGTGCTGTGTCCCTTCCCTCCACTCCAGGCCACTCCTGGGCTCCTTAACTGCTCCCTGGGGAGGAGGTTTGGAGGCGGCCCCACCCCTCTCTGCTACTCTGGCAGGGATGGGCCAGCCTCCAGGGTTGGCCAGCAGTAACGCCTGGAGTCTTTCTTCTGCTGCGGGACAGCCTCTGCCTCAGTCCTTCCCCGCCCGACTTCTGCCTTCTCTGGGCTTCGGCTTCCCAGCTGGGAAGAGGAGAGAGGTCTCCTGTTTGGGGGGAGCATCATCCTGTCTCACTGCTGAGACGGAGGCCCGGCCAACCTCTTCTCTGGCCTCACTGTGCCTGGGGGCGCGGAAACTCCCCTCTCCTCTGCCACAGTCCCACAGATGCTAGCGCTCCCGCTCGGCATAGAAACACGGCTTATTTTTAGTTCTGGCCCTGGTCCATCACACGGTACCCCTCCCTGCGTGAACTTGTCCAGATCTGCTTAGAACCACAGGAATGCTCTCGGTCAGTGCATTTACATGGGCTCCGCTCCTATTTCTGTCTCTGGTGGCCCCGGTTGCTTGTACGCAGTCTGTTTCTGCCACAGACACTCTCCAGCGTGCCTCCCAACTCCTTCCCCATCTCCGCTACCCGCCCCCGCCCCTCCCTCCAGAAGAGAGGAACAGTCCCAGGAAAACCCCGAAGCTGGAAGGGACGAAGGAAGGCAGCAGCGTGTCGATGCACACCCCACCCCACGCACGCGTGCACGCGCTGTGTCCTGCTTTCCATGGCACGGGGCTGGCCGTGGCTGGATCAGCTCAGTTCTCCGAGGCAAAGTGGTTAACCGAGGTATTACGACACTTTCCCCCTCAATTTAAATTTATGACGAACAAACAAACAAGCACCCGCTCTGGGGACAAAGAGTCAAAAGCCGGCCCTGACGCAGAGCGGCAGGCTTCTAAGCTGAGGCAGGCGGCGTCTCCCCAGGGCCGGCAGAGAACACTCCTGCGTTCCAAGAGCCTTTAGCAGGAAGCCCACTGTCAGCGTAGCCCCTGCTGGGGATTGTTCCACTTCTGATTCTAGACGGGAAGCTCCTTGCGGACATGGGACATTTTGTTCTCAACTTTTAAAATCTCCAGTTCCTCAGGGTTAAACCCCAATTCCTCAGGGCCTGTGATATGATGCCCATACCTTAACGGTGCATCTGGTCCCCACTCACCCTCCCCCAACACACACACCCTGGACACTAGGTTGTTTCTTTTTTAAAATATATATATATTTATTTATTTTTGGCTGCATTGGGTCTTCGTTGCTGCGCGCGGGCCTTCTCTGGTTGCGGTGAGCGGGGGCTACTCTTCGTTGCGGTGCGTGGGCTTCTCATTGCGGTGGCTTCTCTTATTGCGGAGCACAGGCTGTAGGCGCGCAGGCTTCAGTAGTTGCGGTGCGCGGCTTCAGTAGTTGCAGCACGCGGGCTTTATTAATTGTGGCTTGCGGGCTCTAGAGCGCAGGCTCAGTAGTTGTGGCCCATGGGCTCAGTTGCTCCGTGGCATGTGGGATCTTCCTGGACCAGGGCTCGAACCCATGTGGCCTGCATTGGCAGATGGGTTCTTTTTTTTTAGAGTTCTTTTATATATATTTTAAATATACATGTGCAATACATGAAAATATATAGAGATGTGTGAATATGTATTTACATATATATATGTAAATATATATATATATATATGTAAATATATATATATATCTCTATCTCACAGAGGGCATACATACGCACGCTCTCATGTCTGTGCACATACCCCAACAGGACCCATCTATACGTAAACCAGATGCAGTCCATATCAGGCCAACTCGGACACAAATGAGAGCCCTGACTTAGCAGATTGCAGACTGCAACTGCATTGGAGCAACCGTTCAGTTTCTTCTACCAAGTGTAAGGCCATTTAGAAATACACTGAGAAGACCTCCTTTGGGTGTGTGGCAGAGCCCAGGGCCCCTCTGGCAGTGCACAGTTTGCCTGAGTAAGGACTGCAGGATTGAGATGTGAAGGAGCTATCAAGGAGGAGGGACTTGTGTTGTTTTGGGTCCTGAAACTAATAAGCAAACTTCCGTAGAATGACTTTAGCTCCAGGAGCAATGCACTAGTGTCAGAATCCTTACTGATCTCAGCTTTAAGCAAATTTCAGGAGGAAGCGAAGAGAAGTGTGTGTTGCTGCCACTCGTCACCATCCAGCTTGACCCAGAGAACCGGGCACAGCTTTTAGGGGTGGATAAGTTCAAAGGTCAATCAGGCAGACTTGTAAGGTAAAAAGAAGTTACTTAAATGGAAGGACTTGAAAGCAACATGAGAGGTGACAGCTACTGGTTTGGGTTTATAAATGTTCCAAGAAGCCAAACCTTGTGTATGGCATCATTTGCAGCGATATCATTAACATTATTAATGATCATCATGACATATTTATAGATACAAAAATAGAGCAAAGCAATTCTAGAAGAGGAGGTGAAAGAGAAGGTGAGGGTCTCTGTGCAGCCCAAATGTCAGCACACTTCAGGAAGCTTCAGAACCAACAAAGACTGAGAGGCACGTATTCCTGCAGTATGTAGCCAGCAAGGGGACATGCATGTTCTCTTCTTCTTCCCCCTGTGTGTGACTGTACATTTCCCCACCTTTCCCCCCTGCAGTACATATCCACGCACACTTTAAAAGAGTGACAGGTGATTCTTAACCACCGTGCCACCAGGGAAGTCCCTAGGGTGTTGCTTGAAGCTGGTGGGCACGCTGCCCCTCCGACCTGGCCTCCCGCTGCTCCTTCAGCTGATCCGTCTCCCCCACTCCTTCCCTCTCTGGGGCTCGCTCCAAAGGACCCGTACCGGAGATGGCTCCTTGGCTGGAGGCGTGGCACAGCCCTGCCCACTCCATGCATCCCTGTCGTCTCCCCTGCTTTGCTCCCTCTGTTGACTTTATCACCAGCTGACATGGTATATGTTGATGTTTCTGGTCTTTGTCTCCATCCACTTGAATGTGAACTTCACGGGGGCCGTGGCGAGTCCTTACGTTTGCCGCTGTATCTCCAGGGCCTAGATGGCGTCCACGGTGGGTGCTGATACTTATTTGTTGAAAGGGAAGCAAGGGCTCAGTATGTGTGGATGGATGAGTGACTTATAGTGGAAGCCTCTCAGGACAGCTGGGCCCCTGGATAAGGGACCGTCCAGGGAGGGAGAGCTGGGCCCGTGTAGCATCCCCCTACCCAAGAGGGCTGAGTGACCACCTGCTAGCAAAGGCAGGACACACAGAGAGGGGAGGGCTGGTGTGTGTGGGCTCCCCAGAAGGCTGTGTCAGGCGTGGCCAGAGACGAGGGGTCCCTGGTCGGCAGCCAGCCCTTGCAGCCCTTCCCTTCCTGTCCAGTGAGTCAGCCAGGCCTGGAAATGTGCTAGGGAAGTGGCCCTCTCAGGAGTTCAGCAGGGCTAAGGGTCAACAAAACAAGAACCTGCTCAACTGCCCTCCCCCTCTGCCCATCAGAAGGAAGCACCCCGCCCGCATCTCCATCGCAGGCTGCTGGGCCCCAGAAAGTGAGAGGACGCATCTCCGGCGTTTCGGCCCCCAGCCTGTGGTCCTCTGTGATGCCCCCGAGGAAACGATGCAAAGCCCCTCCTGCCCGCTGATGCTCGTCTCCTGGTCCCTTGATTTCTGGAGTTCAGGCTAGAAGGGGAGGGCGAGCTGCCTGTGCGGACCCTTCTGCTTCTGGCTTTCTTCAGCTGTTGTCTTGTTTCCCCCTCCCCTTCTCCCCTTCTTGTGGGTCTCATCACACAGATTGTTTCCGGTTCAGTATCTGTCGCCCCTCTAGACTGCAGGTCCTTTGTGTTCATTTGCTGCTGTGTCCTCAGTGTGTGACACCCTGTTTGTAAATGAACGACTATGTGAATGAAGGAGGAAAGAAGGAATTTTGTCCCCTTGGGCTGGTCAGAGAGGCTTTGACAAATGTAGGTGCTTAATAAGCAGGGGCAGCAGGGTACCCCTCGTGGTCACGCCAGCTGGTCCAGACCTCTCCCGTGTGGGGCTGTGTTCTGGAGAAAGTCCTGCTGAGGCAGCCCAGGTAGCCCTGGGGCTCTGGGGACAGGGTAGAGGGCCTGGTGGATAACACTTTTTCCTCAGGTCCACACAACTCACACCTATAGCACTTTCCAGCAATAGAAAGGCCAAGGAGAAAGGCTTCCCATATTATGTAAGGCAGAGCCTGAAACTGGATTGGGAGAGGAAAGTGCGGGGGCTACTGGGGTACATGCCCCTCTTTCTCTTTACTCCTGCCTGCGTGCTTCTCTGTTGTGGGACCAGAAAAAGGCAGGGGGGATGAGAAGGACACAGAAGTCTTCTCCTCATCTTTTATTCATCTATTCAGTGAATATTTATGGGCCGACTATGTGCCTGACAGTGCAATTGAGCCAAGGACGGAGAGCTGAGTAGACTCAGTCCCCAACCCCAGGGAGCTCACAGCTGGGCAGGGAGACAGACAGGCAAACGGCCCCAGGACAAGGCCACAGCTGCTCTGGCGGGCTCTATGTAGGGATGCTGTGGGGACAGAGGAGATACTCTGAGTGTGGGACTTGGTGCAGTCTGCATGGAGGAGGTGCCATCAGAAAAAGGCCTTGAAGGATGAATAGGAGTTCGACATGTAAAGAAAGGGAGGGGGTGGGGAAGAGAGAGAGTACACTACAAGCCGAGGGAGTAGCAGCTGGCAAGGCGGGAAGTTGGGGACGGGCTCTGTCGGTCTGGGGTAAGGGGCTTGGGCGTCAGGGTGGTGAGAGAGGGGACCGGGGTCGGAGGGAGAAAGTGTGGCCAGAGCACCCGCTACTCCAGGCTGAGAACTTGGGCTTGCTCCCGAGAGTGGCGGGCGGGGGTGCATCTAGGCCTCACCCTGGTGTGCTGGTTATTTTCTGTTTGCCTCCCTCTGGCAACCCTCTCTAACCTGCTCTGACCTTGTACACTGCTTCACCCGGCCTCCTGGACCATCTGTTTGGAGGGCAGGAGGAGACCGACGTTGGGGTATTTATCGTCCGGGATCTCAAATTTCCTTTAAGACTCTCTCCCTCCCCACCCTCTCTCTGCCCTTTTGCTTTGGGTGCGGTTGATCCAGCTCTGTAATTCAGCCTCACTGGCCAAAGCCACGATGGATCACCAAAGCCACAGTGATGAGTTTGGGGAGGGATTTGGGCTCCACCCAGGGCCAGTGAGACTTCAGCTGCGGTTTCTGCGGGAGAGGTAGGGGTTCCTCCCTGATGAGCTTGAACCTGGATGCACAAACCCTGGAACCACGCTCTCCATTTGTCATCACATGTGGCCTGAGGAAGACAGCTGCTGAGAAATGGAGAGAATTCAGGTCTTTGAGGTCCCAGGCAGGCTGCCCAGCCTGACCCCTGGACCTTTCAGTTAAGTGAGCTCCTATTTCCTATTTTGTTTTTGTCGCCCCCCCCCCTTTTTTTTGGTCACTTGCAGCTGAGAGAGTCCTACATGAAGCAATGGTCATCGTCAAATTTTGCCTTCCATTCTAGTTCTCTTGGAGATGGTGCCGCAGGTAGAAGGTACCATGGGATTCAGTCAGAACATCACAGCTCTCCACTTAGGCTTCCCCTTCCATCTCGAGTCTGCGTTTGTAAAACAGCACTAACTACGCCTGCCTGCTCTGAAGGAAAAGTGAGAAAAGGAAAGGCATGTAGGGTGGTTTTCAAACTTTAGTTATTGTTGTTAGAGTTTACGGTCCTTGAGGGCAGAAACTGAGGTGGTGTTTTTGTTTGTTTTGTCCATCCCACAGAGACTGCCACAGTCCCTCAAAGAAACTGGATGTTCTGCGAGCATATACTCCCCATACGGTAGATGAAGGCCAGGAGATCACAGAGATGAAGCGTGAAGCCCAGGCAGGCGAAGACTCGGGAACCCGGTGTGCCGACTCAGCTGAGGACAGCAGTGAAGCCTCTGCTCTGAGGTGAGGAAGAGGCACCAGAGGAGGAGTCTGGCCCCAGGACCAGTTCTGTCACTGACCTGATGGGTGACTTGAGGTCACTTCAGCCCCCGGGCCTCAGTTTCCACATCATTCAAATGGGGCCAAGCCTCACCTGCAGGGATCAGCGGGTTCTGTGTTGAAGAGCACACGTGGCCCCCCAGCGCCCTTGCTGCTTGCCGTGTGGAGCCGCGGAGCCACAGGGCGGCCTGGGGAGTGAGAAAGCTGGGGGGCGGGAGGGCCCTCTGCCCCTCCATCCACCTGGGTTCTTTGATTCCTGGGGTGTGAGGGTTTTTTTTTTTTTTTTTTTTATGTGGACCGTTTTTAAAGTCGTTATTGAATTTGTTACAATATTGCTTCTGTTTTATGTTTTGGTTTTTTTGGCCGTGAGGCATGGGATATTAGCTCCCCGACCAGGGATCAAGCCCACACCCTCTGCACTGGAAGGCAAAGTCTTAACCACTGGACCGCCAGGGAAGTCCCAGGGTGTGAGGTTTTGCAGACAGGCCTGTTCTCCCCAGGATGGGGCAGGAAGCTGAGACACTGAGGGGTTAGAGATTGCTCAAGGCCATGTGGCAGCGTCAGGACTCACGCCCCAGCTGGCCTAGCACAGACCTCTGCCCACCTGTCTGGACAGCAGGTGGCCCCCAGGGCTGCCCACGGACAGCTGTGCTCCATAAGTTCCGAGGGGTGGGCTCAGGGCCCTGCCGGCCTGGCCGCTCTGAGGTGGCCTTGCTGCGGCCTGGCTGGTGAGGGCGCTGGAGGCCCAGGTTCCCTGCGGTTTCCTCGGGGTGGTGGTGCAGCCAGCGGTCCTGCGAGAGGTGGGGACTCCGAGGGGAGGCGCAGATGCTGTCTGTTTTGCTGGGCCTGGGCCCTGAGTGGCTCTTCCGGCCATTGTGCTCTGGGTCATGAACAGAGACCAGGATGCCTCTGTAGCCTTTGTAGTGGACGCAACACCCTGTACTTCCCGGCATGGCAAGGAGGCCCTTGAGTGTGGTCACTTACGGGAGGCCTCCCAGACCTGCCTTCCTCCCCTTCCCCTGGACTCCATCCTCCCCCAGAGGACGTGACCCTCTTCGTGGTGGAGGCCTCTGGCCACTCAGCTCTCCCCATGACGGGCAGCCGTGCGCCCAGATGTCCTTGGGTCCCGGCCACACAACAGATCAACAGCACAGTGAAAATTTTCTGACTTAAGGGCTTTACACACTAATCTTGTGAACAGTTCCACGAAATTGTCGCTGTAGTTACCACTCCTTCCCATTAAAATGAAGGAACCTGAGGCTTAGAGGGGTCCAGTAACCCCCCCAGGACACAGCAGCAGTGAGTGACAGAGCCAGGTCTCAGACCTCACGTGTCTGAGGCTGGAGCCTGTGTTCGTATCCGCCCGCCATTCTGCCCTCTAGTTAAGCCTAGTACTTTGTGTTTTAGAGGTGGGTAAGGATGAAACAGAGCCACTCATTCATAATTCATTTTTTTAAATAATAAACTTTTAATTTTAGAACAATTTTAGATTCACAGAATTACTGCACAGACGTAGTACAGAGAATTCCCGTACACCCAACGCCCAGTTTCCCCTATTATTGATATCTAACATTAATGTGGTACACATGTCACTATTAATGAACCAATATCAATACGTTATTATTAAGTGAGGTCCACAGTTTATTCAGAATTCTTTATTTTTCCCCTAATGTTCCTTTTCCATTACAGGATCCCATCCTGGATCCCATGTTACCTTTAGTCATCCTGTCTCCCTGGGCTTCTCTTGGCTGTGACAGTGTTTCAGACTTGCCTTGTTTTTGATGGCCTTGACAATTGGGAGGAATTTTGCAGAATGTTCCTCAATTGGGATTTGTCTGATGTTTTTCTCATGATTGGGCTGGGGTTATGGGTTTTGGGGAGGAAGATCACAGAGGTCAAGTCCCATGTTCATTACATGTCAAGGGTATGTTCTATCACTATGACCTATGATGTTGGTGTTGACCTTGATCCCCTGGCCGAGGCGGTGTTTGTAGCTGTGAAGTTCCTCTTCCTTTCCAGTACTTACAGTACTTGAGTTATACTTTGGGCACTAGGAGGAGAAGCAGCTGGTGACTCTCCTGGCACTAGGGAGAGGGAGAGAGGGCATAGCAGGGTGATGGCAGGTCTCGTGGAACAGAAAGGGAATTTGCACCTAGCCCGGAGGAGAAGCGGATGGCCTTCCAGGCAGGCTTGTTGCAAGAGAAGAGAGACTAGGTCCAGGATGCGGGCGAGAGCAGCCGCTCAGCCAGGCTCAGCTGTAGGAGGGCGTCTAGGAATTCCCTGGAGAGCCGGGCGAGAGGAGCTTCAGCCCTGGACTCCTGTCTCATTTTCGTGGACTTCATCTCCCAACAAAGTGAGCTGCAATCATCACAGAGACACGCCCACGGAACTGAAAGAAGTCGCTGCTGTTCGTCTGTAAACTCCCCCCTATCTCCCCACTAGACCGCTCTGCCTGAGAGTTCAGGATACGTGCATGTTTCTTATAAATCCTGAAATTATTCTGCGGATCAGCGCCGTTAGATTGCACTATCCTTTGGGGTCGAAAGTGTAAACTTTGCAAGTAAATGTTTAAAATAGACCACAAGTTCCATAACCCTGCTTGGGGCATTTCTTCATTTTATAAAATATATGTACCGGTAATCTCAAAAGATGGAAGTGGCCTGGGCCTTCTTATGTGACCTCAGAGAGACCCTGCATCCTTCAACTTCAGGAGACTGGTGAGGGAAGGGGACTGGGGGGCCAGCTGGACCACGGCAGAGCTGGACTCCGTGGTCAAATCCTGTGTTTACGTGTGTCTGTCTGCTCAGAGTGTGAGCTAAGCGGGTGACACAGAATCTGGATAGTGGATCTGAGAGACTTTGGTCACAATTTTTTTTTTTTTGGCTCCGCCATGTGGCTTGTAGGATCTTATTTCCGCGACCAGGGATTGAACCTGGGCCACGGTAGCGACAGCGCGGAGCCCTAACAATTGGGCCGCCAGGGAATTCCCGAGATGCTTTGGTTTGAAGTGGCATCTGTGGTTTTCAGTGCAGCTCCTAGCATCTGTCACTGTGCCTGGCGTTACACAGTCAGAGAGAAATACCTGTGGAGGTCTGGGGGTCTAGGAGGTGCGTGTTCAATGCAAATACCCCTAGGATAGGAAATGACTTTAGTTGTTGCCAACTAACACTGCAGCGGAGGGCCATCAGCTTCTTGAGAAGAGCAAGGTCCTGTGAGAGTGGGACCCAGGACAGAAGTGTGGAGAAGTGCGGAGGGCAGGGGTTCGAAAGCAGGGGTAGGGGAGACACGGTGGGGGGTGGTGGTGGAAGGGAGGCGCCAAGCGCCTTCACAGGCCTGTGGGAAGCGGCCCTGGTGACATCCTGTTTATAGCCGAGTGACCTCAGATGAGTCACCCCCGGGATTCAGTTTCCCCACTTCTGTGTGACATGGGGAAGGTCAGCCGGTCGGGAGGGGACTCTTTTCCTCATCTTCCCGTCACACACTTGGCGCCACCACCGCGGCCGCCATCGGCTAGCGGAATGCGCCGCGCGCAGGAGCGCACGGGGCTCTGGGCTGAGGGCTTGGGATCCATTACACCTGACTTCACTCTCACAACCCTGGGACACGGGTGCTGTTCCCGCCTTGGCTTTACAGATGGGGAAACTGAGCCTTCCAGAAATTGAATAACACACCCAATGTCACGCGCCAGGGATGCGTGGGTGAAGGGCCTCCGCAGCTGGGTCAATCTTGGTCAGGGGTGCGCACACTTTTTCTACAAAAAGTAACTATTTTAGGCTTTGTGGGTGACATCGAGTCTTCTGTCCTCCTCCTACCTCTCTCTCTTTCTTCATCCGTTTAAAAACATACAAGCCAGGGCTTCCCTGGTGGCACAGTGGTTGAGAGTCCGCCTGCCGATGCAGGGGACACGGGTTCGTGCCCCGGTCCGGGAAGATCCCACATGCCGCGGAGCGGCTGGGCCCGTGAGCCATGGCCGCTGAGCCTGCGCGTCCGGAGCCTGTGCTCCGCAACGGGAGAGGCCACAGCAGTGAGAGGCCCGCGTACCGCAAAAAACAAAACAAAACATACAAACCATTTTCAGCTAGTGAGCTGTACACAGACAGGCTGCTGGCTGGATTTGGCCTTCAGGCCATAGTTTACTGACCCCTGTTAACAGGTAAACAGAGACGCAAGTTGCTGCAGAGTGGCGCCTCTTTCCAGCTTTCCGAGGGGATGTCAAATCCACTCAGAGACCCCGGGCCTGAGAGGGTGGCAGGGTTACCTGTCTCGTCCAGGTGGATGCCGGCTTCTCTGAAGATCTAGTGGGATGTGGGCACCAGGGTCTCTCTGCCCCTCACACCTGTCCATCCATCTGCCCAGCCTCCCCTCTGCTCCCTGCTCACTGGGGCTGGGCCCCTCTTCCTCCTCAGCACCCATCTCACTTTCTTTTCTCCTGGGGCTTCTGCCCTCGCTTGGGTAAGGCCAGCCGAGAGGATCCACAGATCCATAGATCCACAGCTACTTGTCCCCAAGCCTTTTGCCAGACTGCCTTGGTGGCTGGTATGGAGTGAGAGGCGCTGAGGCAGAGCGGGGAGAGAAGGCCTGGGGGTGGGGTGCTGCAGCCAGAGGGAGGAATGCCCCAGCCCGGGCAGGAAACTGGGAAACCTCTTTGTTCCTAAGGCGTCTCAGAGTCAAGGAGGTTTGGGAAAGGAAGCTCTGGTGTAAACACAGGCGATGATGTTTGTGTGCAGGGCAGGGGACCAGCCTGTGTGAGCCTGTGCAGAGGCAGCTTGGGAAGCGCTGGGGTCCCTGTTCTGGGCAGCGTAGAAAAGGGTTAAGCCAGGCCCACATGTGGGCTCAAGTCCTGACACCACCATTGACCCACTTTGTGACCTGGTCCGGATCCTCAACCTCTCCTCGTCTATTAAGTGGGAATAGCAATATCCAGCTCAGTAGGTATCCTAAATTTATTTGCAATCCCCCCAATCATTACTCAGAGTACTTTGCAGTCTTTTGAGAGTGTGTGCAGAGCAGTGACAACTGTCAGTTGCTGGACACTCATGTTCCCAGCTGAACAGGGAGTAGCTCAGCCATCTTGCTTCAGCTCAGTCTCTCCTGTTCACAGTCTATTTGGTGCCACGTTTTTCTCACGTTTGTGTTTTCTGTTGGTGATTTCGCTGTTTAAAATGCCCCCCAAGCACAGCGCTGAAGTGCTAAGGTTCCCACGCACAAGAAGGCTGGGACGTGCCTTGTGGAGAAAGTACCTGTGTTACACCAACTTTGTTCAGGCCTGAGCTGTAGTGCTGTTGGCCGTGAGGTCAGTGTTAACGAAGCAACAGTTTATATTAAATAAAGTGTCTTTAGGGAATCACCTGGTGGTCCAGTGGTTGGGACTCCAAGCTTCCACTGCAGGGGGCACGGGTTCGATCCCTGGTCGGGGAACTAGGATCTCGCAAGATGTGTGGCGAGGCCAAAAAAAAAAAAAGTGTCTTTAAGCAGAAACACACATAAAATAAGCTAACATATTGACTGGATGATGAAAATGTGACCGCTCGTGGGAACCTTGCCCTCCCTGATTCCCCCCCACCCACCCCCGGGAACACTGGTTCAATGTTCTCTAATTCAGTGTCCATAGTGACCTCATAGGACATCACTACCTAGAACGACAAGAATCAACTGTACTCACTCGTTCCATCATCACAACAACTCTTTGGGGCAGAGTCTCATTATCCTCTATATTTTGCTGATGAGGGCATGGCGGCACAGAGAGGTTGCCTAATTTGTCTGAGGTCACACAGGTCTAGGTGGCAGAGTTGGGATCAAAGCCAGGTAGTCCCTTCTGAATTAGGTAAAGCAAGATGCAGGGAACCTCAGGCAGTGCCCGCACATAATGTGTGCTCATCAGGCCTCTGCCATGTGGTACCACTCTGGCCGTGGTGTTGGAGGTCTCTAATGCCCATTCTGCTCTGATTTTCTAGGCTTTGTGATTTCTGCCAGTCCTTGCAAGCCTGCCCAGCACTGTAGGAGTGGGCTAGGTCTGCAGGGTGGGGGGTTATAGCTTCAGGAGTGGAAATTGCGACAGACAGGCTGTGGGTATGGGAGGAAGGATGCTGGGGGGCAAATGTCAAGGGCTCAGGTGGTGTCCTTGAGGAGCCCGGGGGGAAGCCTGCTGTCCCCTCTCATGGTGCCTTCCTCTCTCCCTCCCTCCCTCCTCTCCTCCTTTCCTTCCTCCCTCCTATCCTTCCTTCTTTCCTTCCTCCCTCCCTCGCTCCCTCCCTCCCTTCCTTCCTTCCTTCCTCCCTCCCTCCTCTCCTCCTTTCCTTCCTCCCTCCCATCCTTCCTTCCTTCCTCCCTCCCTCCCTCCCTTCCTTCCTTCCTTCCTTCCTTCTTTCCTCCCTCCCTCCCTCCCTCCCTCCCTTCCTTCCTTCCTCCCTCCCTCCCTCCCTCTTCTCCTTCCTTCTTTTATTTTTTTGAATTTTATTTTATTTATTTATTTAAACAGCAGGTTCTTATTAGTTATCTGTTTTATACATATTACTGTATACATGTCAATCCCAATCTCCCAGTTCATCCCACCACCCCCACCCCCCGGCCGCTTTCCCCCCTTGGTGTCCATACATTTGTTCTCTACATGTCTGTCTCTATTTCTGCCCTGCAAACCGGTTCCTCTGTACCATTTTTCTAGGTTCCACATATATGCATTAATATACGATATTTGTTTTTCTCTTTCTGACTTAATTCACTCCGTATGACAGTCTCTAGATCCATCCATGTCTCTACAAGTGACCCAATTTCATTCCTTTTTATGGCTGAGTAATATTCCATTGTATATATGTGCCACATCTTCTTTATCCATTCTTCTGTCGATGGACACTTAGGTTGCTTCCATGTCCTGGCTACTGTAAAGAGAGCTGCAGTGAACATTGTGGTACATGACTCTTTTTGTTGTTGTTGTTTTTTAACATCTTTATTGGAGTATAATTGCTTTACAATGGTGTGTTAGTTTCTGCTTTATAACAAAGTGAATCAGCTATACGTATACATATATCCCCATATCTCCTCCCTCTTGCGTCTCCCTCCCACCCCCTCCCTATCCCACCCCTCTAGGTGGTCACAAAGCACCGAGATGATCTCCCTGTGCTATGCGGCTGCTTCCCACTAGCTATCGATTTTATGTTTGGTAGTGCATATATGTCCATGCCACTCTCTCATTTCGTCACAGCTTACCCTTCCCCCTCCCCGTGTTCTCAAGTCCATTCTCTACATCTGCATCTTTATTCCTGTGCTGCCCCTAGGTTCTTCAGAAACTTTTTTTTTTAGATTCCATATATCTGTGTTAGCATATGGTATTTGTTTTTGTCTTTCTGACTTACTTCACTCTGTATGACAGACTCTAGGTCCCTCCACCTCACTACAAATAACTCAATTTCGTTTCTTTTTATGGCTGAGTAATATTCCATTGTATAAATGTGCCACATCTTCTTCATCCATTCATCTGTCGATGGACACTTAGGTTGCTTCCATATCCTGGCTATTGTAAATAGAGCTGCAATGAACATTGTGGTACATGACTTTTTTTGAATTATGGTTTTCTCAGGGTATATGCCCAGTAGTGGGACTGCTGGGTCATATGGTAATTCTATTTTTAGTTTTTTAAGGAACCTCCATACTGTTCTCCATAGTGGCTGTATCAACTTACATTCCCACCAACAGTGCAAGAGGGTTCCTTTTCCTCCACACCCTCTCCAGCATTTGTTGGTTGTAGATTTTCTGATGATGCCCATTCTAACTGGTGTGAAGTGATACCTCATTGTAGTTTTGATTTTCATTTCTCTAATAATTAGTGATGTTGAGCAGCTTTTCATGTGCCTCTTGGCCATCTGTATGTCTTCTTTGGAGAAATGTCTATTTAGGTCTTCTGCCCATTTTTGGATTGGGTTGTTTGATTTTTTAATTTGAGCTGCATGAGCTGTTTATATATTTTGGAGATTAATCCTTTGTCTGTTGATTCGTTTGCAAATATTTTCTCCCATTCTGAGGGTTGTCTTTTCGTCTTGTTTGTAGTTTCCTTTGCTTTGCAAAAGCTTTTAAGTCATTGGGTCCCATTTGTTTATTTTTATTTCCATTACTCTAGGAGGTGGATCAAAAAAGATCTTGCTGTCATTTATGTCAAAGAGTGTTCTTCCTATGTTTACCTCTAAGACTTTTATAGTGTCTGGTCTTACATCTAGGTCTCTAATCCATTTTGAGTTTATTTTTGTGTATGGTGTTAGGGAGTATTCTAATTTCATTTTTTACGTGTAGCTGTCCAGTTTTCCCAGCACCACTTATTGAAGAGACTGTCTTTTCTCCATTGTATATCCTTGCCTCCTTTGTCAAAGATTAGTTGACCCTAGGTGCGTGAGTTTATCTCTGGGTTTTCTATCCTGTTCCATTGACCTATATTTCTGGTTTTGTGCCAGTACCATATTGTCTTGATTACTGTAGCTTTGTAGTATAGTCTGAAGTCAGGGAGGCTGATTTCTCCAGCTCCGTTTTTTTCCCTCAAGACTGCTTTAGCTATTCGGGGTCTTTTATGTTGCCATACAAATTTTAAGATTTTTTTGTTCTAGTTCTGTAAAAAATGCCACTGGTAATTTGATAGGGATTGCACTGAATCTGTAGATTGTTTTGGGTAGTACAGTCATTTTCACAATATTGATTCTTCCAGTCCAAGAACATGGTATATCTCCCCATCTGTTTGTATCATCTTTAATTTGTTTCATCAGTGTCTTATAGTTTTTGGCATACAGGTCTTTTGTTTCCCTATGTAGGTTTATTCCTAGGTATTTTATTCTTTTTGTTGCAATGGTAAATGGGATTGTTTCCTTAATTTCTCTTTCTGATTTTTCATCATTAGTGTATAGGAATGCAAGAGATTTCTGTGCATTAATTTTGTATCCTGCAACTTTACCAGATTCATTGATTAGCTCTAGTAGTTTTCTGGTGGCATTTTTAGGACCCTCTATGTATAGTATCATGTCATCTGCAAACAGTGACTGTTTTACTTCTTCTTCTCCAATTTGTATTCCTTTTATTTCTTTTTCTTCTCTGATTGCTGTAGCTAGGACTTCCAAAACTATGTTGAATAATAGTGGTGAGAGTGGACATCCTTATCTTGTTCCTGATCTTAGAGGAAAAGCTTTCAGTTTTTCACCATTGAGAATGATGTTTGCTGTGGGTTTGTCGTATATGGCCTTTATTATGTTGAGGTAGGTTCCCTCTATGCCCACTTTCTGGAGAGTGTTTATCATAAATTGGTGTTGAACTTTGTCAAAAACTTTTTCTGCATCTATTGAGATGATCATATGGTTTTTATTCTTCAGTTTTTTAATATGGTATATCACATTGATTGATTTGCGTATATTGAAGAATCCTTGCATTCCTGGGATAAATCCCACTTGATCATTGTGTATGATCCTTTTAATGTGTTGTTGGATTCTGTTTGCTAGTATTTTTGCATCTATATTCATCAGTGATATTGGTCTGTAATTTTCTTTTTTTGTAGTGTCTTTGTCTGGTTTTGGTATCAGGGTGATGGTGGCCTCATAGAATGAGTTTGGGAGTGTTTTTTCCTCTGCAATTTTTTGGAAGAGTTTGAGAAGGATGGGTGTTAGCTCTTCTCTAAATGTTTGATAGAATTCACCTGTGAAGCCATCTGGTCCTGGACTTTTGTTTATTGGAAGATTTTTAATCACAGTTTCAATTTCATTACTTGTGATTGGTCTGTTCATATTTTCTATTTCTTTCTGGTTCAGTCTTGGAAGGTTATACTTTTCCAAGAATTTGTCCATTTCTTCCAGGTTGTCGATTTTATTGGCATAGAGTTGCTTCTAGTAGTCTCTTAGGGTGCTTTGTATTTCTGCTGTGTCCATTGTAACTTCTCCTTTTTCATCTCTAATTTTATTGATATGAGTCCTCTCCCTCTTTTTCTTGATGAGTCCGGTAAAGGTTTATCAATTTTGTTTATCTTCTCAAAGAACCAGCTTTTAGTTTTATTGAGCTTTGCTACTATTTTCTTTGTTTCTATTTCAGTTGTTTCTGCTCTGATCTTTATGATTTATTTCCTTCTACTAATTTTAGGTTTTGTTTGTTCTTCTTTCTCTAATTGCTTTAGGTGTAAGGTTAGGTTGTTTATTTGAGATTTTCTTGTTTCTTGAGGTAGGCTTGTATTGCTATAAACTTCCCTCTTAGAACTGCTTTTGCTGCCTCCCATAGGTTTTGGATCTTCGTGTTTTCATTGTCATTTGTCTCTAGGTATTTTTTAATTTCCTCTTTGATCTCTTGGTTATTTAGTAACGTATTGTTTAGCCTCCATGTGTTTGTGTTTTTTACGTTTTTTTCCCTGTAATTGATTTCTAATCTCATAGCGTTGTGATTGGGAAAGAAACTTGATATGATTTCAATTTTCTTAAATTTACCGAGGCTTGATTTGGGACCCAAGATGTGATCAGTTCTGGAGAATGTTCTATGTGCACTTGAGAAGAAAGTGTGATCTGTTGTTTTTGGATGGAATGTCCTTTGAATATCAATGAAATCTATCTGGTCTATTGTGTCATTTAAAGCTTGTGTTTTCTTATTAATTTTTTGTCTTGATGATCTGTCCAATGGTGTAAGTGAGTTGTTAAATTCCCCCACTATTATTGTGTTACTGTCGATTTCTTCTTTTATAGCTGTCAGCATTTGCCTTACATAGTGAGGTGCTCCTATGTTGAGTGTATATATCTTTATAATTGTTATATCTTCTTCTTGGATTGATCCCTTGATCATTATGTAGTGTCCTTCCTTGTTTCTTGTAACATTCTTTATTTTAAAGTCTATGTTATCTGATATGAGTATTGCTATTCCAGCTTTCTTTTGATTTCTATTTGCATGGAATATTTTTTTCCATTCCCTCACTTTCAGTCTGTATGTGTCTCTAGGTCTGAAGTGGGTCTCTTGTAGGCAGCATATATATGGGTCTTGTTTTTGTATCCATTCAGTGATACAAAAGTTGTGTTTTGGTTGGAGCATTTAATCCATTCACGTTTAAGGTAATTATCGATATGTATGTTCCTATTACCATTTTCTTAATTGTTATGGGTTTGTTTTTGTAGGTCCTTTACTTCTCTTGTGTTTCCCACTTAGAGAAGTTCCTTTGGCATTTGCTGTAGAGCTGGTTTGTTGGTGCTGAATCCTCTTAGCTTTTGCTTGTCTGTAAAGCTTTTGATTTCTCCGTTGAACCTCAATAAGATCCTTGCCGAGTAGAGTAATCTTGGTTGTAGGTTCTTCCCTTTCATCAGTTTAAATATATCATGTCACTCCCTTCTGGCTTGTAGAGTTTCTGCTGAGAAATGAGCTGTTAACCTTATGGGAGTTCCCTTGTATGTTATTTGTTGTTTTTCCCTTGTTGCTTTCAGTAATTTTTCTTTGTCTTTAATTTTTGTCAGTTTGATTACTATGTGTCTCAGTGTGTTTTTCCTTGGGTTTATCCTGCCTGGGACTCTCTGCGCTTCCTGGACTTGGGTGGCTATTTCCTTTTTCATGCTAGGGAAGTTTTCGACTAATCTCTGCAGGTATTTTCTCGGGTCCTTTCTCTCTGTCTTCTCCTTCTGGGAC
The DNA here is from genome assembly GCF_949987515.2 of Delphinus delphis. Classification (NCBI taxonomy): domain Eukaryota; kingdom Metazoa; phylum Chordata; class Mammalia; order Artiodactyla; family Delphinidae; genus Delphinus; species Delphinus delphis. The sequence continues at coordinate 6,505,814 of NC_082693.1, read as the reverse complement.
CCCTATAAGGTGAATGTTGCTGCATTTAATGTTGTCCCAGAGGTCTCTTAGGCTGTCTTCATTTCTTTTCATTCTTTTTTCTTGATTCTGTTCCATGGGAGTGAGTTCCACCATTCTGTCTTCCAGGTCACTTATCTGTTCTTCTGCCTCAGTATTCTGCTATTGATTCCTTCTAGTGTATTTTTCATTTCAGTTATGGTATTGTTCATCTCTGTTTGTTTGTTCTTTAATTCTTCTAGGTGTTTGTTCTTTAATTCTTCTAGGTCTTTGTTAAACATTTCTTGCATCTTCTCAATCTTTGCCTCCATTCTTTTTCCGAGGTCCTGGATCATGTTCACTATCATTATTCTGAATTCTTTTTCTGGAAGGTTGCCCATCTCCACTTCATTTAGTTGTTTTTCTGGGGTTTTATCTTGTTCCTTCATCTGGTACAAAGTCCTCTGCCTTTCTTTTTTTTTTTTTTTTTTTCCCATACGCGGGCCTCTCACTGTTGTGGCCTCTCCCATTGCAGAGCACAGGCTCCGGATGCGCAGGCTCAGCGGCCATGGCTCACGGGCCCAGCCACTCCGCGGCATGTGGGATCTTCCCGGACCGGGGCACGGACCCGTGTCCCCTGCATCGGCAGGCGGACTCTCAACCACTGTGCCACCAGGGAAGCCCCTCTCTGCCTTTTCATTTTGTCTATCTTTCTGTGAATGTTCTTCCTTCCTTCCTTCCTCTCTCCCTCCCTCCCTCCTCTTCTTCCTTCTTTCTTTCCTTCCTTCCTTCCTCCCTTCTTTCCTCCTCCCTCCCATCCTTCCTTCCTTCCTTCCCTCTCCCTCCTCTCCTTTCTTCCTTCCTTCCTTCCTTCCTTCCTTCTTTCCTTCCTCCCTCCCTCACTCCCTCCCTCCTTCCCTCCTCTCCTTCCTTCTTTCCTTCCTCCCTTCCTTCCTTTCTTGCTGCTCTACACAGCACGTGGGATCATAGTTCTCTGACCAGGAATCGAGCCCACGCCCCCTGCAGTGGAAGCATGGAGTCCTAACCACTGGACTGCCAGTGCAGTCCTAACCACTGGACTGCCACTCTGGGACTCATGACAGGTGATAATAAACCTATTTTCACAACCGGCGGCACAGACACCAACCCATAATCCCAGAGGATGCTGTAGGCGAGGAGGCCTTCTGCCCTGGGGTTGTCAGCTGATGTGTACTGACGGCTTGATTCTGCATCCTCTGCGTCCACGTCACACACGCTGATGTGCAAGGGGAGCAGAGCCTCTTCTTCCACAAGCTTGATGGCATTGCCTGGGTTCTAGCAAGTTGCATCTGTCTCTTAGCAGCTGTCTTTCCTGAAAGATCGTAGTGGTGGTGTTGGTGGTGGGGGTCACCTGTGCCCCACATCAAAATAAGAATCCATTAAATGACCTGTTAGTGAGGAGTGAGGGCAAGGAATCTGGAGAGAAGGTCAGAGTTCAAACCTCAGAGGTCCACCAGCCTGCGACCCTGTGCAAACCCTCCCACCTCTCTAAGCCCTGGTTCTCTTGTGGGTAAAGTCTGATAAAACTACCTCCCTAACAAGGTGTGGTGAAGATCAAGTACAATTTCATGGGTGAACATGCCTCGAATGGTGAAAAGTTCTGTACGAAAAATGAAAGGGGTTGAGTTGGACCCCATCCCTAGCGGCTCACACAAGGAGTAGGAATTGAGCTTCAAGGCATTGACCTTCAACTGCTTTGGGGACCCACAGGCAGAGCTGCCACCCGCCCACATTCTCCTTCCCTCCTTCCACAGCCGGTGGATCCAGATGGGGACGTGAGGTCCCAGAATCCAGTCTCTGTTTCCCGGCCTCCTTGGGTCCTACAGTCCAGTTCTGGCCAGTGGGATAAAAGCATATCCTTAAAGGGCAGGGCTGTCTTTGCCACAACCCTGCCCACTCCTTCCTTCCCCCCCCCGGCTTTCCAGGGCACGGATGTGGTGAGAAGCTGTCTGAGACCATGAGATATGGCCAGGTCCCCGGGCGGGGGGATGGCAGAGCAGAAATAGATGGTGCCGGGTCTCTGTAGCCTGGATGACTTACCTACTGAGTAGGAGCCGAGGGAGAAAGGCTTTCTATCCTTTTGGTTGTCTGTTACAGTGGTCAAAGCTATAGCCTAACCCTGTGAGGATCAACCCAGTGGTGAAGTAAAAGCGGTAAAACCAGTTCTCAAACAGGCTAGCACACTGCTTTGGTGCAAGGATGAGAGCTGGGGTTGGGACGCAGATGGGTGTGAGAATAACCCCTGGGAAGGGCCGGGCCAGCCGCCAGTGCTCTTTGGGTCATTCTAGGAAGACTTTCTGGGGAGGCAGGACTTTGTGGATATCAATGGTGTGAGTACCCTTTCCTTCACCTGCCCATCCCCCCAGGCCTCCCCTCTCTTCCTGGATTCCTTCCCCTCTCTCTGATCATTGGCCGGGCACTGTGCCCTCTATCTCTCCTGAGGAATACAGTCAGGAAGAATAAGACAGTGTCCTGTCTACATGGCATGATGTCATACAGACTCAAGCCACTGAGATCACAAACCTCAGGTCATCCTTGACCCTTTCTTTCTCTCATGCCCCATAAAGACTTCATCAGCACGTCTGGTCAGATCTGCCTTCAAAATAGAACCGGGGGAATTTCCTGGTTGTCCAGTGGTTAGGACTCTGTGCCTCCACTGCAGGGGGCACAGGTTCAATCGATCCCTGGTTGGGGAACTAAGATCCTGCAAACCATGCAGTGTAGCCAAAAATAAATAAATAAAATAATAAATAAATAGAACCAGGACCCTGATTCCACTGCCACTATCCTGGTCTGAGCCACCACCACCACTTGCCTGACCTTTTTTTGTTGTTGTTGTTAATTAATTAATTTATTTTTGGCTGCGTTGGGTCTTCATTGCTGCATGGGCTTTCTCTAGTTGCGGCGAGTGGGGGCTACTCTTTGTTGCAGTGTGCGGGCTTCTCATTGTGGTGGCTTCTCTTGTTGTGGAGCACGGCTCTAGGTGCACGGGCTTCAGTAGTTGTGGCACGCAGGCTTCAGTAGTTGTGGCTTGCGGGCTCTAGAGTGCAGGCTCAGTAGTTGTGGTGCATGGGCTTAGTTGCTCTGTGGCATGTGAGATCTTCCCGGACCAGGGCTCAAACCCGTGTGCCTTGCATTGGCAGGCGGATCCTTAACCACTGCACCACCAGGGAAGCCCTTGCCTGAACTTTTGCGTCAGCTCCCTACCTGGTTTCCATGCTTCTTCCCTCACCACCTCGCCCACTGTCTGTTTTCAACAGAGCCTGCAGAATGATCCTCTTAGAACATGAATCAGATCATGTCCCTTCCCTGCTCAAAACTTTCCAGTGGCGCCTCATCTCTCCCAGAGTAAATGCTAACTTCCTTTCACCAGCCCATAAAACCCTTCATGATGGGTCCCCTGGCCATACTGGCCTCAGCTCCAATCATGCTTCTCTGTTCCCTTCATTTGGAGCTGCCTTGAGCCCAGCAGGTGTGCACCCACTCAGGTATTTCTGTGCAGCTCTCTTTGCCTTGAATATTCTTCCCTAGGTATTCTAAGACTCAGCCCTCATACAGGCCTCTGCTCCTATGTCACCTCCTCAGAGAGGCCCTCCTGACTACCCTCCATAAATACCACTCGCCCCCATCACTTACTCCCATTACCCTACATCCTCTCCCTAGCACTGTCACCATCTGACTTACATTGGTTTCCTCGTATCTTTTTTTTTTTTTTTTTTTTTTTGTGGTACGCGGGCCTCTCACTGCTGTGGCTTCTCCCGTTGCGGAGCACAGGCTTCGGACGCGCAGGCTCAGCGGCCATGGCTCACGGGCCCAGCTGCTCCGTGGCATGTGGGATCTTCCCCGACCGGGGCATGAACCCATGTCCCCTGCATCGGCAGGCGGACTCCCAACCACTGCGCCACCAGGGAAGCCCGGTTTCCTCGTATCTTAGTCAGCTTGGGCTGCCATAACAAATGACCATGGACTGCATGGCTTAAACAACAGACATTTATTTCTCACGGTTCTGGAGACTGGAAGTCCAAGATCAAGGTGCAGATTCAGCTCTTGGGGAGGGCTCTCTTCCTGGTCTGCCTTCTCCTTGGACCCTCACATGGCCTTCCTGGGTGCAGGCAGGCAGGGAGATCTTGGGTCTCCTCCTCTTCTTATAAGGGCACCAATCCCATCGTGAGGGCCCCACCCTTGACCTATTCTAGCCCTAATTATGTCTCAAAGGCCCCACCTCCAAACACCATCACTTGGGGGTAATTAGGGTTTCACCATATGAATGTTAGGGTGATACGAACACTTGTTCATCAACTTCCTCCCTCACCAAGTATAAGCTCTTGGAGTAGATTGTCCCACACTCTGGGTCTCCATCACGTACAATGATGCCAGCACCCAGGTAAGGCTCAGCTGATGCTCCCTGGATGGGGAGTAGGGAGTTAGAGCTGATGGATGGCTCTAAGAGAGTGCAGAACAGAGCTGGAGGGGGTGTGGGTGTGGGTGGAGCCTTTCCCAGACTGTGGTTGGTGCTGGGTCCCGGAGTCTGCTGGGTGCCGACTCTCCCCTTCCAGTCCTGGCCGTTTGTTTACTTGGCCAGTAGTTTGGGCAGCCTTGGGCTTTTCTTGCTGAATAGTTCTTGCTGAACTCCAGGGGAGGAGTTAAATAAATACTGGCTTCCAGATACGGGAACCAAAATCCTACAGGAAATGTTGAGGTGGGAGTGAGGGAGAGGACCAGCCCTGGGCCTCCCCTGCCAGGGCCCCCAGGAGCACACACCCGATTGTTTTACCCCAGCTCCTGTGGGAAGTGAAGCGGGTCATCCTGTGTTTTCAAGTGGAAACTTCTTGGTTCTTCTTTACAGCATTCACTCGTCCGTAGAGCTGGTGAACATTTATTAAGCGCTACCTGCCACTAACAAGTTAGAAATTCAGGAAACCTTAATGGGGCAAAATTTCTATTCAATGTTTGTAGCGTTTGTGGTTTGGCAATTCTTCCTTCTCTCACTCTTAAAACTTTCCCCCATTCTGATCCCATGCCCTAGACGAGCACTCTATATCCCAGAGCAGTGGTGTGCTTGATAAATGATTAATAGCCGGCTTTCTGCAGCCTCCACTATGGCTACATTTTCATGCTACTGATGTGATGTAACTGAACCAGGTTTGTTTACCTGACTCTCAGCAAGCCAAACGCCGAGACACCAAGGTTTGCAGCAGAGAAAGAGTTTATTCTCAAGGCAGCCAAGTGAGGAGACCGGAGAAAGTCTCAGATCTGCCTCCTTGAAGGCAAGGAGCTTGGGATATTTATGGCATAAAGAAGCAGGGTATTCTTACACGTGGAAAAAGGTGATGGGAGGTAGAGAAAAGGTGAGGTAATTGGTGTTCTGCGCAGGCGTATCTGCGTTATGCTTCTTCATGGGACGCGTATTCAAAAAACGGAGGCACTCAGCATGATCTGAGGGTGGAGTTTTGGGCCCTCTGACGTCAAAAGGTCGTTCATTGGACATTTGTGCAGGCTCAGTTTTAGGATCAGTGGTCCCAACCAGTCTTAGCCATCTCAAACTGGACACGAGTTGACTCCAAGTTTCTGGAAAACAGCTTAAGCCTCCATTACTATGGCAACCCATACGTCAGAGGTACTACTGTCTGCAGGGGTGGTTAAGGAGTCTTGCAATATATTTCTAAGGTATATGAAGCTTGGAGGGTAGGCAGTTAAAGAAAGTAAAAAGCATAACTAAAGAGAGCTTAATCAGTAAAGTCAGGTTTCAAGCAGAGGGGTTTTAACATGCTGTTCCCTTACCTGCTGTTCTGTAAAACAAGCTCAGGAATTTCTGTTAGTCACCAGCTTCTATTAACCTATGGGGTGTGGTTTCAATGTCACTGAATGCAAAATTGGAAAGACTTGTGTAGTACCACACCATTGGATAGAATTCCCACTGTACTGATATATATGGACGTATAACCTCAAGAGTATAGATAATGGTAAAATGTATAATAATGAGGAAATGATGAGTTTCCAGTATTTGTTATCTCTGTTTTAAATATAATTTATTTAATTATAAGTTTATATAATTAAATTTTTATTTTTTAAAATTTATTTTATTTTATATTTTAAGATTTTTTTTGAGGTGGACTATTTTTAAAGTCTTTATTGAATTTGTTACAATATTACTTCTGTTTTATATTTTGTTTTTTTGGCTGCAAGGCATGTGGGATCTTAGCTCCCCAGCCAGAAATCGAACCTGCACCCACTGCATTGGAAGGCGAAGTCTTAACCACTGGACTGCCAGGCAAGTCCCTTAAATTTTTAATAATGACTACTTAATAACTGATTTACAAAGTTCTTAAAAATACAACAATCAGCTCTTGCAAGCCAGAAAGAGCTGGTTCCAGTTATCACTGTGTGGGAGCTTGTGAGAGATGCAAAATCTTGGGCCCCACCCCAGACCTACTAAATCAGACTACCAATATTAACACTTTTAACAATGTCCTCAGGTAATTTGTATACATGTTAGAGTTTGAGAAATGTGGCCCTAGAGGTAACCACTGTTTCTGATTTTGTTTATGTCTTTTAGACCTTTTTCACAACACAGATGCATATATTTTGAAATGATTTTTTTCTGGCTTTTTCTTTGCACAATTTAAAATAGATCTTATTTTTAAGAGCAGTTTTAGGTCCACAGCAAAATCGAGCAGAAGGTACGGAGGTTTCCCGTATACCCCCTGACCCCACACATGCACGGCCTCCCCCAATGACAGCATCCTCAGCAGAGGGTACTTTTGTTACAATTAATGAATCTACATTGACACATCAGTATCACCCAGAGTCCCCAATTTACATTAGGGTTCATTTGGTGTTGTACATTCTATGGGTTTCAGCAGTGTGGAGTCTTAACACTGGTCGGCCAGGGAAGTCCCTAGATTTTCAAATATTGATCTTATATTTGGTTACCTTGCCAATGTTTCTATTAATTTTTAATATTTTGTCTGTAGATACTTTGGGGACAATTGTATGTTATTAATGATAGTTTTTTTTTTTATTTCTGATCTTTATGACTCTAATTTATTTTTCTTGTCTTGTATTTGCCAATGTGATTTAAACAGAAGTGGTAAGATTGGGCATCCTTATCTTATTTTTTATTTGAAGGGGACTGATGTTACATTCTTACATTTCCTCATTAGAATAGGTTTTTAGAAAAATTGAAATACAGTTGATTTACAATGTTATATTAGTTTCAGGTGTACAGTATAGTGATTTGGTATTTTTATAGATTGTAATCCACTTAAAGTTATCATAGAATATTGATTATATTTCCTGTGCTGTATGTTAAATCACTCTATCTTGTTTATTTTATACCTAGTAGTTTGTGCCTCTTAATCTCCCTCTATCTTGCCCTTTCCCCCACCCTTCTCCCCACTGGTAATCACTAGTTTGTTCTTTGTATCTGTGAGTCTCTTTCTGTTTTGTTGTATTCATTCATTTGTTTTATTTTTTAAATTCCAAGTGAAAACGTCCAGTATTTGTCTTTCTCTGACTTCACTAAGCATAATGCACTCCAGGTACATCCATGTTGTTGCAAATGGTATCCCATACGTTTTTGTCAGTTAATCTTAGTAGGTTAGGGCTTCCCTGGTGGCACACTGGTTAAGAATATGCCTGCCAATGCAGGGGACATGGGTTCGAGCCCTGGTCTGGGAAGATCCCACATGCCGTGGAGTAACTAAGCCTGTGCACTACAACTACTGAGCCTGCGCTCTAGAGCCTGAGAGCCACAGCTACTGAGCCCGCAAGCCACAACTACTGAAGGCCGCACGCCTAGAGCCCTTGCTTCACAACAAGAGAAGCTACCGCGATGAGAAGCCCGCGCACTGCAATGAAGAGTAGCCCCCGCTATCTGCAACTAGAGAAAGCCCACGCGCAGCAAGGAAGACCCAACTCAGCCAAAATAAGTAAATAGATTAAAAAAAAATCTTAGTAGGTTAAAGTATTTTCTTCTATTCCCAGAGTTTTTATGAACGAGAAAATTTGTCAAATGGTTTTTCTGCATCAGTTGAGATGCTCAAATTTTCATCCTTTAATCCGTTAGGGTGGTATGTGATAATGATAGATTTTCAAATTTATTTGAAACTTATTGATAGACCACTCAAATTTCTGGAATAAATAAAACTTGGTCAGAATATATCTTCTTTGTAATATACTGTTGTATTCAGTTGCTAACATTTTGTTTAGGACTTTTTACTTTTACTTGTTACTCTATCTTCATGAGTAAGTCTGGCCAGGGATCTTTTTTTTTCCTCATATTGTTCATGTCTGGTTTGGGCATCAAGGTTACATTAGATTTATAGTCTCAATCAGGGATAATTTTCTTTGTGGCAGAATCTGTTGCTGATTCTCTAATAGTTATTCTGACCCTCTTTCTTTAGCAACAGAACTCCAATTTTTAGCTGGACACATAGCTAAAGATTATTTTTCCCAGCCTCTCTCATAGTGCTTCATGTGATTAAATTTTGGTCAGTATCCCCTCATCAGCACCTAGTAAGTGAACTCTTTATAGACCCAAATCCTGAGATTTATGATTCCTACTTTGAGAAATAGGTCCCTGAGGCGTTTATTTCTAATCGTGACTAGTTTCATTAAAACTAAAAATATGATCTAGTATGTAGACTTCATATATATTTATACATTTGGGTAGGATTAGGGAAATATTTTCATTGCTTCTTGATCTAGACTTGCAGCTTCTCTAGATAACTTAAGTGGAAAGAATATCAATTATTGAAGTCATTAAACTGGCCACTATTTGCATGAAAGAATGTCAGTTATAAACCATTTTCAGCTTTTAAAAAGATCTTTAAAGAATTTGTCTTCAGTTGTAAGAAAGCTTTCTCCTAAACATGTGAACAAACGCAACTTTCATATTAAACTGAAAATATTCCAAATTTTACATGCATTGTAGCCAGAACCACAGAGAGAAGCTAACCAAATGCAGAGGAATATTTTTCAGTTTCTACAAAGAAATATGGCCTCTTGTTTTTCTTGAAACTCAGCTCTCTTGGAGTGTCTGATTTTTTTCCACGTTTGATAGAGAAGTGGCTACAAAGAAATGTTTCTGTGCTCTAAAAAAAATGATTAAGGCGGGGCTTCCCTGGTGGCCCAGTGGTTGAGAGTCCGTCTGCCGATGCAGGGGACACGGGTTCGTGCCCCGGTCCGCGAGTATCCCACATGCCGCGGAGCGGCTGGGCCCGTGAGCCATGGCCGCTGAGCCTGCACGTCCGGAGCCTGTGCTCCGCAACGGGAGAGGCCACAGCAGTGAGAGGCCCGCGTACCGCAAAAAAAAAAAAAAAAAAAAAAAGATAAGGCAAGTGGAATGATAAATGACAACTGATGATGGACCTCATTGTTGGAGACAGAAGAGCAGGTGGAAGGGACTTGCAAATTTTAGAGAACATACCCATCCAACGAGGGGAGCCCCTCATCTCCTGCCGATTGTTCCCTCCCGAGAGTGTGAGCCAGTCTTCCTGCCGGGTCTTCTAAGTGAACCAGAAACCCACATTTTAATGTAAAAGACCCTGAGCTTTCACTATTGGCTCAAAACTTAAAAACGGACACAGTAGTTAAACCTCCCTCCACACACATCTGACTCTTTGGGGGGAAAGCGAGGGCCAGAGGAATTCTGTAACTTTCTCGAGGTGGAGGATGAAGTAAGTGGAGACTCTGACCTCCAGGACTCTGGGACTTCTTCCATTTCCGAGATTCTGTGATTAAGTATATGCAGCTATTAATTCCAATCAAGGGCACGATTATATTCTACTGTTTGCTTGTTGCAAGGACGGGATCCTAAGTGTCCGAGGCTTTCTCTTCCTGCAAGAGGCTCCCTTCTCAGAAAATGGCTTGAGGGAGGGGTGGTGGCAGCTTGCTCAAGGCCCACGGTTTAGGATACATTAAATTTTTCATGCAAATTATAGCAGGTAAATTCAGTCTCACAGAAAGAGAGAGGTTGGATGTTTAGGAGGACATAAGGATTTGTCCTTGAACATTTGTGGAAGAAGAAAGAGATACGTGTTTTTTCCTAAATCAACAAACGTTTTCTAGTATGGAGAGGCCATTTCACACAGAGAATGGCTTTGTTTCAGGAAGGCATAAAGATAAGGGGAAAGTTCCTGCGGTTCCCGAATGAGTGGGTAAAAGCTTCCTATGAGAGGATGTGGCTGGCTCACGAGAGGCGTTTTCTGTGTTTCAAAGCAGACGTCTGGAAATGTGGACTCACTGAATTCAAAGCAGGGTTGCTTGATCCAACCAAACCGTATCATCCCAAAGCCTTTTCCCACCAATGAAGTCTGAGCTCAAAGGATTCCAGCCCGTGTTTCACAGTAAACCGGGGAGAGCTCAGTCAGAGATTCTGGGACCCTTCAGCCCTTTCCTGAAAGGCTAGAAGGTGCCCTTCCAGCTGTGAGACCCGGAGTATCCGCTTTGGGATTTGAGGGTGGGGCCCTAAGCAGGCTCAGCTTGGACTGCAATACAGGGGGTGCAATGGTGGTGCAGGGCAGAGAGCAGGAGTTGAGAGCAAGGGGTGAATTTGGGCTTTCCCACTTCCTCTCTGTGGCCTCTGGCAAGTCACCTTCCTGAGCATCCACTTCATGTGCAGATCGGGAACGGTCCCGCCGGCTCTTGCTAACACATGGCGGTGCCCTGAGGAGGGCATATCTGTGAAAGTGCCCTGAAAACAGAAAGGATTCACGTCACATCTGGCGCCTTCTTACCTCTCCAGCCTTATCACCTACCACGCTTCCCCTGTGTTCTGTGTACCAGCCAGGCAAACCGTCTTTTGGGTTCTTCATAGGTAGCTTCCTCCTGCCCCTGGGCCTTTGCACATGCTGGTTCCATGACCTGAAGTGCTCCTCCCATCTTTGGTTTGATTTTAGTCCTATTCATCCTAGAACTCAGCTCATTGCCCCCCCCCCGCCCCAGCCCCATCAGTTTCGGTTGGAATCCTCTGTTACAGGTGTACATCCACAGCATCACTATCTTATAGACATAGGTCTCATCACCATTTGTAGTTAAGATTTGTTTAGATTTATGTCATTCTTGTCACTAGACCGTAAGCTCCCTGAGGGCAGAGGATGATGCAGTTTTGCTCATCTTTGTATCCCCAGACCCAGCCCAGATACCAGATGAATGTTAGGATTGCAGAGTGGTTTCAGGAGTGTAGGCAGCGGGGATTCTGGATTTAGTCGCCTGGGTTAGGATCCTCAGGATGAGGATCACAGAGTGTCTTCTCTGAACAAGCTCTGTGTTCGCACCTTTTCTTCCCCTCCCTTTAAGCCACGCTGTGCCCCATCGTGTGGTGTCACGTTGATGTCCTTATATGTTGCATACATCAAATTATGGCAACTAATTATTAGTGGTAGGTGGAGGTGCTCTGTGTGCATCAGGAGAGGCAGACAGCTCTGGTCCGGAGAACAGCTAGTTGGAACAGGAAGTGGGCTTCAGAACAAGGGGCACAAAATTAGTAGATTCTACTCTGTATGGAACACTGCTTGGGAGATTTGAATTATTAATAAAAATTCTAGGAAGCCCAGTAGCTTTTTAGGAAATTTTATGCAATTAAGGGAAGATAAATTCCAAGCATGCTTCCAAGCACTATTATTGTTTTTTTTTCATTTTGAATACTTTATATTGATATAATATTCATAAAGAAAGTATAATATTCATAGAGAAAGTATACAGATTATAGGCACCCAGTTCAAAACTTATTCACAGACGAAACACCCCCCTCCTCACCAGCAGCCAGGTTAAGAATTAGAACATCACCAAAAACCCGGAAGTTCCTCTCACGCTCCCTTCTAGGCAGCCCCCCGCCCCCCCCACCACCAAGGGAACACTCTTCTGACTTCTAACAGCATGGATCTGCCATTTTCTGGTATTCTACGCAAATGGAGTATCCAGTAAGTACTTTCCTGAATCGAGCTTCTTTCACTCAACACTGTATTTGTGAGGTTCATCCGTTCTGTTGTGTGTGACTGTAGATCATTCTCATTGCTATGTGACAGCCCATCGTGTGAACGGACCACAGTGTATTTATCCATTCGACTGTGGATGGACATTTGGGTAGTTTCCAGCTTGGGGCCATTACAGATAGCCCCAAGAGTACTTTGGTTCATTGTAAAGAGGTATTAAAAAGTAAATCCAACTTTTTTTTTTTTTTTAACTGTGCTCTTTTAGCATTTTTCTTTCCATTTTTACCCCCCAGGGAAGCAAGAATCTGATTGGGTCAAGAAAGAGCCTATCCTTTTCCTAAGAATTCACGGTGTGTTCTTCCTCCTCAGGTCTGCAACTTCACCTGTAAGCTGAATTCTCAGTAACCTTCTGTGTTTATTCTCCCCTCTCCTCCTTTTCCTAGCGTTAAAAAAGTAAACACCCCCTTAAAGACATTGTAAGCACATTGCCAAAAAACGTGGAAACTCCTGAGAAGTTTAGATAAGAAAGCGACAACCTCGTGCCATCTGGAGATAACAGTGTAAATATGTTAGCGCCATTCTCCCCAGTGTTTTCTTCTACATCTATTTTGCATAGTTGAGATCATCTCTTTTCACTTAAGATTATACCGCAAGTGTTTCCCCATGTCATTTGTAACTGTGCCTCAACATCGTTACTCCTGGCTACGTGATAATCCATCCCATGTGTGTGCCAAAATTGTTTGACTAATCTCCTAAACTGGGCCGTTTAGGATGCTTGCACTTTCATTTTGACGATCAGAAACAATGCTGCAGTGATTATCTTGGAGGCAGATCGCTGTTCTCATTGTAGGCAATTTCCTTAAGCTAGTTCCTAGAGATGGAATTTACTGGATGGAGAATGTAAGCCCTTTAAAAAGGTGCTATTTAAATACTCCCACCAGCTTTAAGAACTGAGAGCAGGAAAGAACACATTTCACTACATCATCACACATTTTGAATATTGGTTAATATGGTGTATCTTCATATTGTGTGGTTTTAAGTATTTTAGAATTTCTCTTCCGATTTATTTTTTGACCTGTGAGTTATCTGGAATATGTTTTATTTATTTAAAAAATTTTAATACAATTTTTAAAGGTTACACACCATTTACGGTTATTACAAAATATTGATTATATTCCCCGTGTTGTACAAAGTATCCTTGTAGCCTATCTTACACCCAGTAGTTTGTGTCTCCCACTCTCCCACGCCTATATTGCCCCTCTCCCCTCCCCACTGGTAAACACTAGTTTGTTCTCTATATCTGTGAGTCTGCTTCTTTTTTGTTATATTCACTGGTTTGTTATATTTTTTAGATTCCACATATAAGTGATATCACACTGTGTTTATCTTTCTCTGTCTCTTAGTTCACTTAGCATAATGCCCTCCAAGTCCAGCCATGTTGCTGCAAATGGCAAAATTTTGTCCTGTTTTATGGCTGAGTAATATTCCATTGTATATATACCACATCCTCTTTATCCGTTCATCTGCTGAGGGGTACTTAGGTTGCTTCTATGTCTTGGCAATTGTAAATAATGCTGCTAGGAACTTTGGGGTGCATGTCTCTTTTCCTACTAGTGTGTTTGTATTTTGGGGATATATACCCAGGAGTGGAAATGCTGGGTCATTTAGTAAGTCTATTTTTAGTTTTTTGAGAAAGCGCCATACTGTTTTCTGGAAGTATGTTTTAAAATGTCCAAATGTATAAGGATTTAAAAAATCTTTTAAGCTAAGTTTTAATTTAGTTGTGTTATAGTCAGAGAATATGGTGTGTATTTGACCTGTTCTTTGAAATGTGCTGAGAATTGTGCATAATTAGTTTTTGTAAATGTTAGGGTGACTAAACATCTAAATTTTTTGGGGGTGCTGAGGGGTTTCCTGGGATAAAAGACTTTCAGTGCTAAAATCAGGAAAGTCCTGAGCAAACTGAGCTGGTTTGGTTCCTTATGTACACCTGAGAATAATATGGATTCTCTCATTATTGGGTGCAGAGCTCTAAGCAGATACATTAGGTCAAGTTTATTTATTTTTTTTAAAACAATTTTTAGTTAAAATTTTTATTTTGAAAACTGTAGACTCCCATGCAATGGTAAGGAATAGCACAGAGAAATTCGTTGTATCCTTTACGGTTTCCCTTAATGGTAACATCTTGCAAAACTATAATATAATATCACCACCAGAAATCAATGTTGATACAATCCACCCATTTTTATTCAGGCTTCACCAGCTTTTCTTGTACTCATTTGTGTGTGTGTGTGTGTGTGTGTGTGTGTGTGTGTGTGTGTATTTAGTTCTCTACAATTTTATCACATGTGTAGGTTTGTGTATTCACCACCATGTCAAGATATGGCCATCACAACAAAGGTCCCTCCTTTTGCCCTTTTATCACCACAAGTATCTCTCTTGTTCCTCCTCCCGCCTCGCCCTTCTCTCCTACCCCTAACCCTTGGCAACCTCTAATCTGTTCTCCATTTCTAAAAGTTTGTCATTTCAAGAGTGTTATATAAATGGAATCGTACAGTACTTAACCTTCTGAAGTTGGCTTCTTTCACTCAGGTAATTCTCTGGAGAACTGCACATGTTGTTGTGTATATATCAATAGTTTATTCTTTCTTTTTTTTTACTTTATTTATTTATTTATTTGGGACTTAGTTGCGGCACGCAGGCTCTTCGATGCTGCATGTGGGCTTCTCTGTAGTTGTGGCACGTGGGCTCTAGAGCACGCGCGGGCTTAGTTGCCCCGCGGCATGTGGGATCTTAGTTCCCCGACCGGGGATCGAACCCACATCCCCGGCATTGGAAGGCGGATTCTTAACCACTGGACCACTAGGGGAGTCCCAGTTTATTCTTTCTTATTGCTGAGTAGTATTTCATGTATGGATTGACCAGTTTGTTCAGCTGTTAACCCAATGAAGGACATCTGGGTTGTTTCCAGTTTTTAACTACAGTATTATGAATAAAGCCGCTATGAACATTCATGTATAAGAGTTTGTGTGAACCTAAGTTTCTACTTCTCTGGCATAAATACCCAAGGGTACAATTACTGGGTTTAACAGTTGTTTAAAAAAATCTTCATTTTACCAAGTTTATCTGCTTGACTTATGGACAATTGAGAAAGACTTTAAAGTTGATTTATCGATTTATGTATTTTGAAGCTATTTTATAAGATGCAGGCAAATTCAGAATCTGTAACTTTCTATCTGTAAAATTAGAACCCCAGCTCCTGGGATAGTGGTTCAGGAATCCTACTGGGCTACTAGGACCAGAAACTCCACAAGATGTAGCGGTCTGAGCCCTCTTTAACTCTGTGGCAATAATAGTGTGGTGTCCGTCATAGTTACGGAGAACATGAGAAGATTAGTCTGCAGTTGTGCATCCTTTTGATAGTAGACATTTCATTACTTTGATGGTCGTCCTGAAGGCAGGAAGTGAGCATACTATTTCGCCCACAGATGTCCCTGGAGGAGAGGAAGTGGAGGAGGACGGCTTCCCTTTAGCTGAGGTGTTGGCTGTATATGCTGGGACCTGGGAGCCTGGCTTGAGAAATCTGGTGTGTTTGTTTATTTGGCATAAACTGACAAGAAAGTTCTCTTTCCTGTGGAGTTGGCATAGGAGAAGAGATGCTACAAAAATATGAGAAGGCAAAGATGAGCCCTGCTAGGAAATCTCTCCCCCCTTGAAGTTCTTTTGCATTTGTGCCAGCTCCACCCTGGAGAACTTACTCCCCAGGCAGGCAGAGGTCAACTCATCCATCCCCCTGCCTCTGGGTAGCCCTGCCCCAAGTGCCTCTGACAGTCACACCTTCACATGTGAGCTTCTTCTCTGGTTGCATCTGTTCATCTTCCCAGCCCAGTTCTTCAGGCTCTTACACCCTGGCCCTCAGGGATCCCTCTTCCTTGAGCTCATGGTACTTACTGTTCTCTCAACACCAATTTAGCAGAGCTGCCTGGAACCACCCCCCAAGAGAGCAGGGCACTCAGCCGGTGTCAGTTTCCCATCGCTGCTCTAATAAGTTGCCACCAACTTAATGGATTAAGACAACAGAAGTTTGCTATCTTACAGTCTTGGTCAGAAGTCTGAAATGGGTCAAAGTCAGGGTATGGGCAGAGCTGTGTTCCTTGTGCAGGCTCCAGGGGAGATTGTGTCCCTCGCCTTTTCTGGCTTCTCCAGGCTGCCCTCACTCCTTGGCTCGTGGCCCCTCACAACTCCAACCTCTGCTTCTGCACCCACCTTCCCTGACCCTGACCCTCCTGCCTCTCATGTAAGGACCCTCGTGATTAGACTGGGCTTCCTGGGACAATCTAGGATAATCCCCCATCTCAATATCTTTAACTGAACCACATCTGCAAAGTCCCTTTTGCCCTGTAAGGTGACATTCACAGGTTTGGGGGACTAGGGGGAAGATGTCTTAGGGCAATCACCTGGTTGACTGTACCCATTCTTCTCTTCTCAAGCCCATGGCCCTCTTCAGGCCCTCACTGTGCCTCTTCTGGAAGAGTCCATTAGCCCCCTGACTAGTCTCCCGTGTCCATCCAACCCATCTACAATCCCTTTCCACTGCAGCCAGAGTGTTTGGCCCAGAGTCTACTGGAGAAACACAGACCCTTAACCCTGACTCAGGGTCCTTGACGAGCTGTCTTACCACTTTTTCTTGTCTTATCTCTCACTAGTTTCCTTCACATGCATTAACTACCAGCCTATTACGGCATTTATTTATTCTAACATGCCCAGAGCTTTCCTGCTTCTATGCTTTTACTTCTTTCTTTGCATCTGAAATGCCCTTTGCCCTCATTTTCACCTGGCACAATCCTATTTCGCCTCATCATCAAAGGCCTTAAAATGTGGATGACCGTTGACCCAGAAATTCCATTTCCACGTATAGGAATTTCATACTATGGAAGTAATCCTGAGGGTTGTGCATAGATACCGTTTCAAAGATATTCATTGCAGCATTGTTTTTTATTTTACTTTATTTTGCAATTTAAAAAAAAATTTTTTTATTGAAGTATAGTTGATTTACAATGTTGTGTTAGTTTCAGGTATACAGCAAAGTGATTCATATATATATATATATATATGTATGTATATATTCTTTTTCAGATTCTTTTCCATTATTGGTTATTACAAGATATTGAATGCAGCATTGTTAACAAAAAGAAAAAAGTAGAAGCAACCTAAATAAACATCCAACGGTATGGAGCTGGTTAAATTGTGGAATAACAAGAAGTGAAATACGCAATGAACAAAAATCCAAACACCCGGAAGTATTAATGCGTTGAAAAACACTTACGATATATTCAAAAGCAGACTACAAAACCCCTGCATAGGAAGATTTTATTTAAAAATTCTATTACATATACATTGAACAAGACGGGACAGCAGCATCCTAAACTGTTGATGGTGGCTGTTTCTGGGTAGTGGGATTATGGGTGATTTTTATTTTCTTATTTTTATTTGTCCATACTTTTTCTCCCCTACCATGACCACATGTTACTTTTAGAATAATAAAAAAGCAATTAAAACTATTAAAACGATCATTCTACCCACCCTACCCAGGCCAAGTCAACCCTGTCCCTCCCTGAAGCCTTCCGCAGCCATCATCCTGGATGAACGTGAGGGCTCTGTCCCTTGACCCCCTCGCACTGTTTGAAGCTCTTAGCACGCCCCCTTTGTCTGTATTTAAGAAGTTGCTACAGAGCAATGTCTGGATGTGGGGCTTCACCTCCATGGTGTGAGGCTGCAGGGCTGCTCTGCCCTGGGGCGGTGCCCCCGCTAGAGAGGGGTGCGCTCAGAAATCCTGAGCTGGGGCTGGGGCTCAGGGATTTGAAGGGTCACTTTTGCCAAGGGTCCTGTGTCTGGAGACGGGGTGTCGTCTGGGAAGGCAGGCTGTTTTCAAAATTCCATTCCTGTTCTCATGGAACTGGTGGTCTGATTAGGGAGATAAGGCAACAGCACATCACATGTTATAGGAAAATACGAACATTGCCGACAGATACCATGTTGGTCCTTGCCAAGTGAGTAGTAAGAGGGCAGAGGAGGGAGAGGTAGCCACAGGTCAGGGCAGAGGAGGCGTGCTCTGGGCTGGTGACGCATCCATCAGGTCAGTGCAGTTTTGCCCCAGACTTACGTAAATGTAACCCAAACACTCGGGTAGCTCAAGGCTGCTGTGGGCCACAGTCTATAGCTTTCATTTCAAATAGCACGCTTTTATTTAAAAACTTTTTTTTTTTTAATAGATTGCGTGTGGCATGCAGGATCTTTGTTCCCTAACCAGGGATAGAACCCACGCCCCCTGCAGTGGAAGTGCGGAGTCTTAACCCCTGGACTGCCAGGGAAGTCCCTCAAATAGCATGCTTTTATATACAAAGAAGTTTACAGAATTCCAGGAAAACCAACAACCTCAGTCGAAAGAGTAACTCAGAAAAGGTACCCTGGGCAGTTTTCAAATGTGTTTACTGATCAATTGCATTTAATATATAAAATATCTATTGAAACCACTGGGCTTAACCTGTCAAATGTAGAACTCGATGTCTTGGCCTCTGACTTGGGAATTTCCTGAAGACAGTGGCTCTTGTGGTGACAGCAGGAGTCTAGGTGTGCTAAGTGGAGTCCGGCATTGGAGAGTTGATCACCCTGCAGCCCTGTGCCCTCTGCTCACAGCACCAGCGCACCCTCCGCTGCAGCTGGTGGTTTACACAGGCTCCCTTCTTAGCCAATCAGGAATCCCAACTGTATTTATCTATGTTCCCCTGTATTGAAGGAAAATAGGCTTAATATTCCAGTCAAGAGTGTTACACTCTGACAAAATAGAAATTCCAGTGTCATTTAGAAATATATGGAGTCATACCTGGAGAGTCATACCAGTTACGGCTGCAGAATGACAAATGGGTGCACGACCCTGGTCTGATGTCACTGTCTGATGTCACTGTCCCCTAGCAGAGCAAACCCATGACTTTCCCTTTGCAATTTCCCCCTGAACCTCTGGTGAGTGCTTTTCTTAAACCTCTGTGTTGACAAATTGGAGAGCAGCTAACAACTTCCTCAGATTCTGAGCAATTCTTTCCTTGCGATATCAGCCCTGGATCTACTTTTTAATATTTTATGCTAATGAAGCAACACAGGGAGTTCATCAAGCATTTCCGGAGCACTTACTATGCGCCCTGCTCAGACCAGCGTACTTGGGAAATTACAGGGATGGGTAAGGCGTGGTCCGTCTTCTAGGAGAGCAAAGAGTAGAGGAGATAAGATCGAAAGAGGAAAATACAAGGCAAGATGAGTTTCCCTAGAGGCATCCAGGGTGGTTCAAAGGTAGGAGAGTGGTTTCTAGACAGGGAAGTGGGGATGAGGGGAGCAGGAAGGAGAAAAGCCTCCTGGAATAGTATACGTGTAGTAGAAAAAACATGAACTTTGCATCAGACAGCCGTGGGTTCAGAGCCGGCTGTCTTTCCGTAACACGGTGATCTTCTGCAAGTTACTTAGCCTGTCTGAGCCTCAGCATCCTTATCTCTGGGGTGAATGGCTGTTAGGAGGTGTAGTGGGTTGAATGGTGCCCCTCCCCAAAAGGTATGTCCACATTCTCACCCCTGGGACCTGTGAATGTGATCTTATTTGGAAAAAGGGTCTTTGCAGATATACTTAAGGATATCAAGATGAGAGCACCTTAGAGTACATAGATGGGCTCTCATGACAAGTGTCTTTTTAAGAAATACAGAGGGGAGACACAGAGGGAGAAGGGGAGACAGTGTGAATACGGAGGCAGGGATTGGAGCGATGCAGCCACGGCCAGGGAAGTCTGGAGCCCACAGAAGCTGGAAGAGGCAGGAAGCTCTCTCTCTTAGAGCCATTGGAGTCGCTTGGCCCTGTTGCCATCTTGATTTCGGACTGCTACAGAGCTTTGAGGGAATACATTTCTGATGTATTAAGCCACCCACTTGGTGATAGTTTGTTACTGCAGCCCCAGGAAACTCTACAGGGGGATTGAGTGTAAGAATGCATGTGAAGCATGTAGCAGAGTGCCTGGCACCAAAGGCCAAGGGAAGGACAATTAGCAGAGAGAAGGAATGGGTGGAGCGGGAGTGCCTTTTGGATGGTGAAACTGTGTGAGTGAGCACAGGAGGTGTCTGGGGAGCGAGGCCAGTGGGCGATGAGTGGCGTGCATGGTGGGGTCTGGTGCCGGTGCCCATGGGGGCCCAGGAGGAAGTTAAGACTGGTCATGAGGCCGGAGAAGGAGGAAGGTCCACAGAAAGAGAGGTGGTGGGGTCTCCGGAGGCCATCGGCTGCCAGACCCAGAGGTCATGCCAACAGGCCCTGGAAGTTGCTGGGCTGCTGAACTTTAAAGAAGTCCTGTGGGAAGACTTCCCTGGCGGTCCAGTGGTTAAGACTTCGCCTTCCAATGCAGGGGGTGTGGGTTTGATCCTTGGTCGGGGAGCTAAGATCCCACGTGCCTTGTGGCCAAAAAACCAAAATATAAAAACGGAAGCAATATTTCAAATAGCTCAAACTAATTCAATAAAGACTTTAAAGATGGTCCATGTCAAAAAAATCCTAAAAAATAAATAAATAAAAGAAGTCGTGTGGGCTTGGGAAGGGGGAAGCAGAGGGAGGGGTGCACTAAAGATTTGAAATCAGTGTTTTCTGAGCCCTCCGTAACCCCCCTGGATTCTTGTGTCACCCTGACTGTAAAGAAGGTTAGATTTAATTTGATTTAAAGAAATTAAAAGGATTTGACATGTCTTTTGCAAATGCAAGTTTCTGGGCTAAGATTCACATTCTCTGCAACAGATTTGAAGATGAATGTTTAAAACTTTTGTAGTATTTTTGGAAGGCTACCCAAGAAACTGGAGACAGTATTGCCTCTGAGAAGGGAACTAGGAGGCTGGTAGGGTGACCAACTGTCCCAGTTTGCTGAGAACTGTCCCAGTTTTAGTAATGAAAATCCTATGTCCCCAAAAGTCCCTCAGTTCAGGGCAAACTGGGACAGTTGGTCACCCACTAGGGAGGAGGGGAGATTTGATTTTTCAGTGTTTCCTTTCAAACATTTTGTGTTTGTACTTTTACTTTGTACCCATGATACCTAACACCCCTCGCCCCCAGAGCATCATAAATCCCCCAAACCCCATAAAAACCCCACCATAAGTAAAAATTAAAGGTAAATGAAGAACAGAAAAAGATTCACATATTAATGTGAGGAAACAAAACTATTATTCCTAATCTCTAAGGAGCTTTTAGAAATCAATAGGAAAAGATAAACATCTCCATTGAAAATGAGCTAAAGACACTAGCCAGGGGATTTCCTTGGTGGTGCATTGGTTTAGAATCCACCTGACAATGCAGGGGACACGGGTTCGAGCCCTGGTCCGGGAAGATCCCACATGCCACGGAGCAGCTAAGCCTGTGCTCTAGAGCCCTCAAGCCACAACTACTGAGCCTGTGTACCACAACTACTGAAGCCTGCATGCCTAGAGCCTGTGCTCCACAACAAGAGAAGCCACCGCAATGAGAAGCCCACGCACCGCAACAAAGAGTAGCCCCTGCTCGTGGTAACTAGAGAGAGACCCCACGCAGCACCGGAGAGCCAATGCAGCCAAATACATAAATAAATAAATAAATAAATAAATAAATAAACTAGCCAGAAATTCACAAAAGAAGAAATACAAATGGACAATATTAGAAAACATCCCCCCAATATTTAAAGGGTTGAATATTAAAAAATAATCTCATACCAGTTTTTGCCAGTTAAATTACTAAATAATAGGGCTTCCCTGGTGGTGCAGTGGTTGAGAGTCCACCTGCCGATGCAGGGGACACCGGTTCGTGCCCAGGTCCGGGAAGATCCCACATGCTGCGGAGCGGCTGGGCCCGTGAGCCATGGCCGCTGAGCCTGCGCGTCCGGAGCCTGTGCTCTGCAATGGGAGAGGCCACAGCAGTGAGACGCCCGTGTACTGCAAAAAAAAAAAAAAAAAAAAATTACTGAATAATAAAAAAATAACTGTCTTAGTCAGCTCCGGCTGCTGTAACAAAATACCATAGAGTGGATGGCTTAAACAACAGACACTTATTTCTCACAGTTCTGGAGGCTGAAAGTCCAAGAACAAGGTGCTTGCAGATTTGGTTCTTGGTGAGGGCCTGCTTCCTGGCTTGCATATGGCTGTCTTCTCCCTGTGTCCTCATACAGTAGAGAGAGAAAACGCTGGTGTTGCTTCTGTTCTTATAAGGGCACTAATCCCTCCATGGGGGGCCCCACACTTACAACCTCATCTAACCCTAAATACCTCCAAAAGGCCTCATCTCCCTATGCCATCACGTTGGGGGTTAGGACTTCAAAATATGAATTTCGGGGGACATAAACATTCAGTCCATAACTAATAAAATGCCATAGAAGGGTAAATTGATATAGTTCTTGGCAGGATGTATATGTCTTAACAATTTTTGTGACTTTTAACCCAGTGGTTTTTTTCACATCTAGGAGTTTAGCAATAGGCCTTGTATGTGAAGATGGGTGTGCAAGGATGCTGGTCCCTCTGCTATTTGTGAGAGCAAAGCCAACACGCTGAGGTCACTGGCATCAGGGCTTTATCTTGTAAGTGAAAATTTCAACTGTCCAGAAAACTAGAGGATAATATAAAGATATCCATGTTCCAGCCATCTTTTTATAAAAATTTATTTTTTTATTGAAGTGTAGTTGAATTACAATGTTGTGTTAATTACTGCCGTATAGCAAAGTGACTCAGTTATACATATATATATTCTTTTTCATATTCTTTTCCATTATGGTTTATCACAGGATATTGAATATAGTTCCCTGTGCTATACAGTAGGACCTCGTTGTTTATCCATACTATATACCAGTTTGCGTCTGCTAATCCCAAACTCCCTATGCAACCCTCTCCCACCCCCCTCCCCCTTGGCAACCACCAGTCTTTTCTCTATGTCCCTGATTCTGTTTCAGTTTCATAGATAGGTTCATTTGTGCCATATTTTAGGTTCCACATATAAGTGATATCATACAGCCTTTGTCTCTTTCTGACTTACTTCACTTAGTATGATAATCTCTAGGTCCACCCATGTTGCTGCAAATGGCATTATTTCATTCTTTTTTTATGGCTGAGTAGTATTCCATTGTATATATGTACCACATCTTTATTCATTCATCTGTTGATGGACATTTAGGTTGTTTCCATGTTTTGGCATGTTCCAGTCTTCTTAATGTGTTTCCATATTTGTCTCATATTTTTGGAATTATTAAGTAAATAAAACATTTACATGTACCACTCTCTGGATCCCATCTTCTCTCTTCCTTCCTAAAGGTGACCACTACCCTGAATTTAGTGGTTATCCACCATACATGTTGACTTTTCCTGCAATTAAACATATTTATAAACAGTAATATACTGTTTTATTTTACATGGTCTTTATTTAGCTTTACATAAATACTATTGTGCTGTAGAGAGTCTTTGACACTTGTTTTATTTTCTGCTCAACATTATTTTGGGGTTTTATCCATGTTGGTAGATGTAGCCTTGATTATTATTATTATTTTTATTTTATTTTTTTTGCGGTACGCGGGCCTCCCACTGTGGTGGCCTCTCCCGTTGCGGAGCAACAGGCTCCGGACGCGCAGGCTCAGTGGCCATGGCTCACGGGCGCAGCCGCTCCGCGGCATGTGGGATCTTCCCGGACCGGGGCACGAACCCTGTCCCCTGCATCGGCAAGCGGACTCTCAACCACTGCGCCACCAGGGAAGCCCAGCCTTGATTATTTTTGACTGCTGTTTGGTATTTCATAGGATGAATGTATCACCATTTATTTATTCATACTGTTGAAGTGTATTTAGTTGTTTACATGCTTGTGAACTACATTCACTGCTGCAGTGAACATTCTGTGCAAGTCGCTTTGTGCACGTAGGTGAAAGTTTCGCCAAGTGATATGCCCAGGAGTGCATGTACTGGGCCATGGGAAGAGCAACTTTAAATCTCTTAGCTATTTCCAGATTTTCCTCCAAAGTGATACACCACTTGCCCTAACAACAGCAAATAGTTCCAATAGCCCCGCATCCTGGCCAGTGTGATGGGAAGATAGCTACGTGGTTTTATTTTGGATTTCCCTAGTGACCAGCGGGGTTGAATGATTTTTCATATGTTTACAAGCCAAATGGTTTTTTTTCTTTTCTGTGAATTGCCTTTCTGTATCACTTATCTATTGTTACTTGGTAGTTTGTCCATACCTTAATTTTTTTTTAAAAATTAAGATATAATTTAAAAAAATAAAAAGAAAGGAAATTCCCTGTCAGTCCAGTGGTTAGGACTCAGCACTCTTACTGCCGTGGCCTGGGTTCAATCCCTGGTGGACAAACTAAGATCCCACAAACTGCATGGCACAGCCCCCCCCGCCAAAAAAAAGGTATAACAGACATGTAACATTGTATTGGTTTCAGGTATACAATATAATGATTTGATATTTGTAAATATTGTGAAATGGTCACCTCAATTAGTCTAAGTAACATGTTAACATCTACCACCACACATAGTTACAATAACAACTTTTTTTCTTGTGATGAGAACTTTTAAGATCCACTCTCTCAGCAACTTTCCAATACTGAATACCGTATTATTAACTGTAATCGCCATGCTGTAAAATACATCCCAGGACTTACCTATTTTATAACTGGAAGTTTGTATTTTTGACCCCCTTCACCCATTTTGCCCACCCCTTAGCCCCTGCCTCTGACAACCACCAATCTGTTCTCTGTTTCTATGACCTTGGTTTCTTGTTTTGTTGTTGTTGCTGTTGTTGTTTGTTTTTGTTTTAGATTTCACGTATAAGTGAGATCGTTCACGTATAAGTGAGATCATTCACGTATAAGTGAGTTTTTGTTTTAGATTTCAAGTATAAGTGAGATCACGTGTTTGTATTTCTCTGGCTGATTTCACTTAGCATAATGCCCTCAAGTTTCATCCCCATTGTTGCAAATGGCAAGATTTCCACCTCTTTATGGCTGAATAATAATATTCCATTGTATATATACCACATTTTCTATATCCATTCCTCTATCAATGGATATATCAGTTGTTTCCCTATCTTGGCTACTGTGAATGATGCTGTAATGTACATGAGGGTGCAGACATTTCTTTGAAATAGTGATTTAATTTCTTTCAGATATATACAGGGAAGTGGGATTACTAGATCATATGGTAGTTCTATTTAAATTTTTTTGAGGAATCTCCATATTGTTTTCCACAGTGGCTCTCCCAGTTTATATTCCCACCAACAGTGCACAAGTGTTCTCATTTCTCCACATCCTCACCAACATTTATTATTTTTTACCTTTTTGATAATAAAAACTTATCTTTTGGATAATAGCCATTGTCCATTTTTATTGACGATTTAAAATTTGAAATTGTCTGAACTATTCTTAATCTTTTGCTTTCCACAAGGATTTTGTATCAGCTTGTCTAATTTCATGAAAAACCCTGTTACATTTTGATTGGACTTTCATTTAATTTATACACTAATTTGGAGATAATTGGCATCTTTACAGTCCTGTGATTTCAGTAAGTGTGAACACAGTGTGTCTCCCTGTTGGGTCTTCTGTTATGTCTTGCAATAAAATTTACGATTTTCTGCATAATGGTTGTGTGCAGATTTTATTGTATGTATTCTTAAGAATTATTTATTCTTAAGAATAATTTATTTTTATTATATTCTTATTGTATTTATTTTTTGTTGTTTTACTAATAGGGTCACTTTGTTGTTTTACTAATAGTGTCACTTTAAATATTACATTTTGTAATTATATAGGAACATAATAGATTTTAAAGGTTAATCTTATTTTAGCAAACTGCTGAACTCTAATAAAATTCTCTTATGTAGAATTCTCTGGAATTTTTTCTACATAGACAGTCATATCTTTAAATAATAACTGTCTTGCACTTTTTTTTTTTTTCTTTTGCTGTACCACACGGAATGCAGGATCTTAGTTCCCTGACCAGGGATCAAACCTGTGCCCTTTGCATTGGAAACACAGAGTCTTAACCACTGGACCATCAGGGAAATCCCTCTTGCTGTTTCTTTTTGAAGCCATATACCTTATATTTCCTTTCCTTTTCTTTTTTTTCTTTTTTTCTGTACTGACCTGGACATCTGATCCGATGTTGACTAGCAGCGATGATACTGAGCATTTTTGTTCTGACTTTTAAAGGGAAAGTGGCTTATATTTTTACCATAATTGTGAGGTTTGCTCTATTACTCAGGTCAAGGACACTCCCTTCTTTTTGTGGGTTACAGAGATGTTTTTGTGTGCTTGTTTTCCATAAGTGGATGTTGTTAATTTTTACCCAAAGCTTTTTCCACCTTGCCTTATAATTCAATAATTTTTTTCTTTATACATTTCGAGCTGATATTATGCAGTGCACATAATTATAGCTTCCTGGTACATTTCTCTTTTTATCTTCTTTGTATCCCCTTTGTCTGTAATAATGACTTTTTTTCTTAAGGTCTGTTTTGTCTGATAGCAGTATAATCAGCTGTCTCTTGGTTATCATTTGGCTTTTCTGTTTTTTTTTTCCTTGAAGTATTGTGTCTTTATGTTTTAGGCCTAGCTCTTAAACGTTGCTAGATGTGTGTCATCCAACCTGATAATCTGTTTCTTTTTACTGTTGACTATCATTGTTTGCATTTTTGCTATCTTATTTTATACTATTTGTCGTGCTGTTTCTTTGTTTTCTCCTGGGTGAGTCTAGATTTCTTTGCTGCCAGCTCCCCACCCTCCACCCCTCAATGGTTTGGAAAACATACATTCAATTCTATTCTTTTAGCATCCTATCTTAAAATTTGACTGTGCATTCTAGCCACCGCAAAGTCTACAGTTACCACCTCTTTCTTTCTTCTGAGCAATACAAGGACCTTACTACACTTCCACTCTCATCACCCCCTCCCCCCACCATCCTAGGTGCTATTGCTGTCTGGTACTTTGGTTCCATCTTATTTTTTAACTCTCCAGTTTATCCTTATTATTGTTATCGTTTTGTGCGAATCACTGCCTGCTCCTCTATACCCCCATATTTACCAATTTCTTTCTTTATCTTTTCCTCTGGCATTTTCTTCGTGGGTTTAATTTTCTTCTTCCTGAAGTATCTTCTTGAGTAGTTCTTTCAGAAAGGACTGTTAATAATAAACACACTGCCTGTTTTCTGAAAAAATGTTTCTACTTTCCCCAATCTCTGAATGATAATTTAACTACCTAGTTAACCCCCTCACACACACGCCTGACATTAACCTTCATGTGCTTCTTCTAGACTGCCAGGGTCTGAACCTCTGTGCTCAAGGCCCAGAGTATTGAGGAGTTAATGAGCCCAGGAGCAGCCCTCGACAGTTAAGGACCAGTGTAGGGTATTTTAGAAATACCTCTGCTTTCTTGACCCAGGAGTGGGATAATTCTGTGGCATGTGTCTTAACCTTTCTCCTAGACTTTCCTCGTGGATGAAGCTCAGCTGACCATGTGGTGACTGGCTTAATAAACACCTTTTATTGGCTGTTCTCCCTTCCCCATATCATATCTCCACTTGCCTGCCAGTGTTTCCTGCTTTCCCAAATAAATTATCTGCACTAAAATTCTCAGGGCCTGCTTTGGGGTTGGGGGAGGGAGTGGCATTCAAGCTAAGGTAGCGTGGATGGGAATCTACATTGAAGGACATATTCTCAGTACTTCTTTTTGGATCTTCTCCTTCTATCGTTTTTCATCTCCTTATAATTTCCTAAACTCTATCTTCCAGCAAATTTTTCTTCTGAGATGTCTGGTGTTTGTACTGGAATTTTAGAAATTAATTTATTATATATTTTCACTTCTATAAGTTCTTTTTTAAAAAAATTTTTATTGGATTATAGTTGTCTAAAAGTTCTTTTTCAAGTCTTCCTCTTCTTTTCTAGCGATGTCTTATTCTTTTGTTTTCAATTCCTGCTCTTTAGTCTATGATTTCTTTCTTTCTTTTCTTTCTTTCTTTCTTTCTATTCTTTCTGTGTTGGGTCTTCGTTGCTGTGCACGGGCATTCTCTAGTTGCAACGAGTGGGGGCTACCCTTTGTTGTGGTGTGCGGGCTTCTCCTTGCCTTGGCTTCTTTTGTTGTGCAGCACGGACTCTAGAGCGCAGGCTCGGTAGTTGTGGCGCATAGGTGCCATGTGGTGCACAGGCTTAGTTGCTCCACGACATGTGGGATCTTCCCAGACCAGGGCTTGAACCCATGTCTCCTGCATTGGCAGGCAGATTCTTAACCACTGCGCCATCAGGGAAGCCCTAGCTGTGCTTCTAAGGAACATTTGTTGGGACTTCCTGGTGGTCCAGTGTCTAAGACTCCATGCTCCCAGTGCAGGGGGCCCGGGTTTGATCCCTGGTCAGGGAACTAGATCCCGCATGCTGCAACTAAGAGGCACATGCTGCAACTAAAAGAGCCCATGTGCTGCAACTAAAGATCCTGGGTGCCGCAACTAAGACCCAGTGCAGCCAAATAAATAAATATTAAAAAAGGAAAAGAACATTTGTTATATTTAACACAGCATTTCGAGATGTTTTGTAGTAGGTGGATTTTCAGGGTATCTAGTAAAAAGAAAAGTTTGAAATGGAAATCCTTAAGTGGCTTTTCTGCTATATCATGCTAATTCTGCCTCTTCTGCCACTTCTTTCTTGGGAACATCTTCCTCTCCTGGGGCAGTAAAGGGAGTGGTGGGGTGTGAGGGGTGTGCATGGGGTGGGGGAGGTTGGGGACAAAACGTTTCCCAGACTCTTAGGGCAGGTGCCATGACATGAGAAGCAGCAGTGTGGGCTTCCTCACTGAGATGTGTCTTAGGCTGCCTGTCACAGAGCCTGGGGTCCCAGCATGAGAGTCCCCATCCTCCTCCGTTTTATTGGCTACCTCTTTTAGCAAGAATTAGTTTAGCAGTTGATTGAGAATTAGGCTCCAGGGAATTAGAGGTTGCGAAGAAAGATTGGTGTGTGTGGTGTGTATGTTTGTGGTGTATGTGTATGTGATGTGTGGTGTGTGTATGGTGTGTGTGTTGTGTATATGGTGTGCGGTGTGTATGTGGTGTGTGCATATGTTGTATGTGATGTGTGGTGTGTGTATGGTGTGTGTGTGGTTCATGTGGTGGTGTGTATGTGTGTGTATTGTGTGTGTTGTGTGTGGTGTGTATGTGGTATGTGCATGTGATGTGTGATGTGTGTATGGTGTGTGTGTGGTGTTTGTGGTGGTGTATGTGTGTGTGTATGGTGTGTGGTGTGTATGTGGTGTGTGTGTACGTGATGTGTGGTGTGTGTATGGTGTGTGTGGTGTTTGTGGCAGTGTATGTGTGTGTGTTGTGTATATGGTGTATGGTGTGTGGTGTGTATGTGGTGTGTGTGTGGTGTGTGTGGTGGTGTATGTGTGTGTGTTGTGTATATAGTGTGTGTGTTGTATGTATGTGTGTGTTGTGTACATAGTGTGTGTTGTATGTGTTGTGTGTATGTTGTGTATATAGTGTGTGTTGTGTATATAGTGTGTTTGTGGTGGTGTATGTGTGTGTATATAGTGTGTGTTGTGTGTGTGTGTTGTGTATATGGTGTGTGGTGTGTGTGTGTGTGTGTGTGTGTGTGTGTGTGTGTGTGTGTGTGTGTAAGGTCAGGGAGGAGTGAGGGCAGCAGAGGTGGTTGGAAGTGTCTTCGGGAAGAGTTCTAGCATCTGACGGTCCAGCCATCATTTCAGAAAGGCCTGGAATAGTGACCAGGCCCCTCATCTTTAACTTGGCCATTCTCTGGCCAGGACCCACACTGACAGTTCCCATCAGGGCTGGAACCGGATCACTCGCACCTAGCGGGACAGGATGCATCAGCTCTCTCCTTCCTCTAAACACGGCTGCTAAATTGGCTCAGGCTGAGGTGTTTTTCCGAACTTCCCTGGAGTCTGGCCCTGGAAACCGGATCCGAAAGTTCAGTTGCTCCAGTCTGGATTCTTCCCTGGCCTGCACTGGCCTGCCCCGGACAGCCAGCCTTCCTGGTCCTGCCGTCTGTGGGGCACTGTCTGAGGGGGGACCTGCGCCTGTGTAGGGGCGCCAGGAGGGCCAGGCAGCTCCTTAGGGCAGCTGCTAGGAAGCCTCCCACCAAAGCGTTCAAAGCCTTATCGCCTTGGAGGTGTTTCTAATACCATTTCCGTTCATTGTTTCCTCTCGGTCATTAGGAGGAGGCCTGTCCCCTGTGGTGGCAGCTCACAGCTATTGTGGTGGGAAAGCGGGGCTGACGGACGTCACAGCTTGGGCTTTATCTCCCCTCGGCCCAGGGTGTCCACAGCACGGGGGTCACTCACCAGCAAGACAGTCCCAAGCCACGGAAGGTCCTGGAGAGCATGGCCTAGGGCTGGCGGCACCACTGCGGAGGCTGAGTTTCCCGAAGGACCTTGGGGTCACCCGCAGTCCCCATTTGCAGGGGAAGGTATGGTCTTTGGGGAAGAGGGCTGGCTCGTAGTGGGAGGAAGATGCAGGACTGATCCTCACCGCTGGGGAGCTGGGGTTCTCCATCCCTGGACTAGCTTGCAGGGTGATTCACAGCCAGGGACCCTCTAACGCTACCTCTTCCACTTGTCTCTGGAGGTCCTGTGGCTGCCTACGCTACTGCCTGGGCTTTACTGCTTGTAATACTTGACCAGATGGGACAGGAATGAGCTCTGCCCTCACCTCTGGGTACCTTCTGGAAGCAGCCTGATGTACCTGTGTGTTGGGCACCTGCTCCAAGACCAAGCCTTGGCCATATCAGACATTAGAGTGTTCCTTCCACAGATACATCATGGATGGGGTTTTCCTCTCCCTTGTTTGGCTGGATGGGGCAGTGGGTGGTAAAGGAGCTCCCCACCCCCAGGGAATCTCAGGTGACAGACTGCACTTAATCTTGCAGCTTTTGCAGAGGAGGGAGCTGTGGCCGGGGCCCTAGGGGACTCGGAGTATGCTGGGCCAGCCAGGGTCCGTTGTCGTTTTCTGGGGCGGCCACACCACAGGGAACCTTGCCCACCACCCAGGGTTGCTAGACTCCTGTCTATTTATCAGATCAACTCAGCAAATGTTGCCTGAACACCTCCTGGGTGCTGGGCACTGTGCTGGGTGCTGGGATGGGGATGAGAGAGGAGTTGGTGTACATTGTGGGTGATTGCCCAGAAAGCCTGGTTCCTGAGTGTTCTCAAAGCCTGGTGCCCATGGTAGGAGCAGAAGCAAGACAGTTCCTACTCCCCAGTTTGCTGCCGAGCGTGAAAGGATGAAGAGGAGGAGGGAATGAGGTGCCCCCGGCTCTGAGCGGCCGCGGGAGCTCAGGGGATGACACCTGGGGGCGGGTGGAGGCCAAGGCAGGGCTTTCCTCTCTGTGTGCAGCAGGGACCACTGTTCGGGGAAGGATGCCCGGGGTCCTGGATCACAGTGATTGTTACTCTTGGGCCTGGCCACAGGCTATTTTGGGGACCAGCAGTCCATGTTTAAGGGGCAAATGAGAGTGATTCTCTTCTCTTGCTTGAAAAAAATTCTCCCTACTTCATGCATGGCCAGGAGCACATAGCGGCCTCCTGTGTGGCCAGCGATCGCGAGCTCAACTCTCCTGCTTCTCCTCAGATGATCCCTGCCAGGCTCACGAGGTTGCTGCTTGCTCTGGCCCTCACCTTGCCAGGTAGGTACAAAGGTGCTGCCGCCACTCTTCACTCCTGCCTCAGGGCCATTGGGAACCACCCCCTGCCAGGGATCTGCAGGTGTGTCTGGAGCCCACCTGTGTGCCCAGCCCCACGTTCGGCTCATGCTGGGGCTGCCGGAGTCACTGGCTCCTCGGTTAATTCCTCTTATGAAGGTTCTGCAGAGCCCACTGCCCTGGACTTGTGTTTCTCAAGGACCAGGTGCCTGTAAACGTCTTCTCCAATTGGGGAACTAAGAAGCACCAGGGCCACACAGAACAGTCCTGTATGCTGGGGATGGAGGATGGAGAAGAAGGAATCCAAGACTTGGGAAAATTATTAGCTTTAGAATGGATTGTGGAGCTCATCTAGTTGTACAGGTGTACATCTGATAGTACCGATGCAGAGACTGAGGGTCAGAGAGGAAAAATGACTGCTCCAGAGTCACACAGAACCCAAATCAGAGGCCAGCTCTCCTTCACTGTACAACACTGCCCTCCTTCCTGCACTGAGATGCTGAGTCTGTGAAAGGCAAGGGGGACCCTTTTCTGATCCTAGTCTCCATTTAGATGACTAGGCCAGCAGCACCCAGCCTACTGCTCACAGGTTAGTCTGGGGCAAAGTGTGCATTCGTCACACCCTCTGCATCTTCCTGCTAGGTGTGTTCTGTGCCAGGGGATCTAGAAAACTTAGAGATTGACAGCTGTGGTTTCCACCTGCCAAGACACACACACACACACACACACACACACACACACACACACACACACACACACACACACACACACACACACACACAGTGAGAGCGGCAGGAGATAGCATATGACCCTGCAGGAGTCAATACTTCACAGATTCTATGTGTCAGGCACACAGGTTGATCTGTTCAGAATTCAGTATATTCAAGATACACCAGTAGATGAATGTAGAAGGATGCTCAGTACAATCTATGTACCTATCAGAAAACTGGGGAACGCTAGAACCTGTACCAAATACATTTAGAGGCAAAGTATAGTGCAGCCACCGAAAATGGTTTGGAAGTATGGCCCGATACATTCTTTACACTATATTGAGAAATCAACGGGTTATAAACAGTTTGCTCCGCATGCCGACAAATTTGCAAGAAATCTGTAAGTGTATGTACACAGTAACATAGAAATAAAAGATAAACGCTAAAACGTTAACTCTGGTTACTGCTGAATGTTGGTTACAGATGATCTTAATTTCTTTTTGTTATTCTTCCATAGTCTCCCGATTCTCTCTAATGAGCACGCAGTACATTTAAAATCAGTGGATATATGTCATTAAAATGAATAGGTTTCCTGGAAGGCAGCTCCTCCATCATTGCCGAGTCCTGGGTCATATTCTGGGGCTGAAAGCGACAGCTTTATTGTCGTTGAGGTTGGAAAGGTCTTCCCCGGAGCCTAATTTCTAACAGACGCAGCCTCGTTTCTACCAGGCTGCAGTGGTTTGGGCTGGTGGTACCAGCTGTGCTCACGTGTGGCCTTTCCCTCCAGGGGCCCTTTGTGGAGAAGGCGCTCTTGGCAGGTCGTCGATGGCCCGATGCAGCCTCTTCGGAGGTGATTCCATCAACACCTTTGATGAGAGCATGTACAGCTTTGAGGGAAGATGTAGTTATCTCCTGGCGGGGGACTGCCAGACACACTCCTTCTCTCTCATAGGTGAGTCCGGGCCCTGAGGGGAGGAACCCAGAGGCGGGTGGGGAGGGGAGACAGCAGAGCTCAGCCCTGGCAGGTGAGGGCCTTGGGGATTGCGGGTTGGGATTTCCTACTCTTAGGACAGTGCCTGAGCGGAGAGCACGGTGGGGAACGGCCTCTCCATGACGTGGGGATTCCCTCGGCTTCTCGCTGGGCCCCTACCCGTGGGAGCCTGGTGGATGGAGAGAGTCTTCGTGCTTCTCCAGTGGTTGAGTCTGTCGCTCTGGGTCCAGGCAATGCTCCGGAAGCCCCGAAGCATCGAGAAAATTGATGACCCAGAAGGTGGTTTTTAATAGCACAAGCCTGTAGAAAAGGGAAGGAAGGTTGCATGTTCTCGCTGGAATTCAGAGTATCAGCTGATGTCGAGCACCTCCTGTGTTCCTGGCAAAGTGCTGGTATCATGCCCGTGTTATCTCTGCCCCTGTGCAGCAGCTCTGAGATGTAGGGGCAGGTACCGTCGCCCCCCTTCACACATGAAGAACTGAAGCCCAAGGAGGTTGCACGACCCTCCCACGTGCTGACGGATAATAAAGGAAGAGCTGGCTTTCGATCCTGGGCTTGTCAGGAAGGAGGACCTTGCTTCTGTGTTAAGGAGAGAGGGCACTTTCCAAGGCTGGGGGTGGGGCTGGAGGCAGTGATGGGGCACTGTGGTTCGGTGACCTTCCCAACAATTAACGAGATGTGTGTGGTGCATGAGTGAGGGACGCAGCAAAAACCAGCAAAGGCGGCGGAGTCCTTAGCCTTGGCGCGGCGGGGCGTGTGGAGGGGAGATGGCAACGGACAGACCTACACGGTTACAGCAAAATTTTTCGTGACAATCGTTATAAGGAGAGCGAGGAAAACTTTACTCAGGACGGACCAGTGCAATGGAGGTTTTGCAGTAGAGGGGAGAGATGGGCTCCACTCCGAATATAACAAAGACGAGTGGGGACTTATAGTCAGGGAGCTGGGTGTGGGCTGCTGGTGGAAAACGACTAAGAGGAAACATCAGGGATCAGGGGGAATTCTGGCTAAACCAACTTGACAGGATTCTTGCTGAAGGGAGGCCGGGGTGATACGATGTCCAGGCTGGGTTACAAGGAGTATGATCAGATACGGAGGGTAGGGGATTTTCGCTAAACTGACCCAGCAGGATTCTTGCTAAAACTGGACTAACCAGGCCAAGGACAGAGTCCGTGGGGGCACCTAACCGAGGAGAGGGCTCAGAGGAGCCTGACTCAGGTTTGGTTATGGACAACTGGTCAAGGAGAGCATCTTGGTCAACACCCAGACCCTCACACGAGATGCAGGCTGTAGGGATCTTGGGGTGTTAACTCCATCAGTCAGGAAGGATGGGAGCAGAACCCTCTGGGTCTACCGCTGGGCGAGGCTCTGCTTGGTTGCTGGGTGAGCTGACAGCTGGCCTTAGCTCTGGGTTCTCCTGCTTTTTAAATTAATTAATTAATTAATTAAATTTTGGCCATGCCACACGGCATGTGGGATCCTGGTTCCCCAACCAGGGGTCGAACCCGAGGCCCCTGCAGTGGAAGCGCGGAGTCCTTACCACTGGACTGCCAGGGAAGTCCCATGGGTTCTCCTGCTTCTCTGGCTACCCCCTTCCTGCCCTGCCTTTTCCCCACCTGCCCTGCCTCTGCTGGAAAACCTATCCCAGCGTGACTTGAGTAGTCCGAACTTCACTGCAATGCCATTTCCCCTACTCCTCCGTGAATCCCTCAGGGCAAGGACCACGTCACATTCATCTCTGTTTCCTTAGCTCCCGGGGGTCTCTGTCATCACCGAACAGGGGATCCAGGAAGCGCGGTGCTCTGCTGTACCGAAGAGCTGGCTTCATGAACAGCACGTTGTGCCGGACCTTGGAGGAGGGGGTTTTGCTTGGGCAGAGAGGACCGGGAGGATGCCCCATGCAGGGGGGACAGCAGGAGCCCAGGGAAGGCTCTGGAAAGGGTGTATGTCGGGGCCGTGCAGCCCAGTGGGGAGGTCCTTGTGCTGGGAGCCGTGGTTCCCTATTTCCAGCGCGCATCAGGCTCACCTGGAGGCTGGTTAAAACAGATTGCTGGGGTCCTCCATCCCTCCCACCCCGCCCAAGGTTTCTAAGTCAGTGGATCTGGAGCGGGGCCTGAAATGTTCATTCTTAACAAGTTCCCAGCTGCTGCTGCTGGTTTGGGGCCCCAAGTTTGAGAAGCACAGGCCTGGGGAATAGTGGAGTGCAAGACTGGGTCACGGGGGCAGGCTGATGGGGCTGCGTCTTGCTGTCTGATGGGGGAGTTTGTTTCTTGATTTCGCAGGCAACGAGGGGCTAGTGTAGAGCCTCAGCAGAAACTGGTTCTTTGCCAAGATGCTTCTGAAAGGGAGAGAAGCGGGATGCAGGGTGGCCTTGGCCGTGGTAACCAGGCAGGTGATGAAAAGGACCAGAGACACCCCTAGGGCATGATGAATTGAGGAAGTCATCCTGAACTCTGAACTCTGGGGACCCGTCTTGCTTCAGAGGCAGCAATGGAGGGAAAAAGCACCCCCTCACCTTCCCTGGGAAGCTGAAGGCCCCAGGTCCTTCCTCCTCAGGTGGTCCCAATGTTTATTTCCGTGGATTTCTCCACCTTAAAAGTCACAGTGCATTTGCTTTGCTTGCTTTTTAAGAGTCCACATGTGAGATCGTACAGTATTTGTCTCTCTTTGTCTTATTTCACTTAGCGCAATGCCTCCAAGGTCCATCCACGGTGTCACAAATGTACCTTGGGCACTTGGGGGCATGTCTGTCAAAGTCAGGGTAACACTGACCCCTCTGCCTCACATCCACGCGGGTTGGTGTCAGAAGTCTGGCCTCTCTGGCCATCCTTCTCTGGGTTTCAGGGGCCAAGGAGGAATGAAGGGCTCTCTAGTTCAGAGCATCTCTGTGGGATACCCCCTCTGCGTCCTCCTTTTCTTACAGTTTGCTCTTGTCAAGTGTCAATTTTCTGGCAGGTAGTTGGCTTAAGTCAGGCTGTAGATCAATCCCATTTCAATGTAGAATAGTTTCATTCCCACCCAAAATCGTGCTGCTAACATCAGAGAGCATGGGCGGCTACTTTTTCTGTTTTTTAGGGGTGGGAGGGGGGTATTGGCAGGAGAGGGATAATCTGAGGAGCTGAGCCCGGCAGGGTGGGCTGGCACCGCTGCTCCGGGGGCCGGAGGTGCCAAGGGGCCCAGCACCCCTGGACGCTGCCTTTCCATCCTGCAGGCGCGGCTGTGCCCTCCCACACGTCTCTGCTCTATTGTTCTCCAATGACATCCTGTTTCCTCGCTTCTAAATCGCAAATTCCCGTTCCTCTCCCGTGAACCTTGTTCGCATCCTGGGTAAAGTGTTTGTGTCCAAGCATCAAGGGCCACCTGGTGCCAAGGCGAGGCCCCTTGTTCTGATGTTGGCTCCCGGTCCGGCAGGCTCCATCCAGGGTCCCAGGTCAAGGCTCCTAGCCGGCCAGCACGGGGACCCGGGAGAGACCTCGGGAGTTCTGGTGGCCCCTGAGCCACCCTGCGGGATGTGGCTCCCAAGGCAGCCCCGAGAGAGCCACGGACACCCAGCAGGGTTCTGGTGAACTCCCCAGCGTGAGCCTCTGCCTCCCGATCAGCATGTGGCCAGGTCACTCCAGATCGCTGTCGTGCAGCTTTCGGACAGTGATCGCCTGCATCAGAATCACAGGAGGGGAGGATGGAGTGTTTGTTAGAAACACAGAGTAGTGACTCCCACACTCTAGGCTCAGAGAAAGCACTCGGGTCTGACTCTGCTCCCAGCTGCTACCTGCTTCCCTGAATGCTCCTCGCTCACCTGGGGGAGGCCTTGTTCCCTTACTCAGAGCCTCAGTTCCTGAATCCAAGAGGCCAGAGTGGAGATGGGGCCGCGGGAAGAGCTTCCCTATAGCTCTCCTCTGGGATGGATGCCTCGCCCGTCTTGCGGCAGTTACAGGAAGTGCGGGCCTGCAGGTCTGCAGACCGTGGGAGCGTCCTCCCGCCCCGGGGCTCGCCGGCAGTTTCTTTTCTTTTCTTTTGGCCGCACCTCGTGGCTTGTGGGATTTTTAGTTCCCTGAGCAGGGATTGAACCCAGGCCCTCGGCAGTGAGAGCGCGGAGTCCTAACCGCTGGACCGCCGGGGAAGTCCGTCGCTGGCATTTTCTAATGGCTCATCTTCCTAATGGCTACACATCGTCAGATGCCCTCCTGAGTTCTGCAGGGAGGGAAGGAAGCAAATGAAACATAAGGCTGATGGAGAGTTCCGTCCTGCGCTAGTGGTTAACTGAATCCTGAGCGCTCAGACGCCCGTTAGGTGGCTTTGTGTTACAAAGGGAGGTTTGCACTTGGAGTTAGAAAACCCTGATGTGGGCTCTGCCCGTGTTAGCTGTGTAAACCAATAGTTCTCAACCAGGGTGATTTTTTTTCCCCCAGAGGACATTTGGTTGTGTCTAGAGACATTTTAGATTGTCACAGCTTGGGGGGTGGGGTGGAGGCTAGTGTCATCTGATAGGTAGAAGCCAGGGATGCTGTTAGTTATCCTACGTGCACAGAGTGGCCACCACAACAAAGAAGTATCTGGCCCGCAGTGTTAATAGCGCCGAGGTGGAGAAAGCCTGTTGTAAACTTGGGCCTCAGTTTCTCCAACTGTAGAATGGAGTCAGTATAGATCAGTGTTTTGCAAACTGAGTCACAACATATGGGTCATAAAATGAATGTAATGGTTGTAACCAGCATGAAAAAAAATTACGTGGAACAGAATAGAAGACATCAGAAAGTACCAGAGCGCCTGGCACAGGGTTAGGGTAGGAATGTTATGTGAACTGTGTATGGTGCATGCGCTGGGTCATGAAGTTACTGGCATTTTTACTCCACTTGCTGGGCAAAAATGTTCTTTTTTTAAATTTTATTTTTTATTGAAGTATAGTTAAATTACAGTGTTGTGTTAATTACTGCTGTTCAGCAAAGTGACTGTTACACATATGTATTCTTTTTCATATTCTTTTCCATTATAGTTTATCACAGAACTATATTGCATATAGTTCCCTGTGCTCTACAGTATAGGACCTTGTTGTTTAGCCACTCTCTATTTAATAGTTTGCATCTACTAACCCCAAACTCCCAATCTTTCCCTCCCCCGACCTCGAACACCACAAGTCTGTTCTCTATTTCTGGGAGTCTGTTTCTGTTTCTTAGGTAGGTTCATTTGTGTCGTATTTTAGATTCCACGTATAAACGATATCCTATGATATTTGTCTTTCTCTTTCTGACTTACTTCGCTTAGTAGGATAATCTCTAGGTC
Organism: Delphinus delphis; assembly: GCF_949987515.2. Lineage (NCBI taxonomy): Eukaryota > Metazoa > Chordata > Mammalia > Artiodactyla > Delphinidae > Delphinus > Delphinus delphis. The sequence goes on along the minus strand of NC_082693.1, from coordinate 6,467,169 downwards.
CATCCATTTTGCTGCAAATGGCATGATTTTATTCTTTTTTGATGGCTGAGTAATATTCCATTGTATATATGTGCCACATCTTCTTTATCCATTCATCTATCGGTGGACATTTAGGTTGCTTCCATGTCTTGGCTATTGTGAATAGTGCTGGTATGAATATAGGGGTGCATGTATCTTTTTGAATTATAGTTTTGTCTGGATATATGTGAGCAAAAACGTTTCAAAGCCACTTGTTTAGATGGCCTCCAAGCTCCTTCATGCTGCCACGGTTTGCTTTTCTGAAGTCTCCTCCTTCCAAACCTCCCCTTGCTGCCCCTGCCTTGGGGGTGGAATTCCACAGAGTCCTGCAGTTCTGTCCTCACTGAGGGTCCCGATCCCAGCACCTCTACCCCCACCTCCACCAACGGGCTGCTGCCTTACGCAGTGCTGGGCTCTGGGTGCTCCTGGCAGGCTCCTCAGCTTCCCAATGCCATCGCTCCTGGGACCATGCAGAGCCCACCCTTCACATGCTTAAACCAGCCCCTGGTCTGAGTTCCCAGTCCTGTCATCACTCACCAGCTGTGTGACGATGGGCAAGTGACACTGAGTGTCAGCTACCTGGCGGACCCAGGTCCCACGGGCTGTGGAGTCAGGCTGTATCCCCTTTTACCTGGAAAAGATGGGAGCTCCCATGCACCCCAACAGTGGGAGGCTCGGGGCTCTGTCACGTTCTCCTGGCTCCCTTTTAATGACTTCCTGCTGGAGTCTTGGCTGGCCCAGGCTTCAGGTCCTTCCTTCATAGTGGTAGTGACCTCTCGGCTTCCCCACGGCACCTGTTCAGCCCTGCTTCCCGTGGAACAAGTGACTGTTGAGGTGATCTTACATCCTTGAAAGCCTTGAAAGCAACTTCAGGATGGTGGCTCACCCCAAGCTGCCTGATTGCAGGCAGCGTTCCCCACCCACTCTCCGGCAAACACCACCACCCCACCTCCTGCCCCATGCCTGGCTGGCTGCCTAGCTCTCTCAGGCACCCTTTCTGAATCCCCATGATGGGAAGGGAGCACCTTTGAGGAGAGGTGCCCAGGGTCCCTCTCCTGTTTCCAGGAGGGAGATGCCTCCAGCTCAAGGTGATGTTACCTAGTGAGGCAGGGGCAGAACCCTCCAGCCCTCTTGAGCCTGGGGATGGACAGGAATTGTACTGGTGAGGAGGAGGTGGGTTCTGTGGCCGGGAGGAGACCCCAACCTCTTGGGCTCATTGTACCTCTGCCGGCAGGCAGGTGGTGAATGGGGCTCCCTCCAGGCTGGGGTGTGGTGGTCAGGGTCAGCCCCAGCAGAGGCCGGGAAGGGATTCAGTCTTTGGCCCACTGTGAATGTCGAGGGGCCGGGAAGGCTCCTGGGAGGGACCGCAAACTGAAGGCTCTTGCCGGGCTCTCGCATTTGTTTGTGTTTTCCAGCATTTTATTATGGAAAATTTCAAACATACGGGAAAGTGAAAAGAATAGGACAATGGACACCGCTATACCCACCACTCAGACTCTACCATTAACATTTGAGTGTATTTGTCCTATCACTTATTTTTGTTTTTCTTCGGCTAATTTCTTGCTGTCAGAAAGTCTGTTCCACTTTTGAAAGATTTGCTTGCTACAAAAACTGTTGGAAGTGAAAATGCAGTTTGGACAAGACTCCTCAGTGGGATAGGACAAAACCCTTCCCTGCGGTTGGCATCTCTTTTAACTCCTGCCAGCGTTGGTCTGGGACCCGGCAGATTGTGGCTTGTGGGCTGTGGGTGGTCTCTGGGCCTTTCCTGATGGCCCCTGAGCTACTAACAGTATATCATTCAAGACTCTATTCTTAGAATGGGCTTGTTAGTTACATGCCACGGCCCTCACTAAAGTCTTACCAGAAACAAGTCTATTTTCTGGCTCATTCTGGTTGGTTCTGTGTGTGTGTGTGTGTGTGTGTGTGTGTGTGTGTGTGTGTGTGTACCAGGTGTTGCTGTCCTCCAGCAGCCTGGGTCCAGCTCAAGCCCTGGTTGGAGGACACCTCCTTCCAGACCTCTGCTGGGCTGTCCTGAGACCACCCTGCTTAGCTCGCTTTATCAGTGGCCCCAGCCGTGGCAGCTGCACGTCACGTCGACAGACCTTCCAAGCCTCCTGCACTTGGTTCCGTAGACATTCTTGCCTTCTCTCTCTTTATTTTTTTTAAATTAATTTAATTTATTTATTTTTGGCTGTGTTGGGTCTTTGTTGCTGCGTGCGGGCTTTTCTAGTTGCGGTGAGCGGGGCCTACTCTTCGTTGAGGTGCGCGGGCTTCTCATTGTGGTGGCTTCTCTTGTTGTGGAGCACGGGCTCTAGGTGCGCGGGCCTCAGTAGTTGTGGCACACGGACTCAGTAGTTGTGGCTCGCGGGCTCTAGAGTGCAGTCTCAGTAGTTGTGGAGCACGGGCTTAGTTGCTCCGTGGCATGTGGAATCCTCCCGGACCAGGGTTCGAACCCGTGTCCCCTGCCTTGGCAGACGGATTCTCAACCACTGCACCACCCCTTGCCTTGTCTTTTGCTGAGGAGCTGGAGTTACAGTCCCCTGACGCTTCCAGGAGCAGGCACATGTCCTCATTTCCAAGCTTAACCTTTCCACCTGGGTCCCCGTCCCATTTCTTCAGGAGCATGAAGGCATGGCACCCCCAAAGTTGACCCCTGTTTCTCCAGCATCTTCCGTCTGTCTTCACCGGCTGCCCTCAAGCGGTGGGGTTGTTAGGTCTTCATTAAGCTGCAAAAATGTCTCTTCCTGTTTTCCGGCTTTCATGTCAACCGCCATCACCCTTGCCTCTGCATCTGCCCCTCACGACGGGGACGTCAGAGGCCATCTGATCACGTATTCGGCTATTCAGACATCTCTAATGGCAACATCTGTGTCCTTATTAAGTTCCCCGCGTGGAGTGGGGCATTTTACCTGTGCTATCTCTAAACCTCTCCCAGAGAAGCGAATTCAGTACAGCGAGGAGACGCACGAATCTCCATTTTATTTATTCTTTTTGAATTTTTACCAAAGTACAGTTGATTTACAATGTTGTGTTCACTTCTGCTGTATAGCCAATTGACTCCGTTATACATGTATATGCATTCCTTTTCATATTCTTTTCCATTATGGTTTATCATAGGATACTGAATATAGTTCCCTGTGCTCTATAGTAGGACCCTGCTGTTTATCCATTCTATATATACCAGTTTGCATCTGCTAATCCCAAACTTCTAATCCTTCCTTCCCTCCCTCCTCCTGGCAACCACAAGTCTGTTCTCTATGTCTGTGAGTCTGTTTCTGTTTCATAGATAGGTTCATTTGTGTCATATTTTAAATTCCACGTGTAAGTGATATCTTATGGTATTTGTCTTTCTCTTTCTTACTTCGCTTAGTAGGATAATCTCTAGGTCCATCCATGTTTCTGCAAATGGCATGATTTTGCTCTTTTTTATGGCTGAGTTGTATTTCATTGTGTATATATATATATATACACAACACATCTTCTTTATCCATTCATCTGTTGATGGACATGTAGGTTGCTTCCACATCCTGGCCTTTGTGAATAGTGCCGTAATGAACATAGGGGTGCACGTATCTTTTCGAATTATAGTTTCGTCTGGTTACATGCTCAGGAGTGAGCTCACTGGATCATATGGCAACTCGATTTTTCCTTTTTTGAGGAACCTCGTACTGTTTTCCACAGTGGCTGAACTACTTTGCATTCCCACAACAGTGTGGAGGGTTCCCTTTCTAAGAGAACATTTTAAATAACACATCGCAGTGTTCCTGTCACCAGTAACCACATGGTGGCTTTGATTCACTGCCTTAGAATGCATCTGACTCATGCTTAGTTTATCTTTATACTTCGATTGTAAACTCCCAGAAGGAAGGGGTCAGAATGTTACATTTCTCTTTTGAGAAATATGAGAGACTACTAGAGGGCTATGTATTCAGAGGCACACGATAACTATTTTTAGATGAATGGAAAGATGAGTGAGCCAATGAGATTGTTAGGGACATTTTTGTTGCCCATTTGTTAGATCTTTGGGGGGAGTTTTCCACTGAGATAAGATTATAGAGATGATGATTATAAATAAATGTATTCACTTTTTTGGGTAATAATTGCTACCCAGTTTAAATCATTCTTTTCTCTTTCAGGGGACTTCCAAAATGGCAAGAGAGTGAGCCTTTCTGTGTATCTTGGGGAATTTTTCGATATCCATGTGTTTGTCAATGGTACTGTGCTGCAGGGGGACCAGAGGTAAGTCGGAGCCCAGAAATGTCAAATTAGAAGGGGCCCTGATAATTCCCCTGTACTCCCCCATCGTCTTTCGGATGAAGCAGCAGGGCCCAGAGAGAGGAAGTAGATGTGCCCAGAGGAAGTGAGCAGGGTGTGCAAGAGGGGGGTGTCCCAACGCTTGGACTAGGCACACAGCCTCTGTTCCTTGGTCTGAATCCTGCAGCGTGGTTGGGTTGAAGGGTGGAGGGACATCCAGGAAATCCTGCAGCGTGGTTGGGTTGAAGGGTGGAGGGACATCCAGAAAATGGATGAGAAGGCCACTTCCTGAGTTCCCCCTGTCCTTCCAGGGTCTCCATGCCCTATACCTCCAAAGGGCTGTACCTAGAAACTGAGGCTGGGTACTACAAGCTGTCCAGCGAGGCCTACGGCTTTGTGGCCAGGATTGATGGCAGCGGCAGCTTTCAAGTCCTGCTGTCAGACAGACACTTCAACAAGACCTGTGGGCTGTGCGGCAACTTTAACATCTTTGCCGAAGATGACTTCCGGACTCAAGAAGGTAGGCTTTTCTGGCACACCGTTTCCCAAGCGCATGGCTGTGCTGTCCTGCTCACCAGTCTTCACTATGACTCTTCCCCTGGCGTTCCAGCCTCCCCAAGTCCTCAGCTCAATTTATCCCACCAGCCTTATCTCTTAGTGTTCTACTTCGCTGCCTAGACCCCCCATCAAACCAGATCTTGGGGGGGTCCTCAGACCCAACGTTGTTCAGCCTTGAATTCCCCACATGGCAGATGGTTGATAAATGCTGGATGGTTTGAACAGATCCTCCTGAGCCACTGTATTGGAACTTTGAGGATGAAATCTATAAAGGGTGGTCCAGTGGTTAGGACTCCGTGCTTCCACGGCAGGGGGCCTGGGTTCGATCCCTGGATGGGGAACTAAGATCTTGCAAGCCACACAGTGTGGCCAAAAAAAAAGGGTGTCCTCTACACTGTCCAAAAAGGCTAGTTTATGTGGATGTGCGTGCGTGTGTGTGCTCACAAGCAACAGGAAATAATATGGACAATGTGAAAACCACTGCTAATCTTTATTCTTCTTCTGATAATTTCAATTACATAAACATTTAAGGAGGGATGTTCTTTTGCAAAAGCCGAACATTTGTGTAGAAGTTCTCCTTCTTTTTTACGGTTAAGGGGTAAGTGTGTAGAGAAACAGCTGATTATCCCTTTCATTGGACTGGAGAATAGTAAGATCATTTGTTGCTGTCTTCGCCAGCCCTGATTTCTTAAACTTTTTATTGTTCAATATGTACATTTGAGGCTATCAACTTTCCTTAAATACTGCCTTAGCTGTATCACACCAACTTTGATAGGTAAATATTTTCATTTTCATTGAGTTCTATGAATTTTCTATTTCCATTTTGAGTTTTTTCTCAATCTATTAATTGTACTTAAAATTTTTAAATGTTTAGAATTTTAAAAGCTATCTTTTGCAACTAAATTGATTTCTGATTTAAATTAGAAATTTGGGGAGATTTATTTGTGGCTTAGTACATGATCTTTTTTTTTTTTTTTTTTTGTGGTACGTGGGCCTCTCACTGTTGTGGCCTCTCCCGTTGCGGAGCACAGGCTCCGGACGCGCAGGCTCAGCGGCCATGGCTCACGGACACAGCCGCTCCGCGGCATGTGGGATCTTCCCGGACCGGGGCACGAACCCGTGTCCCCTGCATCGGCAGGCGGACTCCCAACCACTGTGCCACCAGGGAAGCCCGTACATGATCTTTTGTAATTGCTCTATGTATGCTCCAACAGAATGTTTTCTTATTTATTTATTTATTTAATCTCAGTAGAATCTATGGTACAAGATGTTTATTAGAGATCAATATCGAAAGGAAGGGGAGGAAGGAGAGCTGAGCAGAGGGAGAGCTCTAGAGCAAGGACTGCCCCTCAGAATGTCCCATACCAGGCTAAGATGTCTGGGCCCCATTCGCTCACTGCGTATGTACTGCCTCTAGAAGGGTATGACATCAGGAGGTAGTTCTCTGTAGCTGAGACAGACTCTGAAGAGCAAATCAAGTCCTGTGTGAAAGGGATCTGGGTAGTGCATCTGTTTCTATCTCAGATGGGTTGCAAGATTTTTGGCAAAATGTGTGAAGCAGGGCCTCATCCAGCTAAGATTACTGGTAATTGAAGTAGCCAACTATTAGTTCTTTGCCACCATTATCAGCATTATAAAGCCATTTCTCTGTCATTACATATATAAAACAATTTTCAGTGGTAAAAAGATAATGAATTATGGTCCTATCACATTGGTTATATGGGTGTAAAAACCTGGGCTGGACAACAATGTCATAAATACATTTGCTTTTGGAATTAAGTGTTGGATATATTTTACATCTGAAGAAAAAGAAGAAAATAAATTGAAATATAAGACAAGAAAAAAATTATCTCAGAATGCAAATTGCTTCTTTATTTTAAAGTCTATTTTATCTGATATGAGTATTGCTACTCCAGCTTTTTTTTGATTTCCATTTGCATAGAATATCTTTTTCCATGCCCTCACTTTTAGTCTGTATGTGTCCCTAGGTCTGAAGTGGGTCTCTTGTAGACAGCATATATACGGGCCTTGTTTTTGTATCCATTCAGTGAGCCTGTGTATTTTGGTTGGAGCATTTAATCCATTCACATTTAAGGTAATTATCAATATGTGTGTTCTTATTACCATTATCTTAATTGTTTTGGGTTTGTTTTTGTAGGTCCTTTTCTTCTCTTGTGTTTCCCACTTAGAGAAGTTCCTTTAGCATTTGTTGTAGAGCCGGTTTGGTGGTGCTGAATTCTCTTAGCTTTTGCTTGTCTGTAAAGCTTTTGATTTCTCTGTTGAATCTGAATGAGATCCTTGCCCGGTAGAGTAATCTTGGTTGTAGGTTCTTCCCTTTCATCACTTTAAATATATCTTGCCACTTCCTTCTGGCTTGCAGAGTTTCTGCTGAGAAATGAGCTGTTAACCTTATGGGAGTTCCCTTGTATGTTATTTGTTGTTTTTCCCTTGCTGCTTTTAATAATTTTTCTTTGTCTTTAATTTTTGTCAGTTTGATTACTATGTGTCTCAGCATATTTCTCCTTGGGTTTGTCCTGCCTGGGACTCTGTGCTTCCTGGACTTGGGTGGATATTTCCTTTTCCATGTTAGGGAAGTTTTTGACTATAATCTCTCCAAATATTTCTTGGGTCCTTTCTCTCTCTCTTCTTCTTCTGGGACCCCTATAATGTGAATGTTGGTGTGTTTAATGTTGTCCCAGAGGTCTCTTAGGCTGTCTTCATGTCTTTTCATTCTTTTTTTTATTCTGTCCCACAGCAGTGAATGCCACCATTCTGTCTTCCAGGTCACTTATCCGTTCTTCTGCCTCAGTTATTCTGCTATTGATTCCTTCTAGTGTAGTTTTCATTTCAGTTACTGTATTGCTCATCTCTGTTTGTTTGTTCTTTAATTCCTCTAGGTCTTTGTTAAGCATTTCTTGCATCTTCTCGATCTTTGCCTCCATTCTTTTTCTGAGGTCCTGGATCATCTTCACTATCACTATTCTGAATTCTTTTTCTGGAAGGTTTCCCATCTCCACTTCATTCAGTTGTTTTTCTGGGGTTTTATCTTGTTCCTTCATCTGGTACATAGCCCTCTGCTTTTTCATTTTGTCTATCTTTCTATGAATGTGGTTTTCATTCCACAGGCTGCAGGATTGTAGTTCTTCTTGCTTCTGCTGTCTGCCTTCTGGTGGATGAGGCTATCTAAGAGGCTTGTAAGAATGTTTCCTGATTGGTGCCAGATTCTGTATCTTTTTGTTGAACTACCTTTGTTAATTGTGTTATTCAAGTCTACTATTTTTTTTTTTTACTACCTTTTGTCTGCTTCATCTACCCATTACTATATGAATAATGCCCTCACTGTCCCCCCACCTTGTTTGAATAACTACTAAATTTGGCATTATTATCATAGTTTTACATAATTGGTGCTTCTTTGGCTATGCCTTCATGTTTAACAGGTTCTTTGCTCATAATTTCTCCTTTTATGTTACTATTTTTTGTAGGTTCAATTTCTGTTTTTTAAAAAACATCCCTTTGTAGTTCCTCACTCAGAGTCTGGTAGTGATAACCGAAACAAACACTCCTTCATTCTTATATGATATGTTAGCTAGGTATAGAATTCTAGGACATTGGTTATTTCTAACAGTGCTTTGAGGATGCTATTCCATTGTTGCTGTCGAGAAGTATGTTGTCAGTCTAATTGTCATTTCTTCACAGATAATGTGTCTTTTAGCTTTGTGTATGAGTCATCTCATTGCTTTTGGTATTCTGAAATTTCACTGTGCTATTTCTATGTGTGGGTTTTATTTTTATTATCTTGCTTGAGACTTTTTGTGACTCATGAATCTGATGATTCCTACCTTTCATCAGATACAGGAAAATTTCAGTCATTTTCCCTCTTCTGTTAGACATATGTTGGATATTTTTATTCCACCCTATTTTCCATACTTCCACTTTTCTATCTCTTTATCCCTCTTTGTTGCTTGAGTGGTATGGTCATGCTGGCTGGTGAGAACCAATCGTGTGCATCTTTTCCAGCTCCATTTTCAGTAATGTCATGTTGGTAGCTTGAAACTGGCCATGGTGGGAGTATTTACACCATAGAAACAAGCACATCAGGGCTTTGATTTCCCCCCAGAGAGCTGGCTTATCAGCACATCACCATTTAGATCTATCTTCTAGTTCACTAATTCTCTCTCGCCTCTAATTGACAGATGATGTCTAATCCATCAATTGACTTTTCTTTTCTATTTCGTTGACTGTATTTGTAATTTTAGAAGGTAAATCTGGCACTTTTCAACTCTATTATTTTTCTTATTGTCTTGTTCTTTTATCAAGTTTTGATTTCTTCTTTATAACAGCAATTTAAAATATATTTCTTTTATAACCTCTGTACAAAAACTTTATTATCTGAAGTTTTTAGAGCTTGAATCTTGTTATCTTTATGTCTGCTGGGTCTTGCTTGAAGTAGATTGTTGCCTATGTTGCATGATTTTGGATTGTAAGCTCATCTTTAGAAGGGTTTTATGCTAATTTTTTAATATGGAGTTACTGAATCTCACAAGAAGTATAAATTGGAATCTCAATGCTAAATGAGGGCTTTCCTATCACTATAAATTCTCAGAGGAGACTTTTCCCCTCCTATTCAGAGTCCAGACCAAGGAAATAAACTTCCTTATTATTTTCTTACTTCTCAGAGTGAATTTTTTTCTTGTTAGCTTTCTCATGGAGGGGGTAGTCCTTCAAGACTGCCAGGACCACAAAGGGGTCTAAGCCCATCTCCCTACATCATGCAGACCCAAGACTCATTTCCATCAATCTCCAAGGAGCTGTTAAAACCCAAGCACATTAGTTGGCAAGATTGCCACCCCCACTGTAATACCCTGTAGTCAGAACATCAAGTCGTATTTGCCAGTTCTATTCTTAAACTTTCTTTCCTTGCTTTAAACTTTCTTCCCTTCCCTTCCTCCTTTCCTTCTTCTCCTTCTTTTTTGTCCCTTGTCATTCCCTCTACTTTTTAAAATGGGATTAAACACAGATTCAACAGGATATTTGTCCTTTGCACTGGCAGAGTTTTCAGATTTTTCTAATGTGCTGTATTGCCAGAAATGGAAGTCCCAGCCCTAAGATGTCTTCTTCTCCAGGCTTGAAGATCTAAAAAAATAAAAATGGTTTGGGATTAACAGATACACACTACTGTATAGAAAATAAACAACAAGGACCTACAGTATAGCACAGGTTACATTCAATATCTTGTAATAGCCTATAATGGAAAAGAATCTGAAAAAGAATATATATGCATATGTATAACTGAATCACTTTGCTGTACACCTGAAACATTGTAAACCAACTATACTTCAATTAAAAAATACTAACCAAAAATGGGACCTATGTTCCTAGGGAGACTGTGGTGCATGTTGGCAAAAAGTCAGGGCTCTGGTGATATTTTGGAAATCACTCTCAGAGGACTGCGGGTTAATTTTTTTTTTTGGTTGGCAAAGACTCGACAGTTAACCCTGCTTCCTGACATCATGGGAGCCTGCCCAGCTGGTTTTAACTGTGGCTCTCAGAGATTTTTCTGTAAGCGAGATGATTTGTAATTCCATCTATCAGACATCCTTATGTCTCATTTCAGATTTAGCCCATAGGGTTTCACTTCCTAAAAGGTCAGGAAAAGATCTAGAGGTCCTCTAGTCTAACCCATCATTTTACATACGAGGAATCAGGCTCAGGAGATTATGGGATCAGCCCAAGATCACACAGGGCGATCGAAGGAGAACTGAGACCAGACCAGGGGTCTTGATTCTCTCTCGGGCTTTCCCCACATAGCACAAAGCCTCTTCTCTGCCTCTTCCTTGAGATGGTGTATTAGAAGGTGGGCAAGCCTGTGTGGCGTGGTGACTAAGAACCCAGAGAATGCCTATCATAATGCCCGGCACATAGTAGAAACTTCACAGATTTAAGTGCCCTTCCCTTTGGCTTCTCCATGTATTAGTTTCCTGCAGCTGCCAACAAACTACTGCAAGCTTGATGGCTTAAGACAACAGAAATTTATTCTCTCACAATTCTAGAAGGCCAGAAGTCCAAAACCAAGTTGATGACAGGACTACACTTCCTCCAGGGGCTCTGGGGAGGGTCTGTGCCTTGCCTCTTCCAGCCACTGCCAGCCATCCTTGACCTGTGCCTGCATCATTTCAGTCTCTGCCTCGGTCTGCACATTGCCTGCTCTGTGTGTGTCTCTGTCTGATCTCCCTCTGCCCCTCTCTTTTTTTTTTTTAAGATTTTTTTTTTTTTGATGTGGACCATTTTTAAAGTCTTTATTGAATTTGTTACAATGTTGCTTCTGTTTTAGTTTGCTCGCTTTTTTGGGGCATGAGGCATGTGGGATCTTAGCTCCATGACCAGGGATCGAACGCGCACCCCCTGCATTGGAAGGCAAAGTCTTAACCTCTGGACCACCAGGGAAGTCCTTACCCCTCTCTTATAAGGACATATGTGATTGCGTTTAAGGCTCACTCAGTGAACCCAGGATAAGCTCTTCCTCTCACAATCCTTTATTCAATCACATCTTTTGCCATAAAATATTCGCAGGTTCTGCGAACTAGGAAGTGGACATATCTTTGGGGGCCATTTTTTTCTGCTCACCACACCCAGAGGCCAGCTCACTATGCTTCCAAGTCCTGCTTTTCTTTTTCCGGGGATAGTTTATTTCCTATTTCCAGGTGCATGATCTGACCCTGAAGCGTGCTTCACTCTTCCAGATCTGGCTGTGCAGAGGGACTGCTTGCCTTGCTGCTCCACTAAGCCCCTTTGCGATGAAGGTGCAGCAGTTCTATCCGGCACTGACTTGGTACCAGGCCGTGCAGGCCTGGAAGGCCCTCACAGTCTCTTGTGGGTGGCTGATAGGAGCGTGTTTGCTGTGGGCACCAGGGCACAGATGCTCTGCGAGCACCAGGGATGCAGTGATGCGGATGCTTAGGTTCATGCCACATTCTTACCTTCATTCTGCAAAAATATGTTGAGTATCCACCGTCCAGCAGATAAGAATTCAGAGATAAGAGGCACAGCCTGTGCCCTGAATTAAGGAGCTCACAGTTGAATGGGGGGTGAATATAAGCAAAAAGGATACTAACACAAAGGATGGTGAGAGCTTTGATAGAGGGATGGCCAGGGTGCTGAGGGAGCACAGAGAAGGGGCACCCAACCAGACTGGGGAGGGAGACAGGGAGTCGAGCTAATTCAGAAGGGCTTCCTGGAGGAAGTGGTTCCGGGGCTGCATCTCAAAGAATAAATTGAGAGAGTCAGGGTAGTAAGGGGGTGGAGAACATTCCTCACAGAAGGAGGAAAGGGAGCAAAGTCCCGAGAAGCGAGAGTGGCTGGACTGTTCCTCATCGCCTTTCCTGGCATCTTCCTCACTGTGCCCATCCGCCCAGCCACCCCCCACCAGACGCTGGCTGAACCCGGGTGCCCATGCCCTGTGGTGTTAATGCTGGGGTACTCCTGCCACAGATGCCTATGTTTTAATCTAAAGAAAGTTGATTCAGGTGACAACAGACCTAGCGTTCTCACTCAGAAGTCCCGGGTCTCACGACCGTGGCTTCATCCTCCTGAAACTTTCTCCACAGGGACCTTGACCTCGGACCCCTACGACTTTGCCAACTCCTGGGCCCTGAGCAGTGGGGAACAGCGGTGCCAGCGGGCGTCCCCTCCCAGCAGCGTGTGCAATGTCTCCTCCGAGCTGCAGAAGGTGGGTCCACCCAGGCTTGATGTGGGCTGCGGGGTGCGGGGTTTCTGGAGTCAAGAGGCAGAACAATATGCAGTCCCAGGTCCTCCATCCAGGGGAGGAGCGAGTCCCTCTGGCTGCTCCGTGTCCCACGGGCCGCTTTCCTCCTGAAAACCAGCTGGGGCTAGAGTCGCGTTGACGCTAATCCTAATACTGTCCTGGGCCTGGAGCTCTGAAGATGGGCCTGGTTGAATAAGCTGGTACCGCGAGTGACTATACTTTTCTGTTTTATGTTCCAACGCCCTCTCAGCCCCAAATATCACCATCATCACCTGCCACCTGTCTGAAATTCTGGGGTAGAAAACCATTCCTTTGTAAGGGCCCAATAAGTGGTTGTTATAAAGCACAAGTATGGGGCAAGGCCCCAAGGTCTCACCAGCACATCAGCAGGAAGGGGGTTACCTCCTGGTGGGGGAGGGAAGAAAGCTGGGGGGAGGGAGGAAGGTGGGGAGAGGCAGGGGCAAGTCCTGATGCCCCCAGCTTGGATGTTGTAATAGTTTCCTAAGGCTGCTATAGCAAATTATCTCAAACCCAGTGGCTTACAGCCACAGGAATGTATTCTCACGGGTCTGGAGACCAGAAGTCGGAATTTGGTTTCAAGGTGTCTGCAGGGTGGGCTCCCTCCAGAGGCTCTAGGGGAGAGTCCCCCCTGCCTCTTCCAGCTCCTGGGGGCCGTGAGGTTCCTTGGCTTGTGGCTGCCTCCGCCACTCGCTGCCTCTGTGGTCTCGTGCCTCTTGTCTGTGTGCTTCTGTCCGGAGACAGAGCAGATGGGGGCTTCTCCTGCCCCTCCCCACATGGCCCTATTTCTCCCTGTACTTAGCAGCTCTTTCCCCTTCAGGGTTACCCTTTATGATCGCACTTGGAGAGGAGGGGGTCTGGGCGGGAAGGAGTTGGCAGGACTGCACGCTGTCTCCTCCTTTTGCCGGTGGAGATGGCCTTTGTGCTTCTGTGCGGGGTGTTGGGAGGATGATGCTTTAGGTGGAGAAAGACCTCCCTCTGTGGACGACCTCCCTCTCCCCCTTTGGGGGTCAGGCTGCCTGGGCTGAGGGAGGAGAGAGCGGCATGGCCCCAGACGCGGCTGGGCTCTCGTCAGCACATGGATGCCCTGTCCAGGCTGCCCTCAGAGACTCACTGTCTGGGGAACGGGGTTACTTGGAGGTGATGTGAGTCAGGTTCCCTGGAAGCAGAGGTTTGTGGGCAGCGAGTGACCAGGGAGGCTCTCAGGAAGTGAGAGGGGCGGGGCTGGGCAGGGGGAGAAGCTGAATACCACGTAGTTACAACCGAGGCCTCAGCTGGTCCTTCAAGGAGCTCTGAAAGCTGCGCTGGCCCCATGGGGCAGGGGGGCCCACCCCGACCAGTCGGTCATTGGGTGTTGGCTGCCTCTGGGCAAGGAGACTGGGTGGCTCCCTTGGGCTGAGGGCAATGCCTGCAGAGTGACTCGGCTGTGAGTCCCCACCAGCCAACACCCTCAGCTCCCGGTGGGTGAGTCCTTCTGCTATGACACCCAACCCCTGGTCTACGTGGGGGACGTATAGCGCACCCAACATCCCCCGCAGAGCCAGCTACTCGACAGCATCGCCTCCCTACTTTCCACCCCCCGAGCCAGCACGCTGCTCCAACCCACAGCCGTGCAGGGGGAGGGCGGCCCCTGCTGATCCCCGGGACTGTCGCCATGACGGGACTTGACAGGCCACATAAGCCCCTCGCCTGGGCCTGTGCGGTCCCGCAGGGCGAGGAGGAAACCAGAGCTTGCGCTGGCGCTGGGGGTTAAGGAGCTGCCCCGAGTCACCAGCTAGCATTGCGGAGTCAGGATTCTCGCGCTGCCCGCCCGCCCCCGTACCGCCCCTGCTGCTCTGCCTGCGCCATCTCAGGCTGCCCAGGTGAGTCCCACCCTTGTGTTTTCCTTCAGGAGCTGGGCTCCCTGAATCTTGAGGTTCCTTTCAGCTCGAAAATTCTTTGTGTGTCTCTCTGGATTGGACTAAAGGGACAGTTGATAATAAGTCTCACTAAATATTCAATGGATGGACGGATGCAAATTAGGTAATTTATCTAGGGATTGGGACACCCCCGTGATCACAACCCCGAATCCTTCATTTGTAAGACCAAATCTGCATGTAAGTAGAGAAACTCCAGCCCTCTCCTACTCCAGTAGCTGAATAAAACACACAGCCACCTGCACACGCACACACCTACCTTAGCGTGAGAGAACATCAGTGTTAGCTGCCCAGACTTTCTATTTTCATGGAACAATTTGATCTTCTGAACCAAGGAGTACGTCAGCACCAGGAAAACGCTCTGGGTTGTGCTCGAGCCAGCTGCCTGGACCGTAAACACAATTTCCAGTTTATCAACAAGTACATTCCTAACGCCTCTTTTTCTTGGGTTTCCAGTGTTTCAGTGGTGCTAGGTTTTCCAGCTGGTCCGGAAACATCTCTGTCACCTGGAGCGTAGCCCAGTACTGGCAACTGACAGAGGCAGACCAAGTTCTAACCCCAGGGGGAGGGTGTTATCCTGGGGAAGGGGGATAGTTTCCTCTTCTTTCCAGGAAAACTTTGAAGCAGCAGCCGCTTGTCCTTGTAGCTCATTAAGTGTTTCCCATCCCTGGGCCACTTTGTAACTCTGCTTTGTAACTCTGCCCGGCTTTGTAACTCTGGGCAAGACACTTGCCTTCTCCAAGCCTCCGTTTCCACATATGTAAAATAGGCCCAGGACCAGTGCCTGCTCCTCGAGGCCATCGTAAGGATAAGGGAACATGTGTGGAGTGCTTAGCCCAGCGGGGCTCAATTGTACGAGCTGTTATTGTTATTATTATTCCTTTTGTGTCTGTGTTTGCCCCTGGAGTGGCCGCACTTTGAGAGTAGGAGTGGGAGAAGCAGGCCAAACACACACAGTACTTTAAGTGTCAGCTCAAAACTCATTCTTTCTCTCCTCCCCTCCACCCAGCTATAACCCCATTCTTTTGGAGGCGGGGATCGATCTGAGCACAGCTTGGGGTTAGAAAGAGAGCAAGTTGCCTGCGCACATGGACACGGAGGGGTGGGGAAGTGCAGGAGTCCACTTTTCTTCTGGGGCTTCTTGTAACCCAGGGCCATTTGGGATTGAGGGCACTCCAGGAGCCCAGTGCATCAGGGAGGGGAGGCGGAGGGATTTTATCCTCTTTCTTTTATTTCCAAACGTACACTTCCATAGGTGGCTGTGGTTCGCTGTCTCCCACCCTTTTCGGTGTTCTCTAGGCAGGGGTAGGATTGCGGGGTTGGTGGAGGGGAGGGGGCGGGAAGTTAGGTGGTGAGCTGGGTGGGGGGCAGGTAGGTACCTCTGATACCGAGGGCGTGGGCTTGTCTCACTTTATTTTGCAAACACAGGCAGCGCAGAGTAAGTGCAAGACAAGTGTTCCCACCCTCGGGGTACAAAGGAATGCTCTCATTTACCCCGAAGAAGTGGGAGGTGAAGACAGGATTTTCAAACGGGGAACCTGATACAGAGGCGGAGTAGAGGAGGGAGCTGGGCACTTTGTCTCCTGGAGACCGAGAGGGAGGGCCTGGGGGGTGGGGCAGTGGGGAGGTGCTGGGAGAGAATCCAGAGACGCCTCGTTTGTCTCCCAGGTGCCTTTGGAGGCTCCAGCTGCACACTCGCTACTCACTTTGTCTCCTGGGTGCCTTGAAGTTCTTACTAACCAGTATCCTGGGAGCAGCTTAAGAAATTGGTTACCAAGTTTTCAGTGCTGGGCCGAGGCCCCCCAGACACTCAGACCTCCCAAGGCACAAGCTCCTTCTAGGTCCGAACTCCTGTTTCAGGTTGTTTACCTGAGAAGAGGGGCTGGGCTTTGTCTCAGCCAATCAGGCTGTGTTTGCCCACGAGCGGGGTGCCCCCCTCGGCTGGGACGCACAAAGACATCTCCTGGGAGGTGATTGATGTGGTCTCTGTCCCCAGTCTGCTTAGTCCCGCTGGGTCCGTGGGTTCAGAAGTCGGGGCTGGTAAATGGGCAGCATTGACAAGGGTTTGCCGTTGTGGCTCCACGAGCCGTATTCAGTGGCAGAGTGTTCCGTAGGGGAGCCGGCACTGGCTGGAAAGCTTTCCTTGAGCCGCCAGAATCTATTCGCCCGCTTCTGGAACTTTCTGCCTTTCTAAGGTGGCAGCAAGGAGTCAGCTCATTCTGAGAGCCAGGTCATATTACTCATACCCGGGGGATGAATGTTTCCTTGTTGTGCCAACAAAACCCGGAGCCTCTCTGCCGGGATGGGTAATGGCGTGTTCAATGGCGCACAGATGTGCGGGGTCTTTTTCTCCAGCTTTTCAGAGGGCAGGACTGCTGGAGTCTGGGGCTCAGGGTGCAGACCTAGTAACAAAAAGCGCCCAGCTATAGATGCTCAAATAATTGGCGTTAATTTGCAGGTAACTCTACTACACAATGAATGTTTGAGAAAGATCCTTAGGTCGCTTTTAAAAAAATTTTTAATTCTGTCAGTCTGGGGAATGTCAGCAAGGGCTGAACCTTACACAGGGATCCTGTTTATGTCCTGTAGTCCTGTCTGCAACGTGAAGCCCGCGGCTCCAGGAGGCTGGATGTAGGCTGCAGCTGGTCCATGCAATGCTCCTTCTAATTAGAAAAAAGGCACCCCTTTCTCAAGACACTTTACCATCACCTGCTGGGAACTTGCCATAGTAAACATTATAAATGTACCTAGAATGTAGTACGCACGTATGCTGTCTACCATGGGAACTGTAGCCTTGGGTGTGTTGCCACTGCACTGTGTGACTTGCAGAGCTATACTTGATGGCCATGAACTTGGCCTCGCTTCCACTGGGAGGTGTGTTGCTGCAACCCTGCTCCTCCTTAGGATAAGCTCCTCCAGAGTGGAGGGCCGTCTCCTGCTTCTGCTGCTCACATCTGAACATGAGGCCACCTCTGTTACCGAACTCAGGTCTGGCTGCTGGCTGCTCGCTGCTTGAAAGTCAATACTCAGGAGGCAAGTGCTGGTAGAAACAGAAATGTTGCTCTAATCCGAAAGCCGGCAATCTGGGGAGAAGGCGGACTCGTGTCCCAGAATCGACACCAAAGGTTTTGCTTGGCCATGAAAGCTTTTAAAGGGAAAAAGGGGAAGTAATTTCAGTGAATCATTGAGATAGAGGGTCAGATTCATCGCCATCCACTGCGTGCAGGCTTGTCGACTCTTTGTCATCTTTCTTTGAGATGTTATATTGTTCACACAGTTTGTGAGATTACTGAAGGGGAAGCTGGGGAAAAGATCTGGTCCCCTGTTAATCACTTATTCTCCGTGTCTATTTCTTTGATCTAAGGAAAGAACAAACAGATTAAGCAAAGAATTGTGTGATCAAAAGATTTGAAAGGTGTGCTTGGGTTGGAGGTTAGTGAAAATATAGCTTTGCTAATGGGACAGTACAAAAGGGGCCTCCTGCAGAGACCTCGTCCTGCAAAAAGCTGCTTATACTCTCCTGCCCCTGGCCCACTGAGTCCTCTCCATACCCCTCCTCAGAATTGGTTCTCAAGACGACTAGTCTTTCTTTTCATCAATGTTAGGAATCTCAGGCTCATAATAACTCAGAGTGATATGAGATTCCAGAAGCTATCTAGTCCAGTCCCCTGCCCGTGTATATTCAGATAGGCAGGTGGTACTGTAACCTGAACTTTAAGACTCAAGTCTCTGAGACATCCTTGCTGGGCTCTTTCCAGCTGTTGTGCAGAGCTCAACCCTATGCTGCCGTTCTTGGCTCCCTGAGGAGAAGTCACCCCTTTCTTTTACCCCCAGTTGAAGATGAAGACCTCCCTCGGTGCCCTTGAATACTGGAGAAGCCAGATGCGTGCAGTCTGGTTTTTCTAGGTCCTATTCAGGACTTCGCGTCCAGTGGTACTCCCATCGGTCACCTAACAGTCCCAGGTTGGCTGTTTTCCACTGGCTCTGAATTTGACGTTTATTTGGGGAACACAATCCTTCTTCCTTTTGTTCTGTTGCTGTTCATGTCTGCATATTTTCTCCCCCTCTCCTCCTCCTCTGAAAGCCTGCTGTTCACCTGTAATTCCTCTTCCCCCCCAGGAAGTCACCTGTCCCCGCTGGAGCTAACATTTGTAAATACTCATGTTTACTTTGGATGACGGTAACATGTCCCCTCCACGGCACAGAGAGGCACACGAAATACCCATTCTGTTGGGGACAACGCAATTCACTCTTCACATCCTTGTGAAATATTGCCCACGCCTTTTTTTTGCAAAATTCGTACCCAGCCCTTTCTCCTGTTTCTGCCCACAGTCGCCCTGGAAGGAGGCTCACAGGCCTGGAGGGAGGTGATTTGGTGGGAGAGGGGCTAAGTGCCCTGGCAGAGCTGGGGGCTTACTGACCACATCCACTCCTGGCATTCCTGCTTCCTCTCCTGGCCTCCTGCTTTCACTTAATTGGCCTGGAATAGACTTTTCTTGGAGACTGGGAAGAATTTTGTTACGTTCGTTTGCTTGGTAGGATAGTTGTGATTCATAGAGAGACCAATTGTGTGAGTCTGGTCCAGGGAAGGTCAGTAAATCTCAAGAAGAGATCCTTGTAACCCAGGACCCCCAGAGGAGTTAGTTGCCAGGTAACCTGAGCTGGTGCTGCAGATGGTGCCCACCCACTGTGTCCTAGTGATGCTTACATCCGAGTTGGGGTTGGAACACAAGTACACACACACATGTACACACACACGCATACACATATACACATACACAGGCACACACATACACATATACACACGCCCACATACACACATACACATATGCACACACATACACATCTCACACACACACACACACACATACACACACACGCACACACACACAGATGCACGCGCACACACATTCTCCTTTTCTCAGAGTGAGAGCTGCTCTCTCAAGTCCTCCGTAGGCTGAAGAACGAGGGTTTATTTTGGGAACTTTGCCGAAACCCGAGAGTCCGGGGCGCGGGCCCTGGTGTGGCTTGCTTTGCTGTGTCCTCGCGTCGCTGCGTCCCTGCTCTGCAGTTCAGTGTCCCCTCTGAAGACGAGTAGAGCTCTGCCCAACACTGATGGAAAAAGCACCCTTTTCCTTTCCAGCAAATTCCCTCACCCACCTGAGTGCAGGGCGACAGAAGGGGCAGTGAGCCCCTGGGCTTGTGGTGGGACAGTGACCTTGGCCACTCTGCCTTTGGGGGTCTAGCCTCATGGCAGAGATCAGGGGCTGCCACAGGGTTTCAGCATTTCCCTCAGATTAAGCAGATGCAAATGCATCCCTAACCCATCAGCCTCAGAATCCTTCCATGAAACATTTCCTAAGTGGCTTTCTTTCCCTTCTCCTCCTCCCTGGCGAGGCCAGGAACCTGAAGGTGCCCATCAGCACGTATTTACTGAGATGTTCTGTATCTTAACTCTGTGCAAGTCAGATTTGCAGTCTCACTCAGAGACAAGACACATAGGAGATACTGATGCAAACAACACATGACAGAGAACAACACAAATGCCATTTTGGGTTAGTAAAGGGTGAAGTGGTGCAGCAGCTCTTATCACACAGCTGGTTATCCTTCCTGACCCGGAGCAGGGTGGGTGGAGCTGCTCCAGCCCCAGAGCTTGGACAAACCCCAAAGTGGGAACCGGGGGCGGGAACTCGGCCCTTGTCCTCCCAGCCAGCCGGTCCTGCCCTGATCCGTACTCAGATGCTGCCCAGGAGAACAGGGTGCAGGGAGAGAAGGGTCCTTTGGAGGACTCTGTGGCCATCTCCCTTGGCACTGGGGACTTCGGTGACATACCCAGTTACCCTACTTCTCAAGAGGGCTGAACACCAAGTATCTCAGAGAGAGGAACGTTCAGCTCCACAAAACCCTCCAGTTAGTGGAAATCATGGGGTCTTTTCGAGCCAGATCTTGGAATGTGGGTGGGAATCCAGGCCAGGCAGAAGTATAATTAGAATCAGCAGCCCTCCCCCATCCATCCTTACAGGCTGACCAATGAGAAACTGTGCCCTGCCACAGGGGTGAATTCCTGAGCCCACAGCTTTGGACCGGTTTAGGCCCAGGCGCCTCTGGACCTCCTCCAGGGACAGCCATGGGACACCCACCCCAGGGCCGGGCTGAACAATCTTGCACTTTATATATTAGCCTCTCCTTTCTTTGTTCACTTCAGACCTAGGAATGCCCCCCTCCCTTCTCCTTCCTCAGCTGTTTGGGAACCAACACAATAGCTAAGCTCCAGATCTCTCGCTGCTGTTTCCTCTCCTCGAGCCCCCATTCCCCTCCCATCTGCCCTTGGGGAGATGAGCTTCTTTTCTCTCCCTCTCCCTCGAATGGGCTTGGCATCTCCAGGGAGGAGGCCTGGTCTTCTCTAATGAACTGAAAATGTGATTAAGTTGGGCTCCAGTTGGGTCTGCACAGCCCCCCAGGCAGGGTGAGGTCATGGCTTCATGGAGCTGGGCTGGCGCTCTCTCGCCAGCCCCTGGCACCCCAGACGAGAGGAGCAGGAAGAGAGAAGTAGCTGATGCTGGGCATTGGAGCCAGGGAGATGCTGGAAGTGAATTAGCTGACCCTCTGTGTTCTCCCTGCCAGAATGGTGTACCAGGGGGCTGAGGAGAAGCCATTTTCGAGCTGTTCAGCTAGCATTGACAATAGGCCAATGATAATAGTCACAGGCACTCGATTGCCCTCCCTCTGTAATGTCATTTAGTTTTATTTTGCAGCCAAGTCTAAGGCAGGAATTGCTCTCTGTGTTAGTTAGGACTAGATTCTCCTGTGCCAGGACACCTAAAGTAGAAACAGCTTACACAGTATAGAAGTGTGTTTCTCTCTCATTGTCAAGGAGTTCAGCTTGTGTCAGGCATCATGACGACCTTCCAGTGTCGGAAGAGAAGCATTGAAAGCAGCACACCCTCCTTTGGAGGCTGCTTCCAGGGAGTTGCCCAGGACACTCCTGCTTATGTCCCGGGGCGGGGGGGTGGGGGGGGGTGGGGGACAAAGCTTCGTCTTACAGCCACTCCCAGATGCAA
This sequence comes from Delphinus delphis, assembly GCF_949987515.2. Lineage (NCBI taxonomy): Eukaryota > Metazoa > Chordata > Mammalia > Artiodactyla > Delphinidae > Delphinus > Delphinus delphis. The sequence goes on along the minus strand of NC_082693.1, from coordinate 6,445,582 downwards.
GGGAGGCTGAGAAATGGGATCTTTATTCCCAGGGGCTATGTGCCCAGGGGAAGATGGACAACCGAGGGTTTTCTGACTAAGAGAGAAAGGAGGAATAGATCCTGGGCAACTTTCAATCTCTTCCATAATCTCACTCTTTTAAGGGGGAGGAAATCAAGGTTCAGAGAGGGGAGATGATTTTCCTGAAGTCACACGTTTTGTTAGTGATGCGGTTGGTGCTTCTGAAGCCTGCACTCTATCCACTGTACTACACTGTCTTCTCATCTGATTGATAGGAAACAAGGTGGGGAGGGTGGGGGCATCGGGAACATGGAAAACCAGGTAAACTGCGGTTGGGTGGCAGTGATCTCAGGTGGCCTTGGCCTGCAGTGGCTTGAAGCAGGGTTTCAGTTCCCGGCCTGAGACTGAAGTCAGGCCGTGGCAGTGAGAGCGCCGAAACCTAGACACTAGACCACCAGGGACCGGTGGCCAGTGACAAGGCCCTGGCCTGTCAGCTGTGTAGAAATGAATTTCCACATAGAGATGGAAAGTAGTGAAACAAGTGACGTGTTTATTAGGAGGAAAAAGGGTACGTGTGGATAGACACACGGGCGGGCTCAGAGAGAGAATCTTGCCTTTGTGGCAGTTTGAATCACCTTTTTTTTTTTAAATAATTTATTTATTTATGGCTGCGTTGGGTCTTCGTTGCTGCTTGCAGTCTTTCTCTAGTTGAGGTGAGCAGGGGCTACTCTTTGTTGTGGTGCGCGGGCTTCTCACTGCGGTGGCTTCTCTTGTTGCGGAGCATGGGCTCTAGTAGTTGTGGCCCACGGGCTTAGTTGCTCCACGGCATGTGGGATCTTCCCGGCTCAGGGATCGAACCTGTGTCTCCTGCATTGGCAGGCGGATTCTTAACCACTGCGCCACCAGGGAAGCCCTGAACCACTTTTATGGGACATTTCTTCAGGGTTTCCTTTGGCCAATCATCTTGCTTTGCCTGGTTTTCTGAGTACGTATTTGGTTTATCTTAGGGTCCTCCCCTGTGTGCGCACACATCTCTTAGCCAGGATGGATTCTAGCGAAGAGGCTTATGGGTAGGTTGACATCACTTACTACAGGGTGGCACCTCCTCCATTTTTGACCCCCCCCCCGCCCCGCCCCCAGGAGCCTTTCTGCACATGCATAGTCTGGAAGGTCTCCTTGACCTCGAGAATGAGAAATATGTGGTCTCTTATCTGCGCAGGGCTTAGCTTCTCCTCCCTCCTGCTATCTTGGAGATCTGCCCACAGGGTAGAAACTCCAGAGCCTCAGCCTGGGGCCCATCTGTACAGCCATTGGCAAACTAAACCGACTGAGAGCCCTTTACACTCTTGAAAATGATTGAGGACCTCAAAGAGTCTGTTTATCTGGCTTATATCTGTTGATATTTGCCATATTAGATATTAAAGTGGAAAATTTTAAACATATTAATTCATTAAAACATGAGACACATTATACTTAACGTGAATACCATCATTTGAATAAAAATAGCTATAAATTCCAAACGAGAAAAATAGTTTGGGGACAAGAATGGCATTGTTTCACGGTTTTGCAAATCTCATTACTGTCTGGCTTGAGAGAAATCAGCTGGATTCTCTCATCCTGTCTGCAGTCAGCCTGTTGTGATACCACACATCATGTAGCCTCTGGAAAATTCCACTGTGCATTTGAGAAAGAATGAGAGCATAAAGGTCAGATAACATCTTAGTGTTGTTAGGAAAATAGTTTTGACCTTGTGGATTTCTGAAAGCATCTTGGGAGTCGTAGGGGGCCCCTGGACCACACTTAGAGACCTGAGGGCCTACTGAATTCTTTACTCTTTCCTTGCTTCCTGTCCCAAATCTGGAAGGCTGTATGCAGCCTTTCTCCGAGGATTGTGTTCTTTGCAGGGGTCTTCGGGCCTCTGAAGGGCCCGTGAGTGGGAGTGGATGACGTGGTGGTCTCTGAAACAGGTTTATTTCGTGGCTTATGGAGAGCGCAGACCACCATGGAGGGGAGGAGGGGTTTGGTCTGCCTGTCCTTAAAGCCGGGAGATGGGTGGAGACTCTGTGGAGGACCATCCGGCCAGGGGTTCTGTAGGTCAGTGGCCCTGGGTGGGTGGTGAGAAGCGAGAGGAAGCCGCCCAGCTACCCAGCAGCCTGTGTCCCTCTGGCCCACCCAGCACTGCCGTGCATGGCTGTGCCCGACTCCCACAGACGACGGGGCGCAGGAGACAAGCCTGCATCGTGGGTGGAACCCAGGCCTGCTCACCAAACCCTGCAGTGGATGGAGTGGCCTGGGGTGAATCAGAGAAAGGCACCTCCGAGTGCTTCACTCGGGGAATAACAAACAGAGGGTCTGGAGGCACGAGCTTAGGAGAAAATAGAAACGGATTCAAGGAGAGTCCGTAAGGTTGGGGATGTGACAGGGGCCAGAACTAGCTGCTGAGAGAAGCTGAGGCCACTGACCTATGAGAGCAGTGTCCCAGGGGCAGCCGTGCCTTTCTTTCCCGGGGGGTCTGTTGGCAACACCGGGTTTGGCTCAACCGTAATTACTCTGTTTCTCCTCCTGCCTGAACCTGGCTATCAACCTTGCCTGGTGTGGCCTCCCTTCTGCCCTGAAACCAAATCCTGTGTAGCGTGCAGAGCGTGGTTCAGACTGTGCATCCTTCCCTGGTGCCCCGGCTGCAGGTTCCTTCCTGCTGCGATTGGCCGCACCACTGGGAAGACAGCCTTAAATTGAGACTGCGTCTTCTGGCTGTTAGGTAACCTTCCCTACGGAAACACCTGGTGCAGTAGATTGGCTCCCTGAGGACAGGAGGGTGTGACTTTCTCATTGGAAACACCTGGTGTAGATAGAGCATCTCCCTGAGGATAGGAGGGTGTGGCTTTCTCATTGGAAACACCTGGTGCGGCTCCCTGAGGACAGGAGGGTGTGGCTTTCTCGTTGTGCTCATGACTGTTGATCCAGCACTTTGTTATTGCCTGCTATGTGCGTCTTGGGGATACAGCTCCTGTCTTTGAAAAGCCTGCAGGGAAGTGGGTAAGACGGCCCCAGAAATCAGGCAAGAGTAGATGCACCCAGAGGCCCGTGGGAGCATCTAACTCCGGGACCAAGTCTGCTTGCTTTCCACTGTGGGCCTTGCCTGGCACAGTGCCTGGACATAGTAGGTGTGCAAGAAATTGAATGAGACATTGGGGTGCTTTCAGGAACCCATCAGTAATGTGGGACATGGGGAGGGGGAGGGGTGAGCCAGGGCGGGAGGCTGGGCTCAGACCATGGAAGGCCAGGCCTCCCTGCCTCCCTCACGTGCTGGAACTTTGCCCTCCAAGATGGGGTGGGACTTAGTCACACTTACCTTTTCTATTGACCACATGGCCGGTGCTTGCTGAGCAGAGGTTTGTTCACCGCCTACTGGTCCGTGTCTCTTCACTGGCTCTGAAAGGACCATAGCTCCATCTTGGACTTGGGTCCACGGAGATGTCCTGTCTCGGGACCTGGCCTGGCAGGGCTGCCTGTGGTGGATCAGGGAAGAGATCTCTGGGAGGCAGAGATGGCAGGCTAGGTGTGTCACCCTCTGCCACTGCGGGGTGAGGCCGGATGGGCTGCAGGGGCTGGTAGACGTCTGGAAGTCCTCCCTGACCTTCACACTGTGGTCACCCTAGTGACCAAGCTCAGGCCGGGGCTGACCAGAGGAAGGATGGAAAGACAGACTTTTCCTAGAAAACAGACTTCTTGCTAAGGCTTTCTGTAAACCGTTTAATACCTCCAGGGACCTCCCGGGAAATGTGCTGGAGTACTGTTCCTACTTTTCCTTTGAGCAGGGAAAAGACAAGGTGGGCCAGCTGGAGACGGGCCATGCTGGACTCTGCACCCCCCGGCTCTCAAAGGGAGAGGGGGTGCCTGGACTCCTGGTTCTGTGTCCACCGAGGTGCCTGGTGCCTGTGCCTGTGAGAGCTGGTCCTGTGGTGCAGGGACGGCTCTAAGCCACCATCCTACAGCCCAGGCGGTGGCAGCAACCACTAGAAAAACCCCATGGTGTTGCCTTTGGGAGCTCTTTTTCTGGTTCCAAATTGTATGGGGGGCAAGAGGTGGGCAAGAGCCACGGCCCTGGCCCTTCTGGGGTGCCCTCTGCTGCCCTGTGAGGGTCCAGTGACCTCACTTTCTGAGGGGCATTTCTGATGGGCTGGGCAGTGTGACACAATGGAAAGAACCAGACACAGGCCTCAGCCTCCTTCCCTGAGTCTCACTTACCAGTGAGGATGGAGATTCTTAGACCTGTCCATTAGAAAGAAGAGTGGGTTCCTCCCTGAGCCCCCACGTCGTTCTGGAGGAGTGTGACCCTCCCAGATAAAAGATCAACAAGAGCAGCCCTCTGTTCACCAGGGAGCCCCCAAATACTAGTGAATTGATAGTGTTGCCGTGGCAACCATTCATCCCCGTACAACCCAGGCAGATGGAGATGGGGAAAGGGACAAAGATGTCCTTCTGTCCTGCTGGTGACCTGCTCACCATTCTGACGCTAAACCTAATGGCAGGAAGGACAGTGGAAGGACTCTCTTTGGTGGCCAGGATGTCGATGCCCATGAGGATAGTCTTCATTTCAGTCTTTTCAGATAGGCACTGTTATCATTGTCCCATCCACAGAGGAGGCGGGGTTGAGTAAACAGCCAGGGTCACACGGCCAGCACATGGAAGAGGCAGAAGCTGGGCCTGGGGCTGTGAAGTCCCAGCAGGTCCTGGGCAGGACCCTCCCTGGCATTGTATTCAGAAACCTCAGTTCCCCCGTGTGAAGCGCTCAGGCGGCACATGGAAGGATGCTTGTCGTCACCCGAGGCCTCTGTGACGTGGGACCCACGGCAGCCGACTTTGTTCATCGGCTGCTTGCTCGGCGCCAGGCTCCATGTGCCCACCTGTGAGACAGTGTCTGTAGTTGGTATTCCCGTCTCACTCCAGGACGCCTTTCTCCAATGAGGGACGAGGCTTGCCTTCCTCCCCGCCATTAGGCAGTGGCAGAGCTGGGCTTTAGCCTCTGCTTTTTCTTGGCCACGCAGGGAGGTAGCTCAGAAGGGTGGGGCCGTGGAGGGAGGGAGAGCTGCTCTCAGCCACGGCTCCCGACATGCAGAGCTGCCAGTTGTCCTGCCCACAAACCTGCCCGCTGCAGCGGCTTTGCGATTCAGCAGTCCCCGCAGCTGCTGCTTTTCTGAGGTGCATAGGGAAGCAGCTGTGCCCAGCTGCTTGGGCCAACTGGCCCTGGAGCTCCCCGGGTCCACCCCAGGGCCTGCAGCGATCAGGGGCCTGGTTCTGATGGCAGACTGTATAGGCTGGGCAGGGATAAGACACAGGTTTCCCTAGGACCGCAGCATGGCCCTGGTGCTTCCCCAGGTGGGTCGTCTGGGTGCTGAGTGTTGAGCACTGGGTCAGATTTCTATTCCTCCAGAGGCCGTGGGCCTGGCTCCTCCTGGCTCTTGATTTACACAGCTTTGCTCTGACCATCCCTGGTACAGTTTGAGCAGATTGGATTTCCCTCTTCTCAAAACCGGTCACTTCTTTCCTTCTTTTACTTCCCCTTTACGATAGCCGATTTGCTCGGATTTACCCTCCAGGGCTCGGCCCTTCCTTCAGGTGCTCTCGTACTCCTTTCATTTTAGCTGAAGTCCTTTCACAAACAGCTGGCTTCCATTCATTTGGACAGCATGTCTATGCATGAAAGGAATTATGCACCCAGCGGGGATCACTAATAGCAACAATACTGTGTTGTGTTAAATCTAAGACAAAGTGTGATGTCGCTTGTAAGATGCACCCAATTTCAGAGATATTACATCATGAAAAAGATGTGCATTTAAATTACTAAAAGCACAGGGCTTCCCCGGTGGTGCAGTGGTTGAGAATCCGCCTGCCAATGCAGGGGACATGGGTTCGAGCCCTGGTCCGGGAAGATCCCGCATGCCGTGGAGCAACTAAGCCCGTGTGCCACAACTACTGAGCCTGTGCTCTAGAGCCCTCGAGCCACAACTACTGAGCCCACGTGCCACAACTACTGAGCCCGCGTGCCGCAACTACTGAAGCCCACGCACCTAGAGCCCATGCTCTGCAACAAGAGAAGCCACCGCAATGAGAAACCCACGCACCGCAACGAAGAGTAGCCCCCACTCGCCGCAACTAGCAAAAGCCTGTGCACAGTTACGAAGACCCAACGCAGCCAAAAATAAATAAATAAATAAATGAGTGACCAAAACACAGAATGCAGAGATGCTCACAAATACGGTGTATGGGGAGGGTTTTGTGCTAACGTGTGTCCAGGAGTCGTCAGTGAGAACCATTCCAAACCTGCCTGTGTCGTGGGGTCGAGGTTGGCAACCAAGTGATAAAACCCAGGAAGAGTCCTTGCCTGGCAGCGCCCTGGCACACGTCATAGAGTCCTGGCGTGTTGTTGCTGATGGGAGCTGGTCCAGTCTTGTCCCAGGAATCCTCTGGGGAAGGTTTGCTCAACTGCATCCCTGACACACCGAGTTTAAATCTCTGGATGAGGCCCGGGAAGCTCTACTCTATAAACTCCTTGTGGCACCCCCTCATCTCTGGTGGAGCAACCAAGGCCAGGGAGGGGAGGGGGCCGGCGCGTGCGGAGCAGATGCTGACTGGCCTTCCTGGCCTCTGAGACGTGTGGCCTCCATGAGAACTTCAAGTTCAGCTCCTTTCATGAGCGTCCCTCTGCTCTTTCCCTTCAGAGGACACTGCCTTCCAGTGGAGGTCAGGGCCCTGGCCTCTGCATTTCCAGGGCTCAGTCTAGGAGGTCGCCCTGGTCTCGGGCTGCGCCATCAAGCAGGGGTCCGACAGTGTTCCACTGACTGGACTGTTTCGTTTGACAGATGTTGACAAGCACCTACTAGGTGTGAGCGAGCATGCTTGGGTTTCCGGGCAGGGTGGGTCTCCAAGCACCAAGGTCAGGGGATGCCAGGCTGCGTGGGTGGCACCCTCGCTGAGGTGGCCTCTCCCTCCTGCAGGGCCTGTGGGAGCAGTGCCAGCTTCTGAAGAGCGCCTCGGTGTTCGCCCGCTGCCACCCCCTGGTGGACCCCGAGCCTTTCGTGGCCCTGTGTGAGAGGATGCTGTGCACGTGTGACCAGGGGCTGCTGTGCGCCTGCCCTGTGCTCCTGGAGTACGCCCGGGCCTGCGCCCAGCAGGGGATGCTGCTGTACGGCTGGACGGACCACAGCTCCTGCCGTGAGTCAGCATGGGACCCCCACCGGCGGGGGTGAGCGTTGTCCATCCGGCTGTTACACCCCAACCAGCCAGTGCCTGCCAAGACCCACATCCCGGGAACCAGTTCCCGCCTGGATCCTGCTCTGTCCCCTGGTCACAGAGCAAGTCCCCTCCCTAACGGTTTTGAGGAGGCTTGAAAGGCCCCCCTAAAAGCCCCCGCGTCACTTCTCCTGCCTCTGTTCTCACTCCCCGTCTTCCTCGCTTGCCCGTGAGCAAATCCATCCCCTGGACTCAAAAACCGGTCCTGGCTCCGAGGGGAATCGCAGCAGTTAAAGTCGGAACTGACTGGGAGCAGGGCGGTGGCCGAAGTGTCCCCGGGGTGATCTTGGGATCCTGGCAGGCTTTTGTCAAGTTCCTCCCTTTCATTTAATCCCTTCTCTCTTCCTGCGGGTGTCACCATCCCTCCCCCTCTCCCTCTAATCTCGTGGATCCCTGGTCATTGTCATTGTCGCCACCCCCAAATTATCCTGATTAAGTACGAGCTTCTCCAGTCACCTTGCAGGCAGCCTCCTGTCCCCGCCGCGACTTCCCACAGATCACAGGGGGCACAGACTGTGGAGGGGAGCAGCCCAAATACTTACACTGCACACATGCGTGTTTTTCAGCTTATAAATCAGAGCTGCCCATCTTTGCTGTGGGGTGTGAGAAGGGTGGTTATTGGCAGCAGCGTTCTCCTCTGGAAGGGGGAGTGGCTGTTTTTTTAGGTCTTTGAAGAAAGGATGGGGAGATGCCTGAGGTATCTTGGAGGACAAGTGGTTTGGGATGCTGGGATGCTCTGGCCCTTCTGGTCCTTCAGCCTGAGTGTCAGTCAGCAGCAGGTGAAGAGAAGAGAGAAAGGAGGGCTGTCCTTGTCCATGAGGGGCTGGGTCCAGCGGGAGGACGGAGGCTCAGGTGATGTGGCTGCCAGGGCTGTCCTGCCTCAGTGGACATAGATAGAAATGAACATGCCTTGTGCGGGGCGTGGCCGTGAGGCTGCGTGCCCAGTGCTGGGTGGGGCATCTGACTGGGCCCTATTTCTTGAGGAAGAGGAACCCTCAGAGGAGGGATGGGATGGAGGACACCATTTACCCCTTGCTTGGCCTTGGGGGCCTTGCATTTTCAGCCGGGGACGTTGGCCCCTGGGGTGCCACTGAGGTGGAGATGGTCCCTGAAGACAGAGGGGGGCAGACAAAGGGGGCACAGGGACTCTGAGCACCACGTGGCTTGTGAGATGCTGCCCTGGAAGGGAACAGCTCCCGGCAGACTCCTGAGTTTTCCATTTCAGGACCGGACTGCCCCGCGGGCATGGAGTACAAGGCATGCGTGTCCCCCTGCCCCAGAGACTGCCGGAGCCTGCACGTCAGTGAAGTGTGTCAGCAGCAGTGCGTGGATGGCTGCAGCTGCCCTGGTAATGACTTCCCACTTCACTTACAGATCCGAGACCTCGCCGGTGCCCTTGGCTTGGGGAAGCCGGATGAAGGCCACCTGTGCCTGTTCCCCATTGCTGACATCAGAGGCCTTTGATTTATTTTTTTAAAGTCCTTGTATGGAGTGGTGAGGATCGAGCTGGTATTTATTTCTAATTTATGTTATCCTGTTGCACTGTATCCATGAAAGCACGTGTGTCTGGGGAATAGAAGGATGGTCTGGGCTCCAAGAGTGACTTTGTTTGGGGAGCACGTGGCCCTATCTGAGCTGCAGTGTTTTCTCAGTTAAGCGTCAGGGAATTGTCTGGGAGAAGGATAGTCTCAACTGTTTCCTAGGTTTGTCGTGTGAGCTCAGCTGAAAAAGAACTTTGCATCAGGAAGTCTTTCTCAGGAGAGACCTTGTGAGCTTTGGTGAAAAGTTCTGGTTAAGTACTGAGAGTGAGTCTTGTGTGTTTTGACTCACGACTTCTCTACTGGAGGAACTTGAACAAAACCCTTGCCTCCGTTTCTTCATCTGATAGGATGGAGATAAATAATCTTCCCCCTCTCTCCCACTGCATTGCTGTGAAAGATAAACATAGCACAAGTTCTTTGAGCTTCCTGGAAGAAGCCTTCAGGCTAGACTCACGGCTTCCCTACTGGAAGGCCTTTGAACAAACCTGTGTCCCCCGTTTCTTCGTCACTAGAGTGGAGATAAATAGCCCTCCTCGCTCTCATTGCAAACCGTGAGTGAAAGATAAGCATCGCAGAACGCATCGCAGAACGAGTCCTTTGAGCTTCCTGCAGGAAGCCCAGAGTTGATGATCGCCCCGGGGGCTTCTGTGGTTGTGGGATGAGTAATGATGATGCCAAGGTCGAGTCTTTTTGCCTTGTTCCCCTTGACCCAGAGGGACAGCTCCTTGACGAAGGCCGCTGTGTGAAAAGTGCTGAGTGTTCCTGCGTACATTCTGGGAAGCGGTACCCTCCGGGCGCCTCGCTCTCGAGAGACTGCAACACCTGGTAATTGGGGCCGAGCAGTGTGGTCTGCGAGAGCTGCCCGGGTCTGTGGGAGGGGCAGCTGGGCCGGCAGGGGCAGTGAGGGCACCGGCAGGTAGAACAGGACCTGGCCTGGGCTGGGGGTGGTTTGGGGAAGGGTGTGGAGGCTGATGATGGGGAGCAAGGGTTATATACAGATCGGCCTGGATGAGGGGAGCTGGGGGTGGTGGTGAAGGCCCCTTCGCATGCAGACAACATCTCTAGCTTTCCCCCCAGCCATGCTTTAATAAGTGACTCTCTCTCCCTGTTGCCTCTGCTTTGCTTGAGCTGTTTCCTCCAGAAGCCCCTCTGGTGTTCCCTGGGCTGGGTCTGTCTGTCCCCTGCAAACGGGGAGAGGAGAACGCCTCCAGACCTCTTCGCTGGCTACCTTTCCCTACTGGGCAGTCTTGCAGGAGTCTCAAGGGCTGCCCAGCATGGGCCAGGGTGTTACCCCTGTCAGCAGCCCGCCCTTCCTCCGGTCTTCTACCAGCTATGTGTGTGTACGCATATGTGTGTGCGCGCGCGCACGCGTGTGTATGTGGGGTGTGTGTGTGTGTGTGTGTGTGTGTGTTTGGAATTTGACTTAGTGCCTGGGTAGACCCCCTAGGTTTCCCTCTTCTTCTATCTGTCTGTTGGGGTTTCTTCCCCTTGGCATTGTCTCCATGTCTCTGTGGCCAGAGCCCCTTCCTGTATACCTTCAGCCTCATGAAGCCCCCTCAGGCGTGAGCGCCTTTCTTCTCTCAGACCTCTCCCCTGGGGCTGTGGGGTGGGCAGTGCACTCCCTAAATCCATTCAGGGATGCCTGCGTTTGCAGACCCACCTGTAACCCGCGCTTCTCTCCCCAACAGCATTTGCCGAAACAGCCAGTGGGTCTGCAGCAACGAGGAGTGTCCAGGTAGGTGAGCTTCCCTCCCCTCTGCCCTCCTCCCAGTGGAGAGGTACAGCCTCCCTTCCTAGACTTGGGAGGACCACTTGGCCAGGCAGGGAAAGGTGGTCTCTGCACAGGTTGGATGCAACCCCCGACCACAGCTCCAGTGCAGAACCAGCTGTGCTAACCCTCTCCTCCCAGGACCAGGAGAGGGAGGTCCCCCAGCAACCGAAAGGGGAGACTGCACCTGGGAACCCTTTTATTGTCCTTTTCCCTTCACCTGTTTGCCCAAAGGATTACGGTTGAACGTGCTGTGAAAACTGCAAGGTCATAGGTGACTAAACAAAGATGAAGCAAATTCCTTGGAAAATTAAGAGGAAGAAGGGCCTGGTAATTCCTTAAGCGAGAATTGAGAAATTTCTGGAATTTTCTGGAATGCCTTATCCAAAGATCTTGGGAGGATCCAAGAGCTAGGAAAACCAGGTCACTCAATGATCCCTCCTACCCTGTCCCTGCCCTGGAAAATCTATTTAGGAAAAGTTTCCTTATAATTTCTGCCCTAATTTAGCCCCAACTCTATTCTATCTACTGCAAATTTTACCCATTCAAAGCTCCCTCTGCCTCACCTTCCCGATGACCCTGGCTCTTCTCCTGATGCTTCTCCCCTTTTGGTCAGTCGTGTGATGTTTGCTATGTGTTAGGCATGGTGTTCAGTACTTTACATGTGTTACATCATCACCACAACCTATGAAGAAGGTGCAATTTATTCTCATTTTACAAAGGAGGAAACAGATCCAGAGAGGTTAAGTAACTCACCCAAAGTCACACAGCTGCTATGAGACAGAGACAAGATTCAAACTCACAACCACCTGACTTCTATTTTGCCTTTCCCTTTACTCTCCTTCCTAGTGCTCGATCCATCCCTTTGCAGGAGGATCATTGCCATCATTCATGAACCCTGGAGAGGCCCCATGCTTAGTTAAAGACCATCTCAGCCTCATTCAAAGGCTGGATACTACTTTGGGATCCCCATGTTTGTAGATTGCAATAAAAGACTGCAAGGCAAATAGCCAAATGATAGGCTCCCCTCCTGTTGGCCCCAAGAGACCACATTGGCTTTGGTGGGCTGGCAGGAGGTTGAGCTTACATACCTGGGATCATATTTGGGGTCTGTGGCTTTAGAATCAGGACTTATCCAGTGCCCACTATACTGGGAAAATTCTGGAACTAGATGGAAACTAGATGGAAAGTGGGCCCCAGGACTTACTCAATTAGTCTGGCCCAGGGATGGCCAACCAGCCGTTTATCTTCTGTGCAGTTCTTGAAGGAAGCACAAAGAACAAAAGATGCTCTTGTAAGTGGTATCAGTGCTCCAATTTAACATAATCATACCCTGTGAAAGACCTAAAGAGTCATTTGAAAGCCATGAGGTCGATGTAATGGACCTGTGAAAAAACTTTTAATATCTAGATAATAAGCATTTATTGTATAAGATCTATGAGGTACAGTGGGTGGAATTAGGAATTTAGCTTACTGTGTTTTGTCAGATTGACTACTAGATTAGGAATTCTTAATAACAACTTCCTATAGGGAGGGCCTTCCTTCCATCCATCCATCCAACCATTCATCCATCCATCTATCCAATCACCTGTCCAACCATCTAACCATCCATCCATCCATCCATCTACCATTTAATCATCCACCCAACCACCTAACAATCAATCCAGCCATCCAGTCATCCATCCATCTACCCATCCATCCATCCACCCATCTGTCCATCCATCCACCTACCCATCCGTCCATCCATCCATCCATCCATCCATCCATCCATCCATCCATCCATCCACCCATCCATCCATCCATCCATCCATCCATCCACCCATCCGTCCATCCATCCACCTACCCATCCGTCCATCCATCCATCCATCCATCCATCCATCCATCCATCCATCCATCATGTATCCATCCAACAATTATTTAAAAACCCACTGTGTACATGATGGAATGCTTAGTCTGGAGTAGACAATGTAATCCCCTAGTCTTCAATTCAAAATTTGGGTGGTAACTTTGCTGAGGATGCACGAAATTTTCTTGATGCCTTGATGGGAAGAGAGCTAGTTCCAACTCTGAGGTCTACTGAGTGGTTTGATATTGTGCCAACACAACCAATAACCTCTTGCTCTGCACGTTCAAAGCCCTGACCCTCTTCTTCTAGATCTGGAGCTTAGTTGGTCCTTGCCTCCCTGTCCATTTCTACCTGTAGCACACAGCATATTTCTACACCTGCCGAAAGTCAGCTGGCAGGGGGGCTGTCTTATCTCCCAGGGTGAAGATTGCTGGCAGAGCTTCTGATGGGAAGGTTCTGGAAGGGGATATGTCTGGCTCTGCTAGTAAAGCAAAGAGCAGGCTGGGGCTTCTCTGTAGTCCCTGGAGGAGCTGACATTGTGATTCTTAGAAATGGAGATCTGGGTTTTGATTCCCTGGAGTAAGATGAGTGTGTACTAGTTGTCTATTACTGTATAACAAAGGGCCCCCAAACTTAGCAAACAACAAACATTTATTATCTCAGAGTTTCTGTACGTCTGGAATCTGCGTGTGGCTTAGCTGGGTACCTCTGGTTCAAGATTTCTCATGAAATTGCAGTCAAGTTGTTGACTGGGGCTGTGGTCTCATCTGAAGGTTCCTCTGTAGTGAAGGGAATCACTCGGAAGCTCACTCATGTGGTGGTGGCCAGGCCTTGGTCCCTCACCTTGTGGATCTCCCCTTGGGGCTGCCTCATGACATGACAGCTGGCTTCCTCTAGGGTGAGTGACCTCAGAGAGAATGAGGCAGAACAGCCAAGACAGAAGCCACAGTCTTTTAAAAACCTGCTCTCCAAAGTGACATCTTTCACTTCTGCTGTATTATATTTGCTAGAAACAAGACCACACGTCCAGCCTGCGTTCAAGGTGAGGGCATCACACAAGATGTGAATACAGGAGGTGGGGACCATGGAGTGGGGGGACCTTAAAGTCTACCTAGCACAGAGAACCTCATGTTTGGGAGTGGGAGGGAGAAAACAATCACTGAGGAGAGCATCGGTCTGTATGGAGAGCGGCTGGAGCGTCTGTTACAGGCTCCTCAGGCCTTCACTGCTCCTGGCACACCTCTGTTCTGGTTAGGAGTAGGGCAGCCCCAGGTGCCTGGGGCTCTGCTAATTTAGCTTCCACTGAATCATAAATGTTTGGTTGGGCTCAATGAGGAAGGAGCATGCCTGTTAATAGGGACTGTTCCTCAAACAAATACAGCTGTGGTGACAGAATTTCAAACTCCTGGCGGAAGAGTGTGGAAGATACTCTGCTGGAGCTGGGAAGTTTATTTGAGGCCCAAGTCCTATGAACGTGGAAAGGTAGCGTGGTCCTGGGCCTGGGAGCGTGAGCTGTGGACTCAGCCTGGTAGGAGTTCCAGTTCCACCGCTTACCAGCTGGGTGACTTTTGGCAAGCTGCTTAACCACTTGCAGCCTCAGTTTCCTCATCTGTCAAATAGGATGATAACAGCAGCTTCATCCCATGAGAGCTGTGGTTACTTGACACACAGCAAGTACTCAGTAAACATTAGGTGTTTTCATCGTCACAGCCACAACTGTTTCATTAAGCAGGGTTAGAGAAGGATGGAGACACGAAGGAGCCCGGGATGGGGAGGGGTGGTGCAAAGCAGGGTGTGGCTGGGACAGGTGGGGCACGAGGCAAGACAGAGCCTGAGCCTTCCCTGGGCTTGGTGGCATGGAGGCCCACGTTGGGGTTCCTGGAGTCTCACCAGACCTCCTTCAGGCCAGGCCACGCGTCGCCTTTTCCTCTGCTTTCTCCACGTCCAGACCTGGATGTACCTGTGCTCCTGGGCACTTGCCACGTGTGCCCAGTATCCCCATGAAATGAAGCTTATTGGAAACGGCAGCCACCCCATACGGCAGTACTGGCCGGTGTCAAGTACTATGAACTCTGGAGTCTGACGGAACGCCCACGTTCAAATTCCTCTTGGGCCACTCTGGGGCCTTGGGCGAGATTTTCTCTGTGCCTCAGTTTTCTCTTCTGTAAACTGGGAATAATAATGCCAGCCTCACCAGAGCAGTAAATGAGGTAGTGCCCATAGAGCACTTAGAAATGCGTCTTGCATGTTTGGTTGAGATTATATTAGTGTGATTCAGAGGCAGGCTTTGGTGAACATTTATGCTGGGAGGAAGCCTGAGTTGCTTTGCAGAAGGCCTGTGGGCTGGCCTTTCTGTAGCCGCATGGAAAAGGGTAGAAGCCAGTGAGCTGAGCAGAACAGCTCCATGGAGACTCCTTTCCTGCGAACAAAGGGGCTTATTTAGAAGAGGTAACATGTTTCCATAAATGAGAGACTTTTCTTCTCTTCTTTTTTCCGTGAGGGAGGATTCTTATTCATGTAGTGGACTCGCTTTAACTCCTGGCTGTTCTTGGTTTTATGCTATTTGCTATTTTAAGAATCACCTGCCTTGCACGCATTCACCGAACTTTTATTGCCCACCTGCTGCGTCCAGTGGTGGCCAGCGGCTTGTCAGGCTGCCTTTTGCTGACCAGCTGGCTGGGAATGTCTTGGGCATCCTCTTGGCAGAACTTGGGCATCTTGGGGACCTCTGGGCAGAGCTTGGGCGAGTGTCAACATGTGGCCCATTCTTCTGGCTCCTGTTCCAGCTCCCGGGCCCACGGCTCCCTAGCACCTCACTCAGCTGTCTTCCTGGGTTTCCCGTGTGGTCAGCCCCATCCCTCAATTGTACCAAGGAGATAAGCTAAATATAATACAGTATTTAGATTTCTGATTCCCGAGAAACTCCAGAATGCCAATCAGGGGGAGGTCAGAGCAGGAAATCAGATCAGAGGATTAGATTCTGACCCAGAAGTTTTGCTTTCGAATGTTTGCATATTTTCTCGTTGACCCCTCTTTTCCTGAGCATTGTCAGAGATATTGCAAGTTCAATTTCTTACTCAGATAAGAGTGCTGTTGAGAAAACAAAGAGGGGTTGGGGGAGGAATTCCCACCCATCGCACTGCAATGGGGTCAAGACATGTGATACAAAGGGCCGTGTCATCCTGTTTGTAGAATGATGGTGGCTTCCGAAAAATAGCCATTTTAAAAAGACTTTCTTGTGACACCTGTGGATTTGGAATTCCACCGGGGCTACAGTCAGTCGGGATGACCCTGGCCCCTAACTCATTGCCTGTTCTGCTCGGACTTCCACAAACAGTGACCCGTCACTCGTGCCCTTCTTGTGGGGCAATGCAATGGGGAGGCACGATCTGCTTCTACTCACACTTCTGACACCACATGTGTGTGTGTTTCCCCCCGACAACAACCAATCCTCTGACTTTCTGGACACCACCCGGGTGTCCTACAATTCAGTTCAGTTCTGACCCTGACTACCCAGAATTAGCACAGACCCCGCAGGTGAAGGGCTCCGTCCACGTGCTCCTGCTTCTGATGGCAGCTATGATAATCGTTAGAATGGCTCACAGAACTCAGGCAAACACTTTACTTACTATTACTGGCTTATTACAAAAAATATTATAAAGGAGACAAATGACCAGCCAGATGGAGATGTACACAGGGTGAGCTCTGGAAGGGTGCTGAGCACAGGAGCCTGTGTCCCTGTGGAGCTGGGGTGTCCTACATGTAAATATGTTCACCAAACCGGAAGCCCTCCCAACTCTGTTGTTTAATAAGCGTTTTTACGGAGGTTTTACTATATAAGCACGACTGATGATGATTATTTTTTTTAAGATATTTTTGATGAGGACCATTTTTAAAGTCTTTATTGAATTTGTTACAATGTTGCTTCTGTTTTATGTTTTGTTTTTATGGCTGCCAGGCATGTGGGATCTTAGCTTCCCGACCAAGGTTGAACCGAAGTCCCAACCATTGGACCGCCAGGGAAGTCCCTAAGCCTGGTTGATTATTAACTCAGTCTCCAGCCCCTCTCCCTTCCCTGGAGTTTGGGGGATGGGACTGAAAGTCCCAACCCTCTAATCATACTTAGGTCTTTCTGTAACCAGTTCCCATCCTGAAGCTCTCGAGGGACCCGCCAAGAGGGGCTTCATTAGAACAAAAGGTGCTCCTCTCACCCAGGGCATTCCTAGGGCACTAGAAGCTCTGTGTCAGGAATCAGGGACGAAGACGTGTATATTTCTTCTTATCACAGAAGATGATGCTGGTGAGGACGATCTGGGGCCTCCCTGTTTTCTCCGAATTTCTCTGGGCTGAGTGTGCCCTCCTGGCCCACGCCATCTTAGAAGGGGTTAGTTGCTCTGGGCACCAGGCAGAGGGACACTCACTGTAACCTGGGGCTACTCGCCCTCCCCCCTGCCTTCCAGCACATACCAAGGGCAGGGCCACACCTGGACCCAAAGCCGGTCCTGCCCCTCCCCCCCCCCCCCCATGCCTGCTGTGTCTTTCAGTGCAAATCTGGGCATGAGGTGGCAGGCAGGGGGCCGATGGGGCTTGTCTTTGACAGGTGGACAGCTGGAACCCCTCTCAGGCCTCTGGGGACCCCTGGCATCAGCCCCTGGAGATGGGTCCAAGGGGGACTGGCTGTAGGACCCTCCTGGGGGGAACTTGGGGTGCAGAGCAGAGAGGTGCTGTGGAGGACGATTCTCTGCTGTTCGGAGGCCGGGGGCACTGGGAGGGGAAGGAGGGCCCCTGCTTTATGGAATGGCTGTGGTGTGTGTCTGCTTTGCTTTCTCTATAGAGTAGAAGGCAAGGAGGAGAGGAAGCAGGTAAAGGGAGCCTGGGGAGGGTTCCAGATGCGGGCCTCGGCTTCAGCGGGTCCACTGTGGGCTGAGCTGGGATTGGGCCAGTGGGGAGTCACTGGCGGCATTAGCAAAGCCCCCCTCCCCCAGCACGGATGACCTGCGGTCCGAGGTGCACTGGGCCAGCACCACGGGCCGGCACTGGGGCCTGGGAGGACAGAGTAGCTGTCGTGTGGGTGCGCGTCGAGGGCTCGAGCGGCAGGGTGATGCCAGGGCATCCTCGCACCCATCCCCAGACGCGTCAGCTGGCTCAGGCAGTGGTGGGAACATGGGCAGATGGGGTCCTGGGCCCCCATTGGCCCCAGCTGAAATCACAGCATGGATTTGCCCAGGAGGAGGCCTGAGGGCCGCCCCTCGGCTGGCGAAGGGGTGAGGATTGGGTCCTGGCCCCTGCACTGCTGGGCTCCCCCTTCCCCCATCACTGCTCTGGGCGGCCTTTCTGCCCTCTTGCCCTCAGGGACTCTCGTGGAGGGGGGAGTGCCCACAATGGCAGCGCAGAGAAAGGCCTCTGCAGGCCCGAGGCCCTTGGCCCCAGCAGAGCCAGAACCTGGAGTGGCCGTGGGGAAGGGCTGGGGGCCACGGTGAACCCAGAGCGCAGAGCCGGAGCCACAGGTTCTGGTCTGGCTCTGCCACTCCTGGGCTGTGGCTGTCACTCCCCTGAGGCGGGAACTGACCCACCCGGCCCTGACCTCTCAGGGCCAGAGGAGTGGCGCCTGAATAGAGTCCTCCCGTGGAGCCCCTTTATAGGCTGCAGTGAGGGGCACCCCCAGGAGGTGCCCTGCTGGG
Source organism: Delphinus delphis (assembly GCF_949987515.2). Lineage (NCBI taxonomy): Eukaryota > Metazoa > Chordata > Mammalia > Artiodactyla > Delphinidae > Delphinus > Delphinus delphis. The sequence goes on along the minus strand of NC_082693.1, from coordinate 6,427,453 downwards.
ACACCTGCTCTCCCCTCCCCTGTGTCTCCCAGGGGACCCGCTGGGACACCCGCTCTCCCCTCCCCTGTGTCCCCAGGGGACCTGCTGGGACACCCGCTCTCCCCTCCCCTGTGTACTCCAGGGGACCCGCTGGGACACCCGCTCTCCCCTCCCCTGTGCCCCAGGGGACCCTCTGGGACACCCGCTCTCCGTCCCCCAGGGGCGTGTCTCATCACAGGACAATCCCACTTCAAGAGCTTTGACAACAGGCACTTCACCTTCAGTGGGATCTGCCAGTACCTGCTGGCCCGGGACTGCCAGGACCACACCTTCTCCATCATCATAGAGACGGTCCAGGTGAGCCTCGCCAGGCAGCCCCAGGGCAACCGCGGGGGTGAGGGGGGCAAGATGGCTCCGTGTGCGCGGCCTTCCTCTGGACAACTGAGCAAAGGGGAAGACAGACAGGGCGCACGGGGCTCCCCTGAGGACCCTGAGCGCCTGTGGAGCAACAGGCCCAAGGACCAAGGGCAAGCAAGGCCTAGAATCCTGATGAAGGACCAGAGCGGGATGGTGCTGGGCGGTGGGAGGCCTGGGCTTTGGGCCTCTCTGTGGCATAACCCCGGGCCCTTCCCAGAGATGGTTCTGGGACCGGGGAGTGGTTCCGTGTGAGAAGGGCTGCGTGGGTGGAGGGCTTTCCCCGAGTGGATGGGTCGGGGGCTGGGCCGCGGGGCTGGCGGGGATTTGGTGACGTCCCTCGGTGTGCCCCCCTCGGCAGTGTGCCGACGACCCCGACGCGGTCTGCACGCGCTCGGTCACCGTCCGCCTGCCCGGCCAGCACCGCAACGTCGTGAAGCTGAAGCACGGGGGAGGCGTTGCCGTGGACGGTCAGGACATCCAGATGCCCCTCCTGCAAGGTGGGTGCCCTCCGCCCCCAAGGCCCCGCCCAGCTCACCCTCAGCGCCCCCGCCCCTCGGCAGTGCTCGCTGCCGCCTCTTCTGCGCAAATGTGCAGGAGAGCTAACTCTGGAGGGCAGGCTGGGCGTCCTGGCCTGCCTCCTGCAAGAAAGGAAGGCTTCCTGGAGGAGGAGGAGCAGAAGAAGCTGGCTGGGGGCGGGGTGGCTGTTGATGGGTCAGACCCCAAGATGTCATGGGGCAAAGCCAGATGACCCCGTGACCTGTAGGAAAATCTACCTGTTCAGTGACTTTGCCAGGTTGTTATGCGCCATTTTGCACAGCCTATTTCCAACCTTCACCCTCAGAGGGGCTCCCTGACGCCTCCCCTCTTCTTCTTCTTCTTCAAGACCACTGGCCAGCCCATGGCCCATTATCCCGGCTTTGCACATGGTGAACTTGAGGGTGTCTATGTGTGTTAATGCTATGTGTGTCTCTCCGGGGAAGAGGTATGCCTCCTACCTCTTCCCAGAGAAAACTGCCGTTTCAGCTGTGCGCAGAGCACCAGTCAGCTGTGAGGACTGAGTAACTTAGCCTGGAAGCATGTGCAACAGCAGAGGGGCCCAGGAAGTGCTCAGGGGTTAGGGGTTCAATGGGAAACGGACCCAGGCTCAGGGCACCTGCCTCAGCTAAGGATAGAGGAGCCTCTGCTTCCCCCTTGTGGCAGTACAGGGAATGGCAGGCTACAGCAGGGATAGATATGGAGGTGCCTTCCTGGGGGAGCCCAATTTGCACTACACCCACCCTGATCACCTTGCCTCTGAGACACCCCCCCCACCTTAAGCCTCATGGACATCCCCAGCTGCCCCCTAACTCACTGCTTTCATTGCTACAGTCCTTTGTGAGATACCCCATCTTTCCCTACGATCCATCTGCCTGCCGCTCTCCTGCCCTCTCCCCATCTTAGCCTAAATCCCGTCCTTGCTGGGTTCCAGGTGACCTCCGCATCCAGCACACCGTGATGGCCTCCGTGCACCTCAGCTACGGGGAGGACCTGCAGATAGACTGGGACGGCCGCGGGAGGCTGCTGGTGAAGGTAGGCGCCCTCCTGAGCACGGCCACCCTGCAGCCAGACCTTACAAAGTCCCCGTTGTGCTCTGGGGGGAGAGCTCAAGGGTGGGAGGGGAATTCCTTTCTCCCCCGGCCCTGCGCCCCCAGAGCGAGGAACAGGCCTCTCTGTGTATAAGAGGCTGGTGTTTGCTGTCTGGATGTCCCTTGTTCACCCCGGGAGTTCCCGAGTGCTGGGCTCTGGTACCCCAAGGGGTGTCCAGCCTGGGTGGGCTCATGTGGGGCTGGGGAAGCAGTTGATTTGCTGCCCAGGCTCCTGGCTGCAACAAGGCCTGGAATCAGGGGGTGTTCCCCGGGGCGGGGTGCCCACAGTGGGACTCACAGCCAAGACCCTGTGTCGTGTACCCACTGCCTGTGGAAGGTTGTCCTGGGAACTACCAAATCCCTGCCGTGGTCCCGGGGCCTCTGCAGCCTAGGGGCCACTTCCTCTGCTTCCTGTGGCCCTAGAGTCATGCTGGGAGGGGGAGCCATATATTTCACAGGGCTTCCAGATACACTGTTTCCCTCTGGAAATTTCCCTGGAAGGTATTGTCACTGCCATTTCATAAACGAAGCAAGCAAGGCTCGTGGGGGCTGGGAGACGCGCCCAGGACCGCGCACCCGGTCAGCTCCCCGGGCAGCGTCGCCCCCAGCAGACCAGCGCTTCTCACTCTTAGGTCTTCAGATGCCTTTGCACTCTTCAAAAGTATGGAGAACCCCGAGATCCTTTACGGAGGTTATAGCCATTGATACTTACCAGATTAGAAATTAAATCAGAGACATTTATTAATTCATTAAAAAATAACAATAGTAAAGCGACTACACATTGATATAAACATTAAAAAATCTGTTTTCCGAAACAAAATTAGGTAGTGAGAATACCACTGTTTTATGTTTCTGCAAATTTCTTTAATGGCTGGCTTAATGGAAGACAGCTGGAGTCTCATCTGCTTCTGGGTTCAATCTTCTGCAATATTACATGTCAAGCAGACTCTGGAAAAGTCCACTGCACACTTGTACAGAATGAGAGGGAAAAAGCCAAGTAACGTTTTCGTGTGATTATGAAAATAGTTTTGGCCTCGTGGACCCTTTGAAAGGGTCTCAGGGATCACCCCCTACCATGGGTCCCATGTCCACACTTTGAGAACCCCCACCCTGAATACATTAGGATCCCTGGAGTGTCCCCTCCTGCTTCCAGAGGTTCCGTGTTCCATAAGCCCTCGGTATGATCCCGTGATGGGCGCCTGGGGTGTCCTCGATGACATCCTGGTGGTCTCCTTCCTCGTGATGTCATGTTCTTTCTTTCTCTTGTCTTTGAAGACCCTGAGAAAGTTCCAAATTAACGCCTTTTTTTTTCTTTTATAAAAAATAAAACTATGACCACACACTATAGAACATGAAGGTTTTTGGAGATCTTATCAACCCCTCAAGTACAGTTGGAAATAAAGATCCTATCTTTTCTGGAGCAGGAAAGTGACTCCCAGTCAGTTGGTTACAGAGTGAGAGCAGAACTTGGGTCTCCTGCGCCCTGGTCTTCAAGGGCGGTGCCCCTGTCAGCCGTCCCACTTTCTCAGGCATCTCCCACCACACCGAGAGGGTCTTGATCTGTCAGGTGCCCCTCCCCGCCTTCAGCAGGCACATATATCTTGGTCTTGTCTCGGGTGGCTGACCTCCCTGCCCCAGGTTTATCTGTCTCCTCTGAGGAGAGAAGGGGCACTTGTTTCTGTGGGAATGAGATGCAGGGTTATCTCTGGGGCTGCGTTTGGTCAGTTTGGCTAAAGAGAAGAAGGCTTCCCTGGTCAAGACTCAGGACAGGGCAGACGACCCCGGGGCCTGGGGAATGCGCTATGTGTTTCGGCTGGAGGAGGAAAGGGGGCGTTTGTGGATGGGGTGGAGGGAACGTGTCCCCATGCTGACCCCAGGGTTTGTGGGGACCACCGAGCTGAAGACCCCTGCTGGAGGTTAGGACGCCAGGGAGCGGCAGGGCGGGGCCCCCACCCCCCGGGAGGCAGCAGCCAGATGAGGTGGGATGAGGGGCTGCCAGTGGCTCCCCGGGGGGGCACGGGTCCCGAGGTCCAGGCAGCGGGGCCCTGCTGGCTGTGACGCAGGCGCAGCTCGGCATTAGGCCAAGCGGAGTAGAAGGGACTCTGACACTTTTCATCCTGTCAGAAGTGACACCGCTATTTCAGATAGCAGATAGCAAGTGCGTTCTCCAAGTCCCTGATCTCGGACAGTCGAGGCACTGCGGGCCGGGAGGAGGGCAGCCTGGCCTGGCTCCCACCAGCATGCGCACCCTCCTAACCCTTGCTGAGCCAACCTCTGAGACAAGTCCCTGGGACGGAAGGAGACAGGCTTAGAGAGTGGGGGAGGGTGGAGACGGCAGACCTGGCGGGTGTGCCCGAGGTGACCTGGGGAGCCTGAGGTGCTCAGGGCCTGAGAACTAGGAGGGAAGAGAGCGGACACTGAGATGGGGGTGAGGGGACAGACGCCTCCCCGGCTTCACTGCTTCGCCGGGGCTGGCCTTGGGTGTCGGCGTCCGGAGAGGAGCCTCGCTCACTCACGGATCCGTCCAGACACTGTGCAACCATCCACGCACCGAACTGGTGGCCGAGGTCCAACAGTGAAACAAAGCGGACCAGAATCCTGGCTTCGTTTAGTTTAAATTCTGATGGGGGGAGACGCACAGTAAGCAGACCAACAAGGAAATTGTGTCACGTGTTAGAAGGCGATAAATCCTGGCGAGGGAGAGAGAGGGAAAGCAGAGGAGGGGCAGGAAGTGCTGGGCGGGGAGGACTGACGTTCTCACTGCGAGGTCAGGGGAGGGCTGGTGCCTGACGCGCCAACGCTTGCTGTTTGTCAAGCAAACGAGGAAACGCTACTCCATCCTCCTTCTTATTAATGATATTTACTTGGGTACAATTTGTACGGGTTTGGAACCCGCACTAGCTTGTTCATCCTGCATCTTGTCAAGTCAGAGCTGGAAGGGGCTCCAGGAGATGACCTCACAAAGCCCGGCCCAGCAGGTATCAGAACACAGGGAGGTTCCGCAGCCACAGTTTAACCCTGGTAAATTGCAGAGCAAGAGTCAGGGCCCTGGGGTCCCAGCTTCTGCTCCAGTTTGAACCAGGACCCCCCTCAGTAGACACCAGCAGATGCCCCCGGCCATACCGTGTGAGAGACAGGCTCGACTCCCCAAAACGTTCCTGAATGTGCATCCCGGACTCAGAAGCAGGAGAACAAGCCACGTGCCGGTGGCCTGCATCCCCCGCTGCTCACCCTCGCAGGCTGCCCCCGGGTCCTCGCTGACCCCACCTCCTCTGATCATGATCACAACCCCCGGGGTCCTCTTGGCTCGGGACCTTTTCTCCTCAGTGATGCTCAGTGGCCAAGTCAAAATCAAGAAGTTAGGAAGGGGGACGGTGGCTGAGTGTTTAAGAATCCGCCTGCCAGTGCAGGGGACACGGGTCCGAGCCCTGGTCCAGGAAGAATGAGAAGCCCGTGCACTGTAATGAAGAGTAGGCCCTGCTCGCCGCAACTAGGGAAAGCCTGTGCACCACAACGAAGACCCCATGCAGCCAAAAAAATAAATAAATAAAATAAATAAATTTATTTAAAAAAAACAAAAAGAAGTTAGGAAGGTGTTTTTCTTTGTCACCCAATGTACGTTCTAAGAAGAGTTGCACCGTAACAGCTCAGCCTGCTTTGCCCATGTGTGTGGCAGAGATAAGTGTGCAAGAAAGGGGCGCTGGCTTTGCACTCCATGCCCCTGGGCATCTCCTCTGACAGGCAGGGTGACGGAGCTCCGCCCATCCACTGGTCGCAGCTCTGTGACCTCAGGCAAGTTGCTGTCCCTCTCTGTGTCCCTGTCTTTAAGTGACAGGATAATCTCTAAACCTTTTCCTGCAGGACAGGTCTCTGACTCAAAGGATTTAAGAGGGGGCACGGAGCTGCTGGTGAAGATACTGCAGTTCCCGTTTTCTTTTCTTTCGCAGCCTAGGGCTTAGCTGAGGTTTATTAAATTCATATTTATTTTTCACCTGGGGATCGCTTTTGATGAAAACCATCTCATGAGACCAAGGAGGCTGCGGCTGCTTTGGCGGCTGCTCCAAGGTGGTCTGTCCCCCGCAGCTGTCCCCGGTCTACTCGGGGAGGACGTGCGGCCTGTGCGGGAATTACAACGGCAACCAGGGGGACGACTTCCTGACGCCCGCGGGCCTGGTGGAGCCCCTGGTGGAGCACTTCGGAAACTCCTGGAAGCTGCGTGCGGACTGCGAGGACCTGCAGAAGCAGCCCAGCGACCCCTGCAGCCTCAACCCGCGCCTGAGTATGTGAGACCTGGACTGGGGGCCCCCGGAGCCCCGAGCTCCCTCGGGTTCCAGTGCATTCCATGGACGGTGCGCCCACCGTGGGGGGAGGGGCAGGCGCGCCCCCAGAACCCTGAGATTCCCCCAGGTTCCAGTGCATTCCGTGGACGGTGCGCCCACCGTTGGGGGAGGTGGGTCTTTGTTTTCACCATCAGCATTTGATGACCTTCATCTGGATCATTTATTCTTCAAAGTCTCTTTATTGAGCACCCTCCGTGGGCCACACCCTGGGAAAGAAAAGAGTAGCCCGTAGTTCTTCCCCTGGACGTTCTCCGTCTCTTGGAGCAGCAATTAAATTATCGTAAGATAGATGCACGGGGCTGGCCATGGGCAGATTCGTCTGCGGTAGCGTCCTCAGGCCTACATCGACTGCCCCCTCTTACCCTCTTACTCATCAGGGAACCGTTTCTCCCTAGGAAATGTGGTTGATTATGTATTTAAGCCATCAGGAAAGTATATTGGCTGCGGAAGAAAAATCGCCATGATTCCCAGACCTGCGAGAATTTGTTTTTACCGCTGCTGCAGCGAGGGAGGGGCGGGGACGGGGATTTCGAGCCGGAGCCGGTGACCCTGGGGTCCGCGCGCGCATCGCCTGCGGCCGCCTCAGACCACGCCACTCCTCTCCCCACAGCCAGATTCGCGGACGAGTCCTGCGCCATCCTGACGTCGCCCAAGTTCAAGGCCTGCCACGGCACCGTGGGCCCGCTGCCCTACCTGCAGAACTGCCGCTACGACGTGTGCTCCTGCACCAACGGCAGAGACTGCCTGTGCGACGCGGTGGCCAACTACGCGGCGGCCTGTGCCCGGAGCGGCGTGCGCATCGGCTGGCGGGAGCCCAGCTTCTGCGGTGGGTGTCCTCTCCGCCCGCTGCCCTTCCAACGCCACGCCACCTAGCGGGATCCACGCGGATGCCCTGCAGCCTCCGCGCTGGTCCTGTTCAGAGCGCTGTCTGAACGGGCCCAGGGCATCCCCTCCCGTCTCCTCTCCCCGAAGGACGGGGCGATGGGGACGGACCTGTACCTGGAGGGCAAGTTGACCCCCTACCTGGGGGCCTAGAACCTTGGTGTCCCTGCCTGGTAGAGATTTCCTGTGGTCGCTGCCACCTAGCGTGGGATGCATGTAGGGCCGGGTTGAGGAGTCAGTGGGTCCCTGCATCCCTGGAGGATCTGATGAAGTGATGGGAGATGCAGGTACCAATCCTCTGCTTAAAACTTAAGGCAAACCATCGGGGCAGTCCCCGCCCACATCTCCAGCACTGTGTGAAGTCATATAAAGTAGAATAACATCCTTGTCCCCAGACGACGTGAGAGTCCCACCCTGCACTGTTAGATGCCTGGCACTGGAGTTGGTATCTGCCCCACACTCTAGTCCCTGGTTGGTTGTTACTGTCGCTCTGGGAACATTTGCCCAGTGCCCTGCGTGGTGAGGCTGTAGCAGTGCTTCAGGGCCTCAACCTTCCTTTTTGAGGCACAGACGGAAGCTGCCTCCCTACTAGGTGCCTGTCACACTGAGCGAGAGAATTAGTAGATTAAGGTCGGGGTAACCAAGGAAGGCTTTCTGGAGGCGGTGCACTTGACCAGGCTTTTAAAAGGCACTTTCTTGACAAAAATGTTGTTTCTGTTGGTGGAATAACAGTTGGGATGCGTAGAAGTGAAGGCGTTCAAGGAGGATAAGGTCTAGTGGATACTCCGATTTATAGGGTGAAGTAGATGCGTTTGGAGACTAAAATGTCAGTGGTTCCGACAGAGCAGGAAAATAGGAACTACAAGAAACGGCAAAAGGTCTTAATATCATGTATTTGAAGAGAAGTTTAGGTTTAGGGGCTCTAGAAGTGTCACTATTTGGGGTCAGATGAGCCAACTTATGATTCGAGTCTAAGCCACTTTATAAAAACAAGAAGCAGAGACGAAGTAAGGACGAAACGGAACAAGTGTTTAGATGTGTGAGGTTGTGCCCCTGTCCCTCTAGCCCTGGGGTGTCACGGGGTCACGGGCCAGCAGCTGGGAGAACTGAGGCTGGGACCTCTCTGGGTAACTTGCTTCGAGCGCTTTACTTCACCCTCCAAAAACCCTTATCAGCATTTGCTGTTCAGAAATTGGGGGCGTAATTTGGAGTAAGTGGCGTCTGTCTGTGACTGTGCTTTGGTGGTCCCCCAGTGTTAGAAATTAGGCATCATCCCTGTGCTACAGCATCCGAGGGGTTTCCTAATTTAGGACAGTCTCCCAGCATGCTGAGGGCTTACCGAAATATTCTTTAAACTTCAGGAGCAGCTGTTCTTAACCTCCACCCAGAACAGAACAAGAGGGGGTGAGCTGACCCCGCAGCAGCGGGCGCTGAGCTTTGTTTAGAGTTTCCTGGCTCCTGAGGCAGGAAGTGTGGGTGGTGGGAAGGACCTGTCCCTGGAGACTTTTAAGGACAAGAGGAGTCTGTCTCTATGAGTTGAACCAGTGAAAACCAGCCAGGTGGTCACGGGTTGTCCCTCTGAGGCCTGAGGAAGGTAGGCGGGATGCCTGGGCTCCTACCTTCAACCTGCACCTCATGTTCCCTTCCTGAGAAATGAACAGACTCCCTAAACCACTAACTGCATCCCCAAGAAGAGGCCACACCCACTGGGGGACACTCCTGGAGCAAGGCCTGATTGCGTAGCTGCTTCGCAGGGTGCTGAGAGGAGAGTCCAGAGAAGCACAGCACATGTTTTGTTTTTTTGTTTTTTTGTGGTACGCGGGCCTCTCACCGTTGTGGCCTCTCCCGTTGCGGAGCACAGGCTCCGGACGCGCAGGCTCAGCGGCCATGGCTCACGGGCCCAGCAGCTCCGCGGCATGTGGGATCCTCCCGGACCGGGGCACGAACCCGCGTCCCCTGCATCGGCCGGCAGACTCTCAACCACTGCGCCACCAGGGAAGCCCACAACACGTGTTTTTCCTTGTAAACTGGTTATGCTTCCTTTGGAAAGACAAGACCACGGGCCTCTGGCAGGCAGGGACCAAGTCTTACTGTCTCTGCATCCCCCAGCCTAACAGAGCCCCTGCCACGCCGTGGACGCATAGTCAACATCTGTTAAACTGATGCACATTACCTCTGGGGAAGAAGGAGCAATTTAACACAGCTCCGAGCCAGCTCCCCAGAGAGAAAAGCCTTCCTGCTCCTCCTGGATGGGGGAAATTGCCCTTTTAGGCGTAGGCTCAATGGATTGAATGGAATTCCCATCTTGATGGCCCAACGCAGTCCCATCTTAATCTGCCTTTGCTCTAAATATTCATCCAATGACCCAGCCTCTCCGCTGGTTCAGAGAAAAGCCTGTGTCTAATGTGGTTAAAACCCCTCCCCTCAAACACCACCCCCGGAGCAGTTGTAGGCAGGGAGGTTGCAGGGCTTGGCCGTTTCTGAGGTTCATGGCCAGGCTTTCCCTTTCCAGCCCCTGTGGAACACAGCCAGCGGGTTTCTGCTGTAGAAATGGCTTCTGACAGGGAGGGGAAGGGTTCTAATGGTCCTGGGAGGAGTGTCCCCAGTGAGATTCTCATTTCTTGGACGACAGCTGATCAGCAACGAGAAAGTGTTGTGAAAGAGCCTAGGACCCCCCCCCCAACACCCCCCTCCCCCCCCAGTAAAGGATTCCATCGTCAGGGTGCTCGCGAGAGGGCCGTGAGTGCAGAGCGGGCTGAGTGCTGGGTCCTCTTAGGAGGGGACCTTTGTCTGGAGCCTGTGGAGCTGGGACTGCATTTCCCCTGTTATCACGAGGGCAATAAAGCAGCAAACATCCACCCCCTGCCAGGCGGGGCTCTGCACTCACTTAACCTTCATAGCGACCCAGGTGGACGTTACTTTTATATTCCAGAGAGGACAGTGCTAGCTAGAGGTGGCACTGGGACTTGAACCCAGGAGTTGGGGATCCGGCGCCCACTCACTCCCTTAGCTGCTTTGCCGCGTTGCCGTGCTTCCTGTCAGCCTGTGTCTGTTGTGCCGTTTCTGTGTGGGAGGCCGGGGGGTGGGGTGAGGGCTGTGGGTAGGTGGATGCTGCCTGCGTTGCTGGGGCAGGTGTAAGGGTGTCCCTGCTCTCTGTGACCGTCACGTCCCCAAAGCCTGGTTCCTAGGGGACCATTTCCTTTCTAGAGCATAATGGTTAAGAGCGTGAGCTTTGGGGTCACAGAGAGCTGGATTCAAATCCTGCCTCGGCCTCTACCTGGGAGGCGTGACCCTGATGAGTCACTAAGTTAAGTTTCAGGTTTCTTACCTGGGGGGGTGGGTGGGGGCGGGGTTGTGAGATCTGATGCACTGAGAGGCAGCCAAGGCATAAAACCCACGGTGAAGAGCAGGGTGTTCAGTGGGTGCTCAGTTAAGGGAGCTGTTATTGTTATTATCATCAGGGAAGAAATGCCCTTGCCCATCCCTGCCAGTCCTTTTGAATATTTACAGCCCTAAAATCCACCAGGATTTCTACTATGTCCCAGGCTTTGAGAATTCAAAGATGACCAAAGCATGGTCCCCCTGGTTAAGCAGAGGAGAAAACGTGTACGTCCGTGATTAGAACAGACGTTCGTGAAAATAAAAACACACTTTTGCTCACAGTGGGAAGAGAAGGCAGTGACTGTACGGATATGACTGGGGATCCCAGCGGCAAGGGGTGGCATCCCCGGTCCTAGAACCACAGTCCTGGTCATCTTAATGCTTCCACTGAGGCTGTCCTTCCCCTGCCCTCTCTCCTCAGCGCTGAGCTGCCCACGAGGCCAGGTGTACCTGCAGTGTGGGACCCCCTGCAACCTCACCTGCCGCTCCCTCTCTTACCCGGACGAGGAATGCACTGAGGTCTGCCTGGAGGGCTGCTTCTGCCCCCTGGGGCTCTACCTGGATGAGACCGGGGCCTGTGTGCCCAAGGCCCAGTGCCCCTGTTACTACGACGGCGAGATCTTCCAGCCCGAAGACGTCTTCTCGGACCATCACACCATGTGGTAAGTCGAGCAGTGGGACTGGGGACCTCGGGAGCGGCAGGGCAGGGAAACGTTCCTCCATGTCCTTCATTTCATGGATGGGTAAACTGACGCCCAGGACAGGCAGTGCCTGTCCAGCATTGCACAGCAAGTCGGGAGCAAAGCTGAGATTTCACCCCGGTCTTCCGACTGCCTTGCTGTGCAGGGCACTGGAGCTCCAGGCTGGCGGCAGAAGTAAGTGATGAACAGTAAGCCAGCTGTCACGTGTGGAGCCCCATTTCTCTGCACTAGGTCTCAGCTCCCCTTTTCTAGAACAAAAGAGGGGAGTTCTCCTTGCCCCGCTCCCCTCAGCCTCCTGTCGGTGTTCTCAGGCGGAAGCACTCGAGCCAGGAGGAGACATACCGTAGCAGCATTGCCTCAAGGGTGCACCACCGTCCTGACTTGCTTCACGCTTTTCCCGAAAAACAGCTCCAGGTCATGCGCACTTCCTGCTGTCCTTCACCCAGGCCCTTGGTCATGGTCACTCAGCAGGGCTGTCATGGTCGCAGAAGAAATTTGTAACAACATTTACAAACGCCTCATTGGCACCAGTTCTGTCTCAGCGCTGGGCTAGAGATTGTAACCTAAAGATGAACCAGACACAGGATGGGCCCCAGAGAAGCTGACCATCTGTGAGGGAAACCAGTTGAAATGTCCTGATTATGGAAAATTTCAGACATCAAACTGGAGAGAATAGTGTAAGGGGCCCTAATGCATCCAGCCCCAGCCTCCATCATTATCACCACTTCGCCACTCTGGTTTGATCGATCCCTTTCTCCCCTTTTTGGCTGGAATAATTTAAAGAACACCTCAGATATTATTTCATTTCATCTGAAAATACTTCAGTATGTATTTCCAACAGAGAAACACTTAAAAAAAGTAAATCTAACCACAATACCATTATTAACCTAAACATTAACCATCATTCCTTCATAACATCTAATATTCAATCCATGTTCACTTTTTCCTGATTGTCCCCAAATGTCTTTTTACAACTGGTTTGTCCAAGTCAAGATCCAATCAGGGTCTGCACGTTGCATTTGGCATGAAGCTTTTTCTCATCACTCCATTGAGATTAATTTGCCATCCTTCCCAATCTCCTATATCCAAAGTGGGTTGTTGACACTTGTATTAAAACAGTTATGGTCATTGGGCCTGGATTTATGCAAAAATGTGTTAAATCTCCCCTCTAGACTGTGACCTCCTGAAGAGTAGAGACTGTATCTTAGGCCCTGATCCCTAGTAGCTAACCGTTCTGATACAAAGTAGGTACCATTCATGTTTACTGAGATGAAATAACTGTATGTGGTAGACTCGCCGTATCAGAACCATAAAAACCCCTGCTCGTTCAGAAAAGGGAAGGATCTCTTCCGTTTGGGAGGAATTGGGGAAGACTCAGTGCAGGAGGTAACTTTTGAGTTTGAGGAGGATTCTACTGGCAGAAGTGAGGTTGAGGGGCTTCCCTGGTGGCGCAGTGGTTGAGAGTCCGCCTACCGATGCGGGGGACGCGGGTTCGTGCCCCAGTCCGGGAAGATCCCACATGCCGCGGAGCGGCTGCGCCCGTGAGCCATGGTCGCTGAGCCTGCGCGTCCGGAGCCTGTGCTCCGCAACGGGAGAGGCCACAACAGTGAGAGGCCCGCGTACCGCAAAAAAAAAAAAAGAAGTGAGGTGGAGGGTTTTAGGGGTGGAGCAGCGATCCGGGGACTAAAATGCACAAGGCATACTCATCAGTCACCAAGGTAAGTCCTCTGGGGGAACGTATGTGTGCGTGAGGGAAAGATAAGACTGGGGGGAAGCTGGGACCAGCATCAGGGGTCGGTCTGTGGAAGGTAAGGTGAGGACTGATGCTTGAGCAGTAGGCCGTGGGACCTCGGAGGGTTTGAGCAGAGAGGAAATAGGGTCAAAGTGTAGTTTTAGGGAGTAGGTTCTGGAAGCTGCATGAGTTATGAGGTCAGTTGTGGGAAGATGTTGACATAGTCTAGTCGGAAGGTAAGGCCCTGGGCCAAGTAATAGCAGCAAAGACGCAGGGGGTCAGGAGCTAGAGATGCCGGGAAGGTAAACAGACCAGTGGGATGTTTGGGAGGAGGGGGAGGTGTATTGAAGGTGGTCCCAGGGTTCTGAACTTGAATGCTTGGGAGAACAGCGAGACCAAGAACTGCAAGCGGGCTCTTTGTAGGTGGAGGGAAGATAATGAGTTCGGTTTTGGCCTCGATGACTTTGAGTGACCGAGAGGGCATCTTGGTGAATGAGTGGAACCGATGGCTGGAATTATGGGTTTGGAGCTTGAGTAAGAGATTGGGGCTGGAGGTACCAGTTATAGCCGTGAGAGTAGCTAGGCTTCTAAGAGGCGAGGACCAAAGATGTGAGAATGTTCAGAGGACCAGGGGAGGAGAAAGGGGATCCCATGAGAGAGGCCAAAGAAAATAGGCCAGCGGAAAGGGCAGAACCAGGAGGGGCCCATATCATGGACATGAAGGGAACAGGGGAGTCGTACCATCTTCTGTTGGCTTGGGCATTTGGCCTTAGCCCAGTGGTTGTTTTACCATAGTTGTCGAGCTATAATATTCAAGGTGTTTCTCTCTGGGGCCTTGAAACAACACTGTTAGGCAAGCAGGACTTGCTTTTTTAGTAAGGAATTGGAGGCTTAGAGAGATTATCACTTTCCCAAATCATCCAGCAAGTGGCTGGAACCCAGGGACCCTTGAACTCTTCACGTTACACGAAGAAGAGGCTGTTGAATATGGCGATCAGAAGGTCACAGTGGCCCCCTTGTTTCATAGTGTGGTGAGGAAAGAAGACAGAGGGTAGGGGGCTGGGGTGACTGAGGACAGCAATGAAGCTGGTATTGGTAAAAATAACCAATTTTAGCATATCGGAAGCAGAAGGAAGGTTGTGGGGGACAGCAGCTCCTGGGTGGGCAAAGGGCCAGGGGGTAGCCCTGGCTTCAGGCTCTTCTCAGGGTTTGGGCATCAGTGGCCTCTCCATGACCACCTCCTCTTCCCAGCCTCCCCTTCAGGCACCAGGGCTAAAAGCTATAGATCATCTGTTTCTCCACTTCATTTAGAAAATTGGATTTCAGGGAGAATGTGAGCCAGCGGGAACTCGGGACTTGCCTGTGGCTGTTCATTTTTATTCTTTTTAATTAATTAATTTATTTGGCTGTGTTAAGTCTCGGTGGCGGCACACGGGCTTCTCTCTAGCTGTGGCACGTGGTCTCCAGGGCGCGTGGGCTCAGTAGTTGCGGCGAGCGGGCTTAGTTGCCCCGCAGCATGTGGGATCCCAGTTCCCCGACCAGGGATTGAACCTGTGTCCCCTGCATTGGAAGCCGGATTCTTAACCACTGGATCACCAGGGTTCTATTTTTATTTTTATTCTTCTGACAACACACTGAAGAATCAGCACAGCTGGGGCAGGTGTTCGTGATGCCCATGGAAAGGTGGTAGGAAGGTGCAAGCACACGTGACCTGGAGGTTTCTCCAGACCTTTCGTGTGGTACCCGCACAGCCATCGCAGTGGAGTGCTCACTCCAGGGAGGCCAGCTGTGAGCCAGGAGTTGACTTGTAACCTACCTGCAAGGTTTTCTTTTTTTTTAAAGTAAAATTAAGCTTTTTGGTCATGTCCAAATGATAGATAGAACATGGCATTTGGGGGAAGGATCTTTTTAAGCCAGGTGTTAGTTAAAAACCAGAAGTGCAGAATCTGCATGGGCCCAGGGAGGGAAGGGCTGAGTCCCTTGTGCATTCAACAGCTGCTGACTGAACAGCAGTCACGTTAAAAATGTTCAAAATCACTATAATCAGCGAAACGCCAAATGAAGCAATAAACGTTACTGCGTATCTGTTTTACCGGGAAAATTTGAAATCTGAATAATGCCAAGTGTTGGCAGGACCATGGGACGTGGGGCCCCTGACCTGCTCCTGGTGGACACAGACTTGTTCACATACTCCCAGGATTGTTTCAAAATCTCAATCTGATTATGTCACATTCCTGCTTGGAATCCTTCCAAACCTTCCCCTCAACAGGCCTTAGGATGAAGGTCAAATCCCTCCCACGGCCTCCCAGGCCCCATGGGATCTGACCTCTGCTACCTGTCCCCTCTCCAATGCCCTGGCTTCCTTTGAATGCTGAAGGTGCTTTGCTCCCTTCAAACCCAAGTCCAGTTGTACCTGAGAGAGCCAGGGGCACAGTCTATGCGAATTGGACATCCACACCTGGTAGTCGCACCTGGGCATACATATTAGAGGTCTTCATGTAGGGTACATGTATGAAGATGTCAATCACAGCCTTGTTTACGGTGGTGAGGAGTGAGGGACAATCTTCCATGGCTTCTACCCTCTTGGATCTTTTTATTTTCTATTTTTTGGCCACGCCACTAGGCATATGGGATCTTAGTTCCCTGACCAGAGATCGAACCTGCTCCCCCTGCAGTGGAAGCTCGGTGTCTTAACCACTGGACTGCCGGGGAAGTCCCTACCCTCTTGGATCTTATAGTCCAGTGGCAGAGAGAGTTGTTAACCAAATAATAACTCAAATGCATGTAAAGTTACAAGTGTGGTAGGAAGCAAAGTATGTGGTCTATGAAAGCTTGAAATGGGGGGGGGACAAAGGCGGTTTTGTGGGTTTTGTGTGTGTGTGTGTGTGTGTGTGTGTGTGTGTGTGTGTGTGTGTAAGTAATGTCAGGTCAGAGGAAACAGTGTGTGCAGGAGCGTTTGCATTTGAGTGGGGCAATGCACCTTCAGGATGAAAAGAAGGCCAGGGGGATGGATGGGGGACGGGTAGCAGGGCTCAGACCCTGTGGAACCTGGGAGGCCATGGGAGGGGTTTGACCTTCATCCTAAGGCCTGTTGAAGGGAAGCTATTGAAGGATTCCAAGCAGGAATGTGACATAATCAGATTTGGGTTTTGCAAAGATACTTGGGCTGCCACGAGGTATGTGTTTTGGAGGGAGGTGAGGAGAGATGCAGGACATCAGTCGGAAGGCTTCTGCACCATCCAGGTGATGGGGGTGGGGCTCAGCAGTGGAGATGGAGGTGGCTGTGGCTTCCAGCGATATTCAAGCCACCAAGCCCAGGGCTTGGGGATGCATAGGGTGTAGGGAGTGGGGAGAAGGCAGTGTCAGGGCTGAGCCCTGGGTTTCCGGTTTGTGAAACTAGATGGATGGTGGTTTCATTCGAAGAATCCAAGCCCCGGGGGAGAATTGGCTTTGGAGGGGGGACAGTGAGCTCAGTTTTGGGCACACTGAGCCACACAGGTGGTTATCACATAAGCATTTGAATACGTGGATCTTAAGTGCAACAGAGATCGGAGCTGCTGATGTGAATCTGTGAGTCCTCTCTGTAGTTGAGGCTGGACTTGCAAATGGCACACACAGTAGGAGGAGGAGAGAGGGGCTGGATGAGTCCGCAGGGGGGCGGAGCTACAGTGAGCCTGAGACGAGCAACCAGCAAAGTGGGAGGAAAACCAGGAGGGATGTTTTGTTTTCTTTTTGTAGAAGAGGATGGAGCAGGCAACAGGGATGACTAATGTGGAAGGAGGTGAAGTAAGAAAAGAAGTGAAAACAGTTGCATTGGGTCCAGTGGCGTGGAGGTCACTGGTGGCCTCAGCAGCTGCGTTTCAGCCAGGTTATGGGATGGGAGCCTGGCCGGAGGGGGCAGAGCGCCCTGCGGGAGGTGGGGAACCCCTCTAAGTCAGGCTGTGACCTCCTCTCTGCAGCTACTGTGAGGATGGCTTCATGCACTGCTCCACGAGTGGAGCCCCGGGGAGCCTGCTGCCCGACTCGGTCCTCAGCAGCCCCCTGTCCCACCGCAGTGAGTACCACCCCCAACGGGCTCTCCTCTCCCTCTGCTCAGGTGGTGTGGGTGAGGGACTGGCTGCATTCAGGCATGCGTTTGTGTGTGTGGCTTCCAGGCCTGGAGGTGCCTTTGCATGTACGCATCCCAGTGGTTGAGGCAGGAGGAGTTGAATTTTGTGATGGGGAAAGACTGAACTGCCTGCAGGATGGACAGGGAGATCCCTCTTCTGCCCATGGCGACCTTAACCCAGGGAGCAGCTGTGGGTACAGTGGTCCTTCACGGCCTCATTTTACCAAGGGACACGGTGACCGGAACACCTCTTTAGAAAGCTTCTCTGGTGGATTTGAGACAGAGGAGTTTGGACTCGGTGCCCTCAGTTTGAAGGTCCTAATAGGTGCAGCGCTGTTCAAGGACAAGGCACAGGAGGGAGACCTGGTGGGACCATAGTCCACGTTTGTGGGTCAGAAGGACCCAACATCCTTGCTTAGAAAGGACCCTCCTGGTAGGGGGGAGCGAGATGCCCTTAGGCAGATAAATGGGCTATTTTCAGCCTCCAGCTTGATGTCTTCTCCCTACCTCTCACTTTCCTAAGGCCCCCTCTCTCCCAGTGACACAGCTCTGTGCCAGCGTTTGTTTTCCGGCTGGTCCTGGTGAAGTGTCCAAGAACAGGATGTCCGCATGGCTGGCTGAGGGCCCACCTCTGGGTCCTTGCTGTGTGCTCACCTGGTGGAAGGGGCAAGGGAACTCCGTGGGGTGTCCTCTAAGGAGACTAATCCCATTCCTGAGGGCTCCACCTTCATGACCCAATCACCTGCCCCAAACCTCACCTCTTAACAGCATCACCTTTGGGGGTTAGGATTTCCCCATGTGAATTTTGGGGGGGATACAAACATTCAGTCCATAGCAGACCTCAAGGTCACTCATCCCTCTGCCTCTTTCTTCTTCCTGCTGTCTCTCATTGTAACGTTTTTTTCCGACACTCCACCCCTCTCTGTTGCGTTCTGCCTCTCAGGTCTGATGCTTCTCTTGCCCAGAGTCTTCTAGCCTAGTGACAGGAAGGTTTTTTTTTTTTTTTTTCTCAAAGTCAGGAAACTCCTAGAATTCTGTGCTATTTGGAAAAGCCATTTAACCTCTTAGGGTTTCAGTTTCCCAACAAAAGTTTCCATATAAAAACAAGGCTGGGAATTCTGACTTTCTTGTCCATAAGAGCTACTACATGCTATATATGCATGTAAGATACAAATGCTATTCAATGCATCAGGGTTTTTGAAACACAGGTGCTGTGTCAGTTAGTTACCTGCTGTCATCATTTACTCAGTCAACACAGTGATACCTACTAATTGCCAGGAGATAGAACAGTGAACAAAGCGACAAAACCCCCTGCCTGCACGGAGCCTGTGTTCTAGTGTGTGGGTGGGATGCGGGTGAGCAATCAACAAAGAAGGAAAATAAATGGCATTCAGATGGTGATGTCAGAGCGAGGAGAATGACAAAGCAGGGAGTGTAGGAGTGTCCAGGGTTGGAGTGTTACAGGTTGAAATAGAGCGGCTGGGATGGCCAGGGGCTGGACAGAGGATGCCACGTGAGCAGAGCCCCCTTTAAAGTTGTGATTGAATTAATTTTAGGAATTTAAAATTAAATGTGTTGGAGCAAAGGTTCCTTTTAAGCACCCACACCCAGGTCCCTTCAAGCCTGGCTCTGGACGTTTCTGCAGCGCGTCCTGATTCAGTGCAGCAGGCAACAGCGCAGGGTCAAAGGGGATGAGGACCGGGGGCCGTTAGAGGGATGCTGAGCTCGACAGAGGCGTCTTCAGTGTAGGAAGAGGTCAGAGCTCAGACGAGTAGATGAGGCTGCCGTTCCGGACCCAGCTGGAGGTCCAGCAGTGCCTTGTCCCGGGGCGTGGGCAGCCTGAGCCTCTGGGGTTGAGTGACTGCACGCAGGGGGCAAAGGACAGCGTAGACGG
Organism: Delphinus delphis; assembly: GCF_949987515.2. Taxonomy (NCBI): domain Eukaryota; kingdom Metazoa; phylum Chordata; class Mammalia; order Artiodactyla; family Delphinidae; genus Delphinus; species Delphinus delphis. The sequence goes on along the minus strand of NC_082693.1, from coordinate 6,408,394 downwards.
CAGATCCATTCACCCCTTCAATGATGGTCTCTTTGGTTTTCCTGACTCCAAGGCAAAAGAAGCCTGTCCTGCCAGCCCCCCATGGTCAAGCTGGTGTGTCCTGCTGACAGCCCGAAGGCTGAAGGGCTGGAGTGCGCCAAAACCTGCCAGAACTACGACCTGGAGTGCGTGAGCATGGGCTGCGTGTCCGGCTGCCTCTGCCCCCCGGGCATGGTAAGCCACCCGAGCCGCAGAGGGATGGAGGCCTGCCAGGTTCCCGCGGGCAGGGGGCAGTGAGGTGGGCTGTGGAGGCAGAGAGAGAAAGAAACAAGAGCTCCACAAGGACGGCACTGGGGCTGCAGACGGGGTGCAGGCGGGGGCAGGGTGAGTCCTCTGTGGCTGAGTCAGCCGCCAGAGGCAGGGAGAGAGCCCATGGGAGAGTTGGGGTTGATCTTCATCTTGGTGAGAGCTGACAGAAATACAAGAACTTGGCACAGCGGTGCCCTAGGAAGCGAGGCAAGGATTTCTGGAAAATACTTAAAAGTGCTACCGGGCATTGCCACTAGAATTTTCCCAAGGGCTGCATGCCATTGTATGAAGATGAGGAGACACAAGCACGCACACACACACACACATACACACACATGCACACATTTTTGCATATGATTTGCGTTTATGTGTATAACTCTGTATCTCAAGAGAAGACACTGCCGTCAGCAAGCCGCGGGCCCACCAATACCTTCCCCACACGGAGCCTTGCTTTCCTCATCTGTAGGGTGAGCCATGAGGTCGTGGTCAGCTCCTAACATTCCGTGTCTCTGGGGCTGAGGCTGCAAACCGTCACCCTCGGCCAGCCCTTCCTCGTGGTCCCCCCGCTGCTGGTCTGCGGCCGCCTGGCTCCTAGCGCATCCTGGTGGTGGCAATGGCCTGAGCACACCCAGGCCCCCTTAGCTCCGTCTCAAGTCTAGTCTTAGGACATCTGTGGATTAAATATACATAGACTATTCTTGTCACCCTGAAGGATGCAACTTCTGGATTCTTCTCTTTCAAATGCATCCCGTCTTCTTGCTTTCTCTAATTCCCCATACCCAACGTGAGCAGTGAGGGCTGGGGTGAGAGTCCTAGAGGCCAAAATTGGTGGGGGGAGGCAAGATGGCCTCTTAATGGCTGTAAAGGTCATTCATGATGCCCAGGCCTCGGCCTGGGGTCAGTATCCTGGGCTGTGGGAGCTGGAAACTCAGATGCATCACCAGTGGCCCTCAGGAAGGCTGCGGACTGGGGTGTGTGCAGGGCACACGGTCTCTCTCTTTCCCTCCAGCCCTCTCTCCTCCGAGACGGACAGACTAGCTGTTATCCATTCTCTCTGGGTGCTCCCTTCTGTCTTAGCCTCTGAGGATTCTAGAACTATCTTTTCTAATGGGGGAGCTAGAGATTGGCCAGGGAACATCCCCAAACTGGAAGATCTTGTTTGGTGTCTTAGCAGAAGGAGGTATAAAGGAGGGGGAAACTCAGACAAGAAATAGGAGTGTGGAGAGGAAACTTCCATGTTGTTCTTTTTTACCCCAAGGGCCTCTTATTTTGACTGTTCCTTCTCCATACTTGGAGAAGAAATTCTCCCGACATCAGAGAAAGCTCTGGCAAAAAGAGGGATGCCGCTCAGGAGACTGGAAGCATCGGGGACTCTTTCAAATGAACTTGTTTTTTCCCCACGAAGGAAATAGTACAGAGAGGCTTAAATATTAGTAACCCCAGTAATCACATTATTGTCCCAAATGGAGAGCGAGGCTTTGAATGCAGGATGAGGACGCATCGTTAGGGACTCGTGGGCACTCCTGCAGCCTCTGGCCTCCCGAGGACAGTCTCTGAACATCTGTCATGTTAACAAGGTGTCTCTCACCCCAGCCGCAGGGGTTGTGAACTTGAGGCTTGTGGGATACGAGACTGGGCTGTTTTCACAACTGCTTCATTATGATGCCAGCTAACATGCAAATCGTGGAGGCTGGATCTGCGAGCAGGAAAGTCTGGTTGATTCACGAAGTGCGCGGTGTGCTGGCTGCCGCCCGCGACCCGTGTTCTTGGCCTCCACGCAAAGGAAAAGGAGCGGAAAACACTGTTTGGGCCCATGGGTGCAGACATCCTCCGAGGGGGTGTGTCTCGTCGGCCATCCCCTGTGGAAGGTGGGAGGCTGTGGCATGTCACTGAGGGTTTGGGGGAAGAGGTCAGGGGTTCTGAGGACTTGAGAGGAGGGGGGAGCAGCTCCTTCCTGGGGGGCAGACCCACAGGGAGCAGGGAGAGTAGGAACAGGGGCCCGAGGGCCCAGCCCGGCCTCACCGCTTCCTGGCTCCTTGATTTTGCACATTTGGTTTCGCTGAGCCTCAGTTGCCTCATTTGTAACATGGGCACAGAATTCCTGCTCTGCCTTCACACATGGGCCTGAAGGAGTCGTATGTGAAAGCACTTTCTTTTTTTTAAAGAAGATGTTGGGGGTAGGAGTTAATTAATTAATTAATTAATTTTTGCTGTGTTGGGTCTTCTTTTCTGTGCGAGGGCTTTCTCTAGTTGTGGCAAGTGGGGGCCACTTTTCATCGCGGTGCGCGGGCCTCTCACTATCGCAGCCTCTCTTGTTGCAGAGCACAGGCTCCAGACGCGTAGGCTTCAGTAATTGTGGCTCACGGGCCTAGCTGCTCCGCGGCACGTGGGGTCCTCCCAGGCCAGGGCTCGAGCCCGTGTCCGCTGCATAGCAGGCAGATTCTCAACCACTGCGCCACCAGGGAAGCCCTGAAAGCACTTTTAAAACCAGAAAGTGCTATGGGATCATGGGAATAGCTTCAGTTGTTGTTTTCGTCCATAACCGAGGCTGTCTCAGAGGCTGGGCCGGCCCCCTCCTCTGGTCCATGGGAGAGACCCAGGAAGGGCCCATTTTCATAAATTTCCAATCTGTTGTGGACCAAAGCTTTTGTAAATATAATAGAAGTGAATTATCAGAAAAATGAAGCAAAAGGCAATGACATGCAAACATGAGTAACAGACAGGATATGTTGCACGTGATTTTCTAAACACCTGCTACCCTCCCGGCTGCACTCACATCCTCACAGACCTGCACTGGTCCTGGGGACCACCCCCCTCTTTGCAGTTTGTTCCGGGCCTGGTACCCGCTCAGATCAGAGGCTTTCTGCTTCACTCCATCTGCTCCTGACACCGGTGCCAAGGTCTCCTTGCATAGGATCAGGGGTGAGGATGCTTTCTGACCACACTGATGGGTGGTTGGTGCAGAAGCTGCCCCGAGCTTCCAGGCTTGAATCTGGGCGCCTGACGTTTACTTCAACAGAGTGGCAAGCCACTTAACATCTTTGTGTCTTTATTTTTCTCACCTGTAAAATTGGGTCAGAAGGGTTCTTGAGAGGGTTGGAGGTGACAGTGGTGGGTACATGGAAGTCGCTTCGTAAGTGGTGGTTTAATGACCGCGGTTACAAGAAGTTCATGGGGGAAAAGCATGAACCATATTATGGACAGAGATGCTATAGGAAGTTAGTGCACACTGGGGAGCAATGTTCTGGACCTCAGGATCCACATGTAAGACCCACTAGATCAATAAAATGAAGGGGTTGCACTAGAAAATTTCCCAAGTATTTTTCTACGGTTAAAAAATCCTTGAATGCACTTCCTGCGTTTAAATTAGACTATTACCTGCTTCTACCACGAGGTGGCAGCAAAGCACAACCCACCGCCCGGCTCACTCCGTCCCAGTCGGGGCTGTAATTGTCTCCAGGCAGAGCCAGGAGCCCTTAAGACTCACGCTTTCAACACCGCCCCCGCCCCCGCCCCGCCCCGCCCCAAGGACACAGAAGGAGACCGAGGAGAGAAAGGACACAGAACCATTCAAGGCTACATAACTGTGTAGTGGAAATCCCGGCCTCCTGGCTCCCAGTGTAGTACCCCTGTCTGGGAGATGCTCACTTACGCCCTGAAGTCCAGTGGTCACATTTTCCAAACTGGTACCCAGTTCTGCTGGTACTGGAAAAGCTCTCAGCAGCTGAGACGTGTGTTCCTTTCCCTGGTCCTCTGAGGCCCAGTTTTCTCACTGGCCCACTATGAAGACTGAAAAGCCTTTGGCACTGCTATTTGGTTTTTTTTTTGTGTTTGTGTTTTTTGTTTTTTTTTAAAATTAATTTTTATTGGCGTCTAGTTGATTTCCAATGTTGTGTTAGTTTCAGGTGTACAGCAAAGCGAATCAGTTATACACATACATAGATCCCCTCTTTTTTAGATTCTATTCCCATATGGGTCATTACATTGAATAGAGTTCCCTGCGCTATACAGCAGGTTCTTATTAGTTATCTATTTTATATATAGTAGTGTGTATATGTCAATCTCAATTTCCCAATTTATCCCTCCCCCCCTTTCCCCTTTGGTTGGTGCTGCTTTTTGAAAGGTAGGGCTTGGGCTCAGGGGCCCATCCAGAGAGGGCCGCTCATGTGCGCACTGTAAATCCTACGAGATGTCATTCTAAAAGGCCCAAGAAAGCCCTCCTGTCTCAAAGATATCTCCTACACTGCCTATGATTTGTCACCTAATCAGGTTTACTGAAATATAATAGGTATGAATTTAGTTTGGTTAATAAGAAACAACTTAAAAAAGCTTACCTTATAAATCCTCATAGGAAGTCATTCACACTTTAGCATGAGTTATTTCATCAGATTCTTTCCTCTAGCAAACATCTAGTTGAAGGCAGCTGCATTGAGCTGGAAGTATTGGTGGGGAGAACAGAGGACAGCTGGAAGGCAATAATAGATTCTGGAGAATGGGTCAGTACGGCGGGGTGAAGACGGGGCCTTTTCAGAGAAGAGCAACAATGCCAATTTTTTTCTACTTCAGAATTTTTCTTGCTGATCAAGACCCAGGACTGTGTTCTCAGCACGCGCCTTTCTTACTCAAGGTGTCAGGAGCTGATGAACAATGGCAACAGCTATTTCTGCCTGTTTTCTTCTGAAGTCCTTGAAGGACATTCGTCAACTTTCGTCAACTTTATCTTATTATCCTTCTGGTGTCCTAAAGGGAAAAAGACTAGGCAGGAATGGGTCTCTTCTTTTCAAACATGAAGTTTAAGTAAGTGACTTGCACGAAACTCACTTCGGGGCTGCTGTACTGGCCCGCCTACACGTGGACCTGTTCTCATCTCCATCCCGTCCGTCTCCTGCTTGTGTCTTTATCTTCTATCTCTGTGGATTCTCTGGCGCTTTAGGACTCTGGGTGCTTCTGGCTGGGCGGGTGATATTTGATCTTCTGTTCCAAGTCGGGAGCCTCCTGCTGAGAAACCTCTCCTCTCCCTTTAAGGCTCCACTTTGCTTCCTCCACCTCTGACCTAGGTCTAAACCCATGCCCCTGTCCTCATTTGATACCAAGGTCCTATTTTAATATCATGATCCATCCATTAGTTATCTCCTTTCACTAAAATAAGCAGGGCAGAGAGGAGCCATGTGGTTTGTCAGTGAGAGCTCAGAAGGGGGTGACAGTATTATTTCATGGCCAGACTGGGATTTGAGTTTTCTGTCCCTTGGAAGAGGGCCGGGCTCCCTGGGACTCACCCCTGGCTCAGGCGAGGGGTTACCTGGGCCCTGGGAGTGCAGGACTTTTTGTCAGTGGGTTGACCACCCTGGAGAGAGGTAAAAATGTCCAGCACGCAGACCAAGAGGCCTGGGAGCCTCCCCGCAGCCTGCTTCCTTCCGCTCAGGGGAGGTGAGCAGGGCCGCTTTCTGGAATCCATCCTGCATCGTTTCGCCTCACATAATGTTTCCCATAACGAGGCTCGTTGTCTGGTTGGTCTCCATTAACTGCAGGAGCCCGGGCTGGCGAGCAGGTTGGGGGTCCACAGGGAGGCCACGGTCATTCCCAGAGTAGCCACGAGGTGGCGGGTCTGGGACTTACATCAAAGATGACAAGCTTGGGGGGTGCGGGGGTGAAGCGTGATTGCAAGGCTTTTGAAGACTGGGATGGAGGGACGTTTCCCATCCTCCCTGTTCCCACTGGGCTGCCGTCCTCCCTCCCGGGTGCCTCAGCTGGATGTCTGCCAAGGACATCGTGGCCCCCGGAGGTACAAGCCACCTAGGGCGTGGTCCCCCTGCATCTACCTCACTCTAGCTCCCATCCTGCCCCTTCCCTTAGGCCTCGGGGACTCGGGAACACGCCAGAGGCTGCATGAAGCTGGTGGCTGAGTCGTGGGGGTTCTTCTTTCCACCTCTTCCAACACACAGACACACACACGCGCGCATGCACCCCCCCCACACATACACATGCATGCACACACACGCAAACTCACAAACACATGCATGCAAACACAGACGCATGCACACACATACATATGCACACACGTGAGTTTAGTCTTTGTTCAGCCCAAGACCGCTCTGTCCCGGGGCTTTGTCTGGCTCTAGGCCCAGGGAACCCAGGCTTGTCTGCAGAGTGACGGGATCGCACACATGCTAAGGCACCCAGACCAGCAGCTTCTCGCCCCTCGGGTGGCTCTGGAACCAGAGTGCCGGGTCCCTTCACCCAGGGTCACTCAGAGCCAGCGTCCAGGGCTGCCTCCTAGGGTTGGGACAGAAGCAGATCTCCGTGTGGGATCAGAGTGGGTTTGGCCAGCTCTCCCTAAGGTCACTGGGGCCAGCAGGTCTTCATTCTTTTCCTCCTGGCCCCGGCACCCCTGGGGAGTATGACTTGTCACATAGTTACTCCTTCACTCGTGGGGGGGTGGGAAGAAGGGCAGGCCCTGTGAGGGTGTGCTGGACCGCCAGGGGACGGGGTGACAAGGGTGCACGTAGGGCTTGAAAACCCACAGCCTCTGGTTCTGGTCCATCCCTGCCTGTGGCCACTATTCAACTTTCACCTCTACGGCATTAAGTGCATCGTTCACTAATTAATTCATTTTATTAAATACATTATCCATTTTTTTCAGCTATAGAACATAGTAGATGCTCAATGCAGAACATTCAGAAAAAAAATTTAAAAACCAAAAAAGAAAATAAGATTCCCTTATCCTAGCCCACCAGAGGCAACTTCTACACTTCCCAAGCCCTTCGGAGGCAACTTACATACTTCCTTCAAGACTTTTTTTTTTGTTGAAATATATGCATATATATATTAATCATTGGGACCATATGTGTATACAGTTTTTTTTCTCCCTTGTTTTAGAAATTAACAGCGTAAGTAGTTCTCAAAACTTTTCAGACTTTAATGCGCTCCACAGGACACCATCACCTGGAGATTCCTTAATGGGTTTAATCACGTTCCTACTGTTGAACACTTAGTTGCTTCCATTTTTATTTTGGAATGATAAATAATTGTACATTAGTTTTTGCCTATAACTCTATTACCTTTGGAGAAGTCCTCTGGAGGAATTACTGGGTCTAAGGAGATGCACGTCTCAAGGGCTTCTGACGTGTTATCAGAGTCTCCACCAGGTCCCAGGGCTCCTGCCCTTGCAGTGTATGAGGGCGGAGGGGGTCAGAGTGTCTTCAGCTGAGCCAGGGGGACCAGTGTAGACAAGAGCCGGGATTCCAGCCCATGACTGGGCGTGGGCTCCCTGGGCCGCCTCTGGCCGCGGCTGTTGGATCACTCGTTCCGGCCCCAAGACTTCTGGATCGCTTTCCCTTAGGTCCGGCAGGACAACAGGTGTGTGGCCCTGGAAAGGTGTCCCTGCTTCCACCAGGGCAGAGAGTACAGCCCCGGAGAGACGGTGAAGGTGGACTGCAATACTTGGTGAGGCCGGGAAGGGTTCCAGGGATGCTGGGGACGGGGGGTGGGCTGTTGCTCTGGTACTTGCTCCCCTCCCACCCGTGGTAACCTGGCTGCTCCTTTCCTTTTCTCTGTGCCTCTGTTTCTCCATCTGTCAAATGGGAGACTTTATCATCCTGTGTACTCACCCCACGGGGACACTTTCTAGACAGCAGTGTTTCCTGGGGAAGATAAGGGCCATATCCATCACTGCACGCGTGACCAAGCTATCCCAGGGCACGGGATCGGGGGTCCTTCTCTGGCCTTGTCCTGTCCCCCAGCCATATTGCGAGTGTGCTTGCCTGGAGAGAGACCATCCTTCACACAACCCCAGGCTCTGCTCACTCACCGTGCCTTTCTTTGGGGCAGTGCACAGCTTTAGGGAAGGGCCACGGGGACAGGCAGTAAGGGGCTTAGTGTCTGGGGCCTGAGGTCTGAGCTTTCCACCGCTGCCGCCCCTGTCGGGCTTCCTGATGTCGGCTCTGTTACTGGGCGGAGGGATGGGGCCATAGGGCAGCCGGCAAGTCGCTGCGGGTTTACACACATTGCTGCCCACCCTCTCCTGGCAGAAGCTCACAGCTGGTCACTGTTTCCCCAGCTCAGAATTTTCCTGCCATTCTGGACGTGTGTCCCCTTAGCCTCAGAGGGGCTATCGGCCTCAGTGTCTTTTCTGTAGAGACCCTGTGGCCCCTCCCAGGTGATGTCCTGGGAGGCTGGGCTTTGGCACGTCCGGAGCAGGTGGTGACAGAGTGTCCCTGGGTCACCTCAACCAACCAGGGCCCTTCTTTGCCTTGTGACGGGTGGGGGCGCAGCATGGCTTCCCTCTCCTCCTGGGCCCCGTGCTCTAAAAATGTGTGGGTTCATGACTGCGGGGCCCTGTGAGGTCCGATCCACAGGCTGCAGACCACCCTCCCGACGCTTCCTGAGGCCTCCTGGAGGGTGGGTGGCGTCCTTGCTGTCCCGACCCCCAAGGCCCCGCCCTCACCCCCCCATCCTGTTCCCAGTGTCTGTCGGGACCGGAAGTGGAACTGCACGGACCACGTGTGCGATGCCACCTGCTCCGCCCTGGGCCTGGCTCACTACCTCACCTTTGACGGGCTCAAGTACCTGTTTCCCGGGGAATGCCAGTACGTCCTGGCACAGGTGAGAGCAGGGTTCGGGGGTGGGTGTGCTCCCAGGCTGGATGCCACCGTTCTGTTGGTGGAAACAGCTCTGGGCGCTGGTTTCTACGGGAGTGATTTTCCAGCCCCTGGAGAGGCAGGACCTCGAGACTCGAGTGATGGCTGTGTTCCTCCAGCTCACCTGCACGCCTCCCAGGACGGGGCAGAAGCTCATTCGTTGACTGGCCTTGGTGTGGGGCAGGCTCCCATCCGCCCCAGTCCCAGCACAATGCAAGGAGAGGAAGGTTCCCTTTCCTTCTGCAGACACAGCCTCAGTCAGGGTACCAGTGGGGAGTGGAGCCCGGGCTGGATTTCAGCCCCAGCACCCTTCCTGCCCCCATCCTTGGGCAGTGAGCAGCCCACTCGGGGAAGGTTGAAATGCCCCTGGAGTTCCGTTCCCACCCTGTGATTCTATTCTATTTTATTCTGTTCTATTCTCTTTTTTTTTTTTGCCGCACCTCGAGGCTTGTGGGATCTTAGTTCCCCAACCAGGGATTGAACCAGGCCCTCGGCAGTGAGAGTGCAGGGTCCTAACCGCTGGACCGCCAGGGAAGTCCCCATTCCATTCCATCGCATTCTCCACCATTTTCATTTCTAACCTCATGCAGCTCAGAATGGGGGGGGGGCGGTGAGGGGCTGTGGGTACAGAAGGTCCCGCTGCCCGGCAGGCCGAGGAGTGGCCTGGGGGAATTGTAGCTGCTGCGTGAGGGCTGCTCTGCCCCCTTTCCCGCCCACGGATTCCTGCAAATTTCTCTTGCTGGTGAGCAAGGAGGGCCGAGCGCTTTGTCCTCCAGGCGGCTGGGCTCTGCGCAGCTTAAACAACTGTGGTCCCTCCGTCTCCGCTTTCGGGGGCGTCAGGGGAGGGGCTCGGTGTGGGCTGGAGGGAGGACCGCAGACCCGAGGGAGCCTCAGCCCCAGAGACAGAGCTGCAGGGCACGGGAGTCAGGCAACGGGGGCAGGGGCACCAAGCATGACGCCTGCCCAGCGCACAGGGAGCGAGCCCCCTGCCTCTGGCCCGCGCCCCAGGCTGGCCCCAGAGAGGTGGGCGGCGCGCTGGGGAGACGGGCGTGCACCCCACGACATGCTTTTACCCACAACCAGGAACCCTCTAGGGCTTTCCCACACATCGTCTATGGAAGCCCGTCTTTCTGTTATCTGTCTGCCTCCCAGCCTTGGTAGCAGAAGATGGGGTGATACCAGCTCTGGGGCTCCACTCCCCAGCCAGGTTCACATCTGGGCACCCAGAAAACACGACATTTCAGTGCAGCGAGAGGGGCCGGTCAGACCTACCGCCTCAGCCTAGGAGCCAGTTGGAGCCCCTCCGAGTCGTGCCCCTCGTGGGGCTGCTTTTCCTGCCCCACCGCCAGTGCCGTTGTCCCCTCTGATACTTTGTCCAGGGCCCCCCTCCCTTTCCTCCCTTCCTTCTTTGGGAGGTGTTATCAGGACTTAACTCTTTCTCCTTCAGAAAAATCTCAGCTGGTGACAAAGCACTTGTACCTTCGTTCCCTCTTTTAACTTTCACGATCCCATTAACCCAAGACAAACCCGTTTAACCTACCAATCCCATCAAGTTGGCGGATCCCATCTTACAGAGGGGCACGTCGTGTGTGTGGAATGTATGTATATGTGTGTGTGAGTGTATGTGTCTTTGTATGTGTGTGCATGCATGTGTGTTATATATGTGTGTGTGGTATGTATGTATGTGTGTGTGTCTTTGTGTGTATGTGAACATGTGTCTCTGTACGTGTGCCTCTGTGTGTGTGTGTGTGTGTTTATGAGGGTCAGAGAGGTAAGTGACTTACTCAATATTATCCAGTAAGTGGCAGAAACAAGGCCCACCCCTAGCTTTTCTGTGCTGGGTGTTTTTTTTCCCATCACATCACAGCAATAGCCACCATGGGAGATATTTGCCAGAAACGTGTCCGCTTTTGCTTCCTTTCTATGCAATTCCCCAGCGAGGACCAGTGCTCCCATACCCTCTATTCCCTGCTATGGACGGTAGCTCAGCTGGTGTTGCTGGGTCCGTCAGTCTTTGGTTACAGTTCTGGGCCAGCAGTCCAGAGGGACTCCACCAGAACTTAGAGCTGCCAGGTGCCACGTGGCTGGACTGTGCTAGTTCCCCGGCTGAGGCTGGACTAACAGGCTCAGGGGGAGCTGTAGGCGGATGGGTCCACGTTCCCTCTCCCTGTGTCCCTCCTTCTCTCCCTCCCACCCCTCACCACCCCCCCCCCCACCTGGCTGTAGGCACCTGGTTCATAGGTGATGGCTGAGGGTGACACACCTGTGAGTGTCCTCCGTCTCTGTCTGTCTGTCTCTCTCACACACACGTGGACATGGCAAACTCCTGTAACACATCCTTCAAAGGCCTGAGGTGATGGGACGCCAGTCTGCTGATCTGGGGAGGAGCAGCAGGGATAGTGTTTCTATCCTGACACCTGTTTTTCCCCAGGATTACTGTGGCAGTAACCCTGGGACCTTCCGGATCCTGGTGGGGAACGAGGGGTGCGGCTACCCCTCCCTGAAATGCAGGAGGCGCGTCACCATCCTGGTGGAAGGAGGCGAGATTGAGCTGTTTGATGGGGAGGTGAGTGTGGGCTTGTCCCTCCACCCTCATGCCCCTCCGTTGGCTGATGAAGAGCACATGCCGAGTGTTCGTCCAGACCGTGTGTGGATGGAACGTCGTGCAGCCAGTGGAGAGATGAGGTAGCGCTGTATCCTCTGACCTTGCCTCGTCCTGTGAGGGTGGCGGGTGGCGGGTGGCAGGTGGTGACAGATTACACGATCCATTTTAGTGGAAGGAAGTGCAGACACACATGTGGAGAAGGGTGTGTAACCATATCTGCACCAGCGTTGGGAGAGCCAGGGCTGACCTCTGGAGGCGACGGGAGATGGGAGGGTGGGAGGACTTTCATATAGGAATACGTATATACACACACATATATACATATATATTATATGCACACTATATATACAAATGTACACACACACGAGTATACTATGCATACACACATATACGTGTATATTATATACCCACTGTTATATATATTATATATACAAATGTACACACATACACGTATATTATACGTACAAATATATCATACACATATATACATATATCATAGCCCACGTGTGTATTATATATACAAATGTATGAACACATATGTACACATACATCATGAATGCAAATATGTTATACACGGTACACACAACTACATATATGTTAAACCCCACATTTATATGTATTACATATACAAATGTATACACACATATTATGCACACAAGTATACACACAAATGCATATTATTATATACCCACAGTTTTATGTATTATATATATGAATGTACACACAGGTACACATATATTATGCATACAAATACACACACATATATTATATACCCACGTTTATACGTGTTATATATACAAATGTATAGACACATATATGCACGTATACTATGCATACAAATATACACATGTATACATAATATACAGATCTATCCCACATTTACATATATTATATATACACATATATACACGCATATACACACATATATAGTATATATTATGTACCCACATTATATATTATATACTAATGTATACACACTTATACACACTTGTATACATATATTCACAAAAATATATACACACATATACATACATATATATACATATATAATATATATACAAGTATATACACACTTATTATCCATCCAATATGTTATATATACACACGCATATATAAATATATATTTTGGGAGATGATGGTGTTTGGGGGGATTTTTACCTTCTTTTATGTTTTTCAGTTCTTTTTAGATAAAATCTTTGCTAAAGAGCTCAAAGTGCACAGACTCAGGCCCTGTGTGCTAAGAGCTCACGGAGTGGCTCTCAGAGGTCTACCTGAGAACCACCCAGGAGACCTTGTTTAAGACACCAACCTTCAGGTCCACCCTGAGGTCCTGGCTCAGGTCTGGGTGAGGCCCAGGAACCTGCGTCTGAAGTGGCAGGGGTCCCTGGAGCACAGCTGTGCTGGTCTGGCCACATCGGTACCTGGGAGACCTGGGTCTGGGCTCACCCCTTCCCCGTATCTTCATTTTGTTCCGTGGCCTCAGCCCGCATCCTACCTTCTGGCAAATACCCACCGCTGGGCTTCCCTGGTGGCACGGTGGTTGAGAGTCCGCCTGCTGATGCAGGGGACATGGGTTCGTGCCCCGGTCCAGGAAGATCCCCTGCTGATACCAGGGGGTGGGAGGTGAATTCTCCTCCCTTAGAGAAGATAGCTGTGGAGCAAGCAGGACCTGTTGACTTGGGTCAGCCGTGTCCATTTCAGGGACAGTTCTACTTAGGACAGATGACAGTGGTGACATAGAGTGGGAGGCTGTGCCTGTGGTGTGTCCCCAGGGAGAGGACCTTGGTGAAGGGGTGACAAGTTCCTAGCGTCAGCCTCAGTCTTATGGGTTAGATGGTCAGCCAAGTACCGTGAAACGGGCAGGGAGGGCTCGGCCCCGGCAGCGAGTCAGCGGAGTCAAGGGCTCAGGTCCTTTGGGGGCTGAAGTCTGGGATTCCTGCTTCCAGCGCCGAGCTTCCCTGTCTCCCTGTTCAGCTGTGACTCCTGCTGACGGCAACTCGAGTGGGAGATGGGAGGAAAGGGGAGAATCTAGTGCTCGTTTTAATAAAGGGGTGGATTTATTTTTTAATAAGCCAATAAGGGATTTTATTTTATTTATTTATTTTTTTAACATCTTTATTGGAGTATAATTGCTTTACAATGATTGCTGCTGTATAACAAAGTGAATCAGCTATATGTATACATACGTCCTCATATCCCTTCCCTCTTGCGTCTCCCTCCCACCCTCCCTATCCCACCCCTCTAGGTGGTCACAAAGCACTGAGCTGATCTCCCTGTGCTATGCAGCTGCTTCCCACTAGCTATCTATTTTACATTTGGTAGTGTATATATGTCCATGCCACTCTCTCACTTCGTCCCAGCTTACCCTTCACCCTCCCCGTGTCCTCAAGTCCATTCTCTACGTCTGCATCTTTATTCCTGCCCTGCCCCTAGGTTCATCAGTACCACTTTTCTAGATTCCATATACATGCGTTAGCATATGCTATTTGTTTTCCTCTTTCTGACTGACTTCACTCTGTATGACAGTCTCTAGGTCCATTTTAAATCAGTTGCCTAGAGGTGCTTAAAACCATCACCACGTTAAAAACATCTTTAGGGGACCATGTGTATTTAATGATCAAGTGTCCAAAAAATTCTTTCCATGACGTGATAGGTGATCTTCTGCCAGTAGGTTTCATTGTATTTTTAATCTTGTAATTATGTTTTTGCCGCCACCTCTTTATCCTAGGATTCTTGGAGAGAGGTAGGCAAGATGGACGCAGCTCTGGCCGAACGGGGCAAATGACCAGCGGCTCTGGAGGGCCGCGGGGCGGGGGGAGCCGGGCCTTACACCTGACCATCAGTGTCCTGGTCTCACACTGCGTCCTCCCTCAGGTGAGCGTGAAGAGGTCCATGAAGGATGAGACTTACTTTGAGGTGGTGGAGTCCGGCCTGTACATCACCGTGCTGCTGGGCAAGGCCCTCTCCGTGGTCTGGGACCGCCACCTGGGTATCTCTGTGTTCCTGAAGCAGACTTACCAGGTGGGTGGCCCTTCTCCGCTTCCCCCTCATCCTGTCCGGTTGCATCTTCAGCTTCCTGAGCAGCAGTCCGCGGCCCCCGCCCGCCGTCTTGGGGGAGGGTGGGTGGTCACCTAGTCCAGCCTCCCTCCCGCTGCAAATAAGACTCAAGGGTTAGCGTTCACCTTGGCTGTTCCCGAGACAGGCTGTCTCTGAGAAGGAGGGAGGGTTCCCGGACCCTGCAAACAGTCCCTTGAGTGGCCTTGCTAGGCAAGCAGTTTATATCCACAAAGGAAGGAAAGAAAAGATGGGCAAGAGCTATTCTCAAGGTTTCTTAACCTCAAGAGGCAAATGGTCATGCGTGATGTTATCATAACTCCGCAGAGCGTGCCGGGTGCACCCTCCCACGGGGCCACAGGCCAGCATCGGCCGGCGCTTGCAGTGAAACCACTCAGCACCTGCTTTGGGGAAAGCTGCTTGCAGTATCCGTCCAGGTTCCGATGGTTTGCTGGGACTTCATTTTCTCTGACGGGCATGAATGTGACAAGTGCTCTGTCTGCCCTGGTGGCAGGACAGACCTTCCCGGCAACTGTTCTAGGCACTGTGGATACAGCAGGGAAAGAACTATATATAACTATGCATACATATGTATCCATGGTTATGGTCATATATATAGTTATATATATATAGTTATATTTATATGTATCTTAGCTTCGTATTAGTTTCCTATTGCTGCTATAATAAATTACCACAGACTTAGTGGCTTAGAAAAGCAACACAAACAGATTATCTTCTGGTTCTGGAGATCAAAAGTATACAATTGGTCGGCAGGGCTGCATTCCTTCTGGTGGCTTTAGGGGAAAATCTGTCTTCTTGCCTTTCCTAGCTTCTGGGGCTGCCCACATCTCTTGGCTGTGGTCCCATCCTCCATCGTCACAGCCAACAGCATAGTGTCTTCCACTCTCTCTGCTTCTCTCTGTCACATCACATTTCTCACTCTGACTTCTGTGCTCCTTATGAGACCCTGTGATTGCACTGAGCCCACCTAGATGATCCAGGACAGTCTTCCCATCTCAGGACCCTTAACGCAATCACACCTGCAAAGTTCCTTTTGCCACGTGTGGTAACATATTCCTGCTTCTGGGGATGAGAACGTGGATATCTTTGCGGGCACCATGGTTTTGTCCACAACAACCGTGGTGGAGATCATATTCTAGTGGGGATATTGTGTGTTTTAGACTGGTTGGTCTGATGAGACCCGTCTCAAAGGGTGTGAGTGGAGTCTTTGTGGAAGGGAGGGAAGGAGCCGCGTAAATGTCCTGACTTGAGAATTCAGGCAGATGGAGTGGCAGGTGCCAAGGCCCTAAGGTGGACGGTGTTTGCGTTTGGACACGGAGGCCAGGGCGGCTGGAGAGGAGGGGCTTGGGGTGACTGGTAGTTACCAAGGGCAGGGACGGGGCAGGGGCCATGCCATGGGGGCTGTCGGGCCATGTAAAGATCTCTGTCCTTTTGTCCATGTTTCCCAGCAAAATAGAATAAGTCACATCTCTTTGTCCCGAGGCAGGGCTCCAAATTTGTTCTGAGAGCATGGCATCTTTTCTTTTCCAGGCCAAATAGCTCCGGTTTTGTCCAGGGTTCTTATGTGATGGTTTCCACCCATTCATTCATTAGTCGGTCAGGACTTGTGTCCTGCAGCCCATGATAGGTGAACATGGAGTTGAGGAAGATATTACGTCAGCCCCGGGGGCATTTAGTGCTGGCCAGCCTGCTCCGAACAGGCTGCAGTTGTTTAGGTAAGGGACTCACCTGTCCACGGTCAAGTAGGACTAGAACGTTCCCCCCTCAGACTTCTCACATTCTCATTGGTGTAATGCTGGACCAGCTCCTCTTCTGCTCAGACCCTTACTGGGGCAGCTGATGGTTTATACTGCAGACACCAGGGCCCTGGAGGCCTAGTTGGCCATCCAAGGGACATGGGTGGGCTGCCTCTCTTTGTGAATGGCCTTGGTTTCCTTAACCTTAACATGAGGTCATTGTGGAAGCCGGGCAAAGGCCTTGGCAAGGTCAAGACTTTGCTGGTCACCCTGGTCTCCTTCTGCGTCTCCCTCCCTGTCCCCTCCCACCCTCCTCTTCCTCAGGCGAGCCTGCCTCCCATGCTGCCTGGAACCCTCGCTTTCCTGACTCAGAGTTTGCTCTGAGGTTTGCAAAGCTTATGCTCCCAACTGGTCCCCCAGGAGCAGGTGTGTGGCCTGTGTGGGAACTTTGACGGCATCCAGAACAACGACCTCACCAGCAGTAGCCTCCAAGTGGAGGAAGACCCCGTGGACTTCGGGAATTCCTGGAAAGTGAGCCCGCGGTGCGCCGACACCCAGAAAGTAGGTCGGGGTTGCGGTGCGGACCGTGGGCGGTGGGTGCTAGGGCCCGTGGCGGGGGCAGAGCCTGGGGAGAGGGCCTCTTGGAGCCCTTCCGGGTCCACCTGTGTACTCCTGCCCGGTTCCCCAGGTGCCACTGGACCCCTCCCCTGCCACCTGCCACAACAACGTCCTGAAGCAGACGATGGTGGACTCCTCCTGCAGCATCCTCACCAGCGACATCTTCCAGGAGTGCAACAGGCTGGTGAGGGCGGCGGGGCCCCCGGGGGCAGGCGCTTCTAGCTGTGGTTGCTTGCAGGAGCCTCAGAGATCGTCTGCAGCTGCTCACCTCTCTTGGCTTCAGGCTGGGGAGCAGAAAGAATAATCGAGGGTGTATGAGGAGAGCAGTGCCCGGCAGATCGTTTTTCTGCATGGTTCTCTGGGCATCCAATGCTGCTGCTCTTCCAGCCTCAGTCTTAGGGCTTGTCGCCCACAGATGATCTTGTCTCCGACATCAGAGCAGGAGCTTCCTTCTCCCATGCCCACCGTGTCTCTGGCCCCGGGCACCGCGCTGCTGCCCCCGTTCCCAGGTCTTGTCTCACGGAAACTCCTTTCTGGTCTTGAAGCCAGATTTTCAGCCTGCACTCTATGGCTTCTTTCTGTGTCTTTTGTTGTTGTTTAATTTTTATTTTATATTGGAACGTAGTTGATTAACGATGCTGTGTTTTAGATGTACAGCAAAGTGATTCACTCATACATATACATGTGTCTATTCTTTTTCAAATTCTTTTCCCATTTAGGTTATTACAGAGTATTGAGCAGAGTTCCCTGTGCTACACAGTAGGTCCTTGTGGGTTTTCTATTTTATTTTATTAAAAAAAATTTTTTATTGGAATATAGTTGATTTACAGTGTTGTGTTAGTTTCTGCTGTACAGCAAAGTGAATCAGTTATACATAGACATATATCCACTGCTTTTTTTTTAGATTCTATTCCCACATAGGCCATTACAGACTACTGAGTACAGTTCCCTGTGCTCTACAGCAGGTTCTTTTTGTGTCTTTATCTCACAAGGTGACAAGGAATTCCCCAAACAAGTTTCGATGCAGTTTTCTCTCTCTCTCTGTCTGAATGTATATACGCACACCTGTGTATGTGTGGGTGCACGTGTGTCTATGCACACACACACACACACAGCCAGGTGCACACGCGTGCTGCTCCGTGGCAGCTCCCTCGTGGGAGTGACGGTTGAACACCTGTGTCTCAGCTCTTTCTGTCCATCCAGTGGTTTTTAATCCCTCAGGACCCGAAGGATACTTAGGATCCCCTGGTTTGGTGGAGACCCGAGGCACCTGAGCTGGAAGGGCGGGGACAGTGAGAGGGTCAGGGAAACCGGGGCTGTTGGGCACAGTGACCGGCTTAACGTCCGAATTCATCCTCACCACAACTGCCCTGAACAAGGTGGGTGTGGGGGGCACGTCTGGGGCAGCCGAAGGTGAGAGGTGGCTCCTGAGACTGAGCACGGACCGACGGTGGGCTTCCTCTCCGGGGAGATCTAGGGTCGGAGTCCAGGAGCACCGGGCCGGCCACGGTCCAGCACGCTAGCCTGTAGCATCTCAGCGAGACAGTGTGAGTGGTCCTGATGTGTTTCCTCAGTCTCTTTGCTGAGTGGAGGCCAGGAAAGAGTGTGTTTGTGTGTGTGTGTGTGTGTGTGTGTGTGTGTGTGTGTGTGTGTGTGTGTGTGTTTGTGTGGTGTTTATGTAAAACACGCAGACACCCAAGAGGGTGGGAGTGGCTTATGGGGACGGATGGATGGCTGAGCAGGTACGTGGACAGATGGACAGAAAGGAATGTTCTTTTGAAAAATTCTCAGGCACATCTCTTCTAGGAGAGGCTGACAGGGTTGCTTTTTTCCCCTTTTCTTGCTGGACTCCACATAAGAATGTAGGATTTCTGCCTTTTTACCCATTTCCTCCTTGGGACCATTGCCTCACATCTTTCCTTCTGTCTGGAGCCCCTGTCCCTCCTCTGACCACTGGAACAGTCACGCCCAGACCAAGAGCCAGAGTCCCCAAGTGCAGCCCAGGCCACCTGCGTCTCCCTTGCAGGTGGACCCCGAGCCATACCTGGATGTTTGCATCTACGACACCTGTTCCTGCGAGTCCGTCGGGGACTGTGCCTGCTTCTGCGACGCCATCGCTGCCTACGCCCACGTGTGTGCCCGGCACGGCGAGGTGGTGGCCTGGAGGACGCCCACGTTGTGCCGTGAGTCCTGCTGTCCCTCGTGGTCCCAGACACGCCCCTCCCCCCTCGCGCATTTAGACCTTGGGTGGTGAGGAAGGGCGCCTTGGTGGGGGAGAAGACAGAGACCCATGCGGGGGTGATGGCCGAAGCTGAAGGGGGCTAAGGCACGCATGGGCATGAGGAGGCGTGGGGCTGGAGACAGCGATGGGGAGAGAGCAGTGGGGAGAGAGATTCAAGGAAATGGAGAAGAGGGAGCAGTGACGAAGAGAAGAAGGTGGTCAGAGTGTCTGTGATTAGACACGATCACATTTGCCGTCGTGGTCAAGCAGCTCAGACTTTATGTTGCGCCTTCCTTCCTGCATGTAAGTGGGTGATCGTTTTTATGAGGAAAATGGATTCAGAACCGCGAGGCTCCTGGCTCAGGGGCTCTCAAAGCCTAGACGCCTCTCACGTGGTGACTCCGTAGTTCCCCAGTACCCTCATCCCCTCCTTGGGGCCATCTGTCTGGGGTTGCCCAGGGTTGCCCGGTGCTTTAATAACGGTCCTGCCTGTTTTGGGGTCTGCACAGCCCAGAGCTGCGAGGAACGGAACCTGCGGGACAGTGGGTACCAGTGTGAGTGGCGCTACAACAGCTGTGCTCCTGCCTGTCCCGTCACGTGCCAGCACCCTGAGCCGCTGGCCTGCCCCGTGCAGTGTGTGGAGGGCTGTCACGCACACTGCCCTCCGGGTGAGGCCCTGGCCCCCGCGGGGAAGGGGTGCGGGGCTGGGATGGTCCTCAGGAAAGCTGGCTCCCTGCACTGCTTCTTCTCGGCCTCGCCTGGTGGCGCCCTGTCCCCAGCCCCACTACCCTAGGTCGTGTTTCCGTGTCCTTCCACCAAAGCCAGGCCAGCTGTGGTTTTTGTCAAGCTGAGCTCCCATGCGGTGCTTCTGGGGTCTATTTATGGGCGTATCATCTAGAGCAGCGCTTTCTGGTAGAACTTTCCGCAGTGCTGGGAAAGTTCTATTCAAATGTGGCTCCTGTGTCTGAGGAACTGAATGTTCAATTTTATTGAACGTTACTTAGTTGAGATTTAAACATAACCAGCCGCACGTGGTTACTGGCTACAGTATTGGATAGCACAGATCTAGAGTTATCAGATCTCTCCTTCGGTGGAGGAGCAAAAAGACCCTTGGAGATAAGATTTGCTTTGTCCTGGGGTTTGGAGGAGGCGAGGTGGGGGAAGGAACACCCCCTCCTAATTTTTCAGAAAGAAGGATGCTCCCTAAGCAGTGAGGGGACCCTTGGGGGAGGCAGGCAGAGCTGGGACAGGCCTTCTAGTGCAAGGAGGGTCTTCCTTGTGGGAAAGGTGGGAACTTTGGCTCCTAACGAGAGGCTTCGCGTGCAGGGAAAATCTTGGATGAGCTTTTGCAGACCTGCGTCAACCCTGAAGACTGCCCTGTGTGTGAGGCGGCCGGGCAGCGCTTAGCGCCCGGGAAGAAAATCACCTTGAACGCCGGGGACCCTGAGCGCTGCCAGATTTGGTAACACAGTCCCCCTGGTTGTCCGGAGTGATGGGTCTTACTGTCTAACCTGGGGGCCTGCCCAGAAGTGTCGGCTTGGGGAAGAATGTCCTGTTCTTACTTCCTTTGCTTCTCTGTCTTTGAGGCCCGGCTATATTTCTTTTCCAGGAAATATCTCTCAAGAGATTTAGGTTTTCTAGCTCTTCTTGCTGAAGGAAGGACGTGGTCTCTTCTTATCCTTGGAGGTGGCATCTAGTCCGGGGACAGGCATCTATGGAAGTCAGATTTCTTTTTTACTGGAGGTGGGGATGCAGGGCAGGAAGAGAGGTGGAGCCCCTGACCCTGCAGTGGGGCACAGACACCTCGGGCCATGGCCAAGGTCCCAGGATGCGGCTCTTGTAACTGGGAGTCACGGGTCGCTGCCCCCGGGCTCCCACCGGGGTTGAAGGAGAAGGTTCTAGCCTGTGTGGGTCACCGCCGCAGGCAGCTTGATTTCTCCTGTGGTCTGATGGAGCCTGCCACTTTCCAGGACACTGGTGAAAGAGAGACGTGCCCAGGGGGTTGGAACTTTGGCCTGGCGGGGTGAGAATTTGTGTGGGGGGCTTGGGGCTGGGTGTGGAGCACAGCTAGACCCTGGCACAGGATGGGGGTAAACGGTGGGTCCATTGCAAGAAAGAATGAGTGAGTCACTGTCGTTCTCTGTCTAACGTCTTGGAGACCCCCGTGTGCCACTCCCAGTACTTTATTCTGCCGGATCAAGCTGGGATTTTGCATCTTTATTCATCTCTCTGAAATGATTTTACTCCAGTTTTCCTCTCTTCCTTAGGGCCCAACATGTTAACATAGTACAGAGTTCATGCAGCTTAAATTCTGTTGTAATGAATACTGACAAGCATTTGTCTTCGATAGAACATTTATAAGGCCTGGTCAGCCTCAACATCTTAGAGCAGTGTTTGTCTTTGGAGATATTTGGGAGAAGGCTTGGATTATAATTAAATATTTATGTTGCTAGAGACATAGGTTGAAAATAAACCAACTTTGAATGGCTGTGTGGATTGCTAAGAAAGAAGAAAGATTCTTTTTCAGGTCCTAGGGTGGGTGAAATCTTTGGCTTTCAAGGGGATCAAAACTCAAGGGAAGTGTGTGTGTGTGTGTGTGTGTGTGTGTGTGTGTGTGTGTATGTGTGTAGGGGGGCTGCTTGGGGACTATGTTAAACATGGTGTCTCTCTCGAGTGGGGAGTGTTCCTTGGGGTCTCGGGTTCGGTGGGCTGGGAAGTGCCCAGAGGTTCTTCCTGAACCATTTCGGTCTCTCCCCTCTTGCAGTCACTGTGATGGTGTCAGCCTCGCCTGTGAAGCCTGCAGGGAACCGGGAGGCCTGGTGGTGCCCCCCACAGAAGGCCCGGTTGACCTCACCACCCCGTACGTGGAGGACACGCCGGAGCCGCCCCTGCACGACTTCTTCTGCAGCAAACTCCTGGACCTGGTCTTCCTGCTGGACGGCTCCTCCAAGCTGTCTGAGGCCGACTTCGAGACGCTGAAGGCGTTCGTGGTGGGCGTGATGGAGCGTCTGCACATCTCCCAGAAGCGCATCCGCGTGGCCGTGGTGGAGTACCATGACGGCTCCCACGCCTACATCGCACTGCAGGACCGGAAGCGGCCGTCGGAGCTGCGGCGCATCGCCGGGCAGGTGAAGTACGCGGGCAGCGAGGTGGCCTCCACCAGCGAGGTCTTGAAGTACACGCTCTTCCAGATTTTCAGCAAGGTGGACCGGCCTGAGGCCTCCCGCGTGGCCCTGCTGCTCACGGCCAGCCAGGAGCCCCCCAGGCTGGCCCGGAACTTGGTCCGCTACGTCCAGGGCCTGAAGAAGAAGAAGGTCGTCCTGGTCCCCGTGGGCATCGGGCCCCACGCCAGCCTCAGGCAGATCCGCCTCCTTGAGAAGCAGGCCCCCGAGAACAAGGCCTTCGAGCTCAGCGGCGTGGATGAGCTGGAGCAGCGGAGGGATGAGATCATCAGCTACCTCTGCGACCTCGCCCCCGAAGCGCCTGCCCCCACGCAGCGGCCGCTCACGGCCCAGGTCCCCGTGACGCTGGCGCCCAGGAGGAGCTCCGTGGTCCTGGATGTGGCATTCCTCCTGGAAGGGTCGGACAGCGTGGGCGAGGCCAGCTTCAACAGGAGCACAGAGTTCTTGGAGGAGGTGATCCGGCAGATGGACGTGGGCCAGGACGGTGTCCATGTCACGGTGCTGCAGTACGCGTATGTGGTGACCGTGGAGCACTCCTTCAGAGAGGCGCAGTCCAAGGAGGACGTCCTGCGGCGGCTGCGGGAGATCCGCTACCGGGGTGGCAACCGGACCAACACCGGGCTGGCCCTGCAGTACCTGTCGGAGCACAGCTTCTCGGCCAGCCAGGGGGACCGGGGGCAGGCGCCCAACCTGGTCTACATGGTCACGGGAAGCCCGGCCTCAGATGAGATCAGGCGGATGCCCGGAGACATCCAGGTGGTGCCCATCGGAGTGGGGCCTCGCGTGGACGTGCCGGAGCTGGAGAAGATCGGCTGGCCCCAGGCCCCCATCTTCATCAAGGACTTCGAGACGCTCCCCCGAGAGGCTCCTGACCTGGTGCTGCAGAGGTGCTGCTCCAGAGAGGGGCCGCATCTCCCCACCTCCGCCCCCGTCTCAGGTATGCGGGCGCCTTGCATGGGGGCGAGGACTTGGGGGCACTGGGGGTGGCCTTGGTGGAGACGCGATTCTCAGGTTCAGATCTGGCTTCCCTGCTCTGTGCCTTCGGCCAGACCCCTGCCTTCAGAGTGTCTGCGTTTCCTCACCTCCCGGGCAGGGAGCTGCACCTGTGATCTTTGTTTGGAGGGAAGGATCTTTTCTTATGGTCTGAGTTTGAAAATGCAAAGGTAATGCAAGCTTATTAAGATGTAAGCAAAACCAGGATATGGAGTAAAAAAAATACAAGTCCTGCTTTACCATATAGCCGCATCCCCACCCAGTCCCACTCCCTGCCTTGGAGGCAGCCTGTTCAATATGACGACTATCAGCTTTTTTTACCACACTGGGTGGATAAAATTTTTCTCAGCGCCTGACATTCTTCGGGGCAAGGCCAGGAAGTCCAGTAGATTCTGGAGCCGGGCTGCCTTAGTTTGAATCTCACCTCTGGCACCTACGAGCTGGGTAATTTTTGCAATTATTTTGGTAATAATTTTGGGGTAATTTTGGTCAAGTACCCCTGTGTCCATCAGTCTCCTCATCTGTAAAATGCTGGTAACACTAGCACTTGAAATACGCTTAGAGCGGTACCCGGTACTTAGCAGGTGCTCAGAAATGACGTAACTCCACGGCTGTGATTATTGCCTCTTAACTGATACTAACGATGCGTCACTTCCGAGCTCTTTAACACCTTGACTTGGTGTGGTTGGGACGCCCCAGAATCACCAGCCTTCTTTTACGGTCTCTTGATCCCCATACTCGTTATCCGTGCCTTTGTTTCTTTGTTTTTGTTTTCATCAGAGCCACAGATTTGTCTAAATTCTCGTGCTATTTCAGTAATAGCATCATCAAACCTCAGAAAATGTTTGGGCCAGAGTTTGTTTCCTCACTGCGATCGTGACCCTGTTCCCAAACATTAACATGAGCTTTAGGCATTTTTAATCGGTTCACCTTCTAGCTCCTTGCGTGCCCCGTGAGACCTGAGGACACACAAGCCCACCTTCCAGGGGTGTGCTGCTCTGTTTCCTCTTGTCATCTGCCTGTTTTCTGCTCCAGTATTTCACTCAGTTCTAGAAGAGTTGCAGCCCCCGAAATGGAGGGGAGGATGCCTCTTGCTTCCATCTGTAGCATTTAAACTGCCTTTGGGTGGAGTTGGAGTCTCCCCAGTGCCTCCAAACCCGGGGACTCACGGCCCCCTTCCCTGCTGCCTGGCGCCAGCTGCCGAGGTGCAGAACCGGGGGACACGCCTCCCCTTTGTGGCGCTGCGTGGTCGGCAGCGCCCTGAATACCCATTGAGTGTGTGTCTGCTGCAGGGGCCTGGTGCCAGTCCCCCACAGCCCTGGTTGCTCCCCTCTGCTCTCCTTGCAGACTGCAGCCAGCCCCTGGATGTGGTCCTCCTCCTGGACGGCTCCTCCAGCTTTCCAGCTTCTTACTTTGACGAAATGAAGAGTTTTGCCAAGGCTTTCATCTCAAGAGCCAATATAGGTGAGTGAGGCGCCCGAAGGGGCGCTTTCAGGGGCTCTTCCTGATTCAAAGTGTGACTTCTGTGCTTCCTCTCCTGTCAGGCCCTCAGCTCACCCAGGTGTCGGTGCTCCAGTACGGAAGTATCACCACCATCGACGTGCCGTGGACCGTGCCCCTGGAGAAGACCCACTTACTGAGCCTCGTGGACCACATGCAGCAGGAGGGCGGCCCCAGCCAAATCGGTAACGCGCTGGCGGGCTGGGGTGCAGGGGCCGCGTCTGGCCCCAGTTCTTGGTGTAAGTGACCGGTTAACTCCGGCCGGCCCTTGGCTCCTTGGCCTTCGTTTTC
Organism: Delphinus delphis; assembly: GCF_949987515.2. NCBI lineage: Eukaryota > Metazoa > Chordata > Mammalia > Artiodactyla > Delphinidae > Delphinus > Delphinus delphis. The sequence continues at coordinate 6,383,249 of NC_082693.1, read as the reverse complement.
TTCCCCGTAAACCAAGGGCCAAGGTGCTCTTCCCGATCGATCTCACTTGTGTGTGAGACTCTCTGAGTCTCTGAGTTACTCCGTTTCGATGACCTAAGGCTCCCCCTGGAGGCAGGACGCTCAGCCGGCCTCACACCCACCTTCCCCGCATCAGGACTGACTGTGTGGCCCGTTCTCTCTTCCAGGGAACGCGTTGGGCTTTGCGGTGCGCTATGTCACATCCCAAGTCCACGGCGCCAGGCCTGAAGCCTCGAAGGCGGTGGTCATCCTGGTCATGGGCACTTCCACGGACTCAGTGGGTGAGGCCGCCGCTGCCGCCAGATCCAACCGTAAGTGTCGGGGGTGCAGTCCTGCGCCCGCAAACTGCTAGCGGGTTCAGAGTGGGCGGCGGTTACTTTGCGACGTCCTGGCTGATTTTGAATACTTAATACCCACATGGGGCCTGGTTTCAAGCAGCGGGGAATTGCCCAATCCCTGTGTTATTTGGACACCAAGCAGTAATAAATGTGTGTTTATCCTTCATGTGTCTGCATGCTTTCAACTGTGACTTTATTTTTATAAATGTATTTTATTTATTTACTTATTTATTTATGGCCGCGTTGGGTCTTCGTTGCTGCGCGCGGGCTTTCTCTAGTTGCGGCGAGCGGGGGCTACTCTTCGTTGCAGTGCTCGGGCTTCTCACTGCGGTGGCTTTTCTTGTTGCAGAGCACGGGCTCTAGGCGCGCGGACTTCAGTAGTTGTGACACGCAGGCGCAGTAGTTGTGGCTCGAGGGCTCTAGGCGCGTGGACTTCAGTAGTTGTGGTGCATGGGCTTAGTTGTTCCGCGGCATGTGGGATCTTCCCGGACCAGGGCTCGAACCCGTGTCCCCTGCACTGGCTGGCGGATTCTTAACCACTGCGCCACCAGGGAAGACCTTGACCGTACCTTTCAACCTCTCCACATATTCCCTCTGCGTTGAGGGCTGGGTCATACCCCCGCGCCTGTGGTGTCCTTAGCCTCTCTCCACTCTGAGGCTAGAGTGATACATTTTGGGGCTTTGAGAGCCGTCGGAGACCTTCCTGTATTCTGAGCCCCTGTCCAGTAGCAGCCTAAGGGGCTTGGGGGGTGCAGGATGGACAGGAGACCAAGGCTGCTGCTTTAGGAAGGGGACGGATGCAGGTGTGCCCGAGCCTCGGTGCCTATGAGAGCTTGTGCTGGGAACAGCAACAGCACGTGAGCCGGGGCAGGCAGTGTCGCGCTGGCGGGGGGCTGGGTGAGTGGGATGACATGACGTGACACCTTGCCGTGGCTCATCTTTCAAAACCCCGCTCTGTCTCTCCTCTGATGTCTTCCCGAGAGTTGTTCACTCCCTTTTCTGTACCATTGGAATGACTCAAAATGTGCAAACCACGTTGTTTTTATGTTAGATATCTGTTTCTTGCACAAGCTAGGGATTCTTTGAAGGCACGGGCAAAAGCTTGCTTATTTTTGTATCGTCTGTGCACGATGCACAGAATAGGTGACCATTTAACGTTTGTTAAATGAATGAATGTGACCTATTGATGAAACCTATTATTTTGGGGAAAAGGACCCTGAAAGGATGTACGTTGGGGTGATACAACCAGCTTAGAAAAGGTGAAAAGCTGCTAGCAGAAAATTAGCTCTAATCGTAAGCAAACTGCAAATACCTAGAACTTTCTGGAGAACTAATTGGGGTAATTTTATGATGGAGACTTTTCTCCTTTAGTATCAAGAATCCAAAGAAAGTCTTTCATCGAGAAAGGAAGCAGCTGTGGTCTGGAGGAAACAGACATGATCCAGGGCACATGACTGAACCATTCCAAGCCTGTTTCTCACCTGTAGGCGCACGTACCCCGGGCTAAGCCCTGTGACTGACATTTTCTCTTCTCTTCTTACACTCACCTCCTGGGTGGTCTCATTCTGTGTCATTCGTCTAGATACATTTATGCACGATTGACTTAAGGATTCCTATCTCCAGTCTGGATTAGGAATTAGAACATCTCCACCTAGATGTTCCAACAGGCAACTCAGCATAAACTGAATTACTGACCCTCACCTCCAAATCCCCTCTTCTTACAGTCTTTCCCATCTTAGGAAAATGGCGGTTCCATCCTTCCAGTTGCTCAGGCCAAAAGCCTCAGCGTCCTTAATTCCTCTATTTCTCCCATACGTCCATCCAGTCCATCAACAAACTATAGTTCCATCTTCAAAATACACTGAGAATGCCACCACGCCGTATCACCTGCATACCACCTGCACCACTGTCTCCTAGTTCAAGCCCCCATCACCTCTCACCTGGATTACTGTAATAGCTTTCTACCTGGAACAGCTTTCTGCGAGCTTCTATCCTTGCCCCCGAAGTTCACAATCAGCAGAGCAGCTGCAGTGACCCTTTAAACATTGAAGTCAGCTCACCCACGTCACTCCTCTGCTCTCAAGTCTCGGCTGGCTCCCATTTCATTCAGAGAACATGTTTAGTCCTTCCCGCGGCCTCTGAAGCTCTGCATGATCTGTGTCCCTCTCCCGCTTTCTCTGCTCTGGCCTCCCTGGACTGTGCAGCCAATTTTCTGCCCCAGGGCCTTTGCACGCACTGTCTCTGTGCTCAGGATGTCCTCTTGGCTCCTTCTGCCCTTCATCTTTTCACCGCACACATCTCCAACCATCCTGTATGAAACAATAACCCTCACCCCTACCCTAGTAACTCTTATCTTCCTTACCCCATCTTGTTTTTTCCTAAGCACTTATGCAGGTCTGAAATACTAGATATTTACTTACTTGTGTGTGTGTTGTCTGTCTCTCCCCAGTGTAAGCTCCATGAGGCCAGGACTTGATCTGCTTGGTTTACAGTATCCTCACTGCTTAGAATAGTACCTGACACAGAGCAGGACCTCACTAACGTTTGTTGATTGACTGAATGCCCTCCTCACAGGGTCGGTGTGAGTGGCCAGTTTGGAAAACATGAGGCTCTGTGCACACGCTGGGCGTAGCTTCAGGCCAGCGCATTTTGAGCCCACCTGGCCAAAGGCTGGCACAGACCCTTTCTTGCTCCTCTGTAACCCTAGGAGTGGCGGTGTTCCCCATTGGGATTGGAGACGGGTATGACTTGGCCCAGCTGAGGATCTTGGCGGGCCCAGGGGCCAGCTCCAACGTGGTGCAGCTCCAGCGGATCGAAGACCTCCCCACCATGGTCGCCCTGGGCAATTCCTTCCTCCACAAGCTGTGCTCTGGTGAGTCTTGGCATGTTTTTCTTATCCCCCTCAAAACAGAAACAAAAGCAACCGAACCCATCTAGAGACTCAAAGGTTCTCCTCTACAAGATTTGGCCTTGAAGTAAGTTTGTGTTATAGACCGGGACCTGTAAGTGTCTACTCGTGGAAGGTCGTAAGGCAAACCTCCAAGGGGTTACCAGAAAGTTCTCTGTGTATAGACCTCCTTCCATCCTTACCGTCCGTGCTAACTTGAGCACAGAGCTCTTGGTCAAAGAAGTGGAAGACAGAGGCAGGGAACTCCAACACCCTTAGATCAGGGACCTCTTCCATGCCCCGCGCTCACCGTCAGCATGGGTATAAAGGGCTTTAGAAAAGCAACGGGGATTTACCGTATAGCACAAGGAATTACATCCAATATCTTGTAATAATCTATAATGGAAGATAATCTGAAAAAAAATAACAGTCCCTTTACTGTACACCTGAAACTAACACAATATTGTAAATCGACTGTACTTCAACAAAATACGAAACTGAAAAGATGAAAAAAAAAGAAATACAATAACATAGAATATAACATCAAACTACCATAGTTTAAGTTGACTTAAGGTTAGGAACTTTTTATTTTTACCATACATGCTTTTTTGAAAACCTGGTTTTCTATATTTTCCTAAGGTAATTAGCTGTGAGCCTAAACCTGCTACAGAGTTATTGCCCTTTCTTGAGAGACGATGGCTCTCCGGGTAGGAACCTTGATCTCTTTTAAGTTTTCAGCCTCTTGCTGCGTTTTCCTCCTCTCACTAGGCACTGATCTATATACAAAAGAGGACAAGGAGATACTGACTGTGGTTGTTGCCATATTGTCACTGTTGTGTCACTGTAATGACTACTAACCACAAAGAACCACGGGATGACGTCCTCCTAATCTCCTGTACCTGCATCCTCACTGCTAAACCCACTCACGTTCTTTTCAGAGTTAATCCAGCTTCGAGGACCAGCCAGGTAGCCGAGTGAAGGGCTCGGAATTTCTGGATGGTGGGTGGGAGCAGAGATCTTGCTTGTGTCTGTTTCAGGGTTCATCAGTGTTTGCGTGGATGAGGACGGGAATGAGAGGAGGGTACGTTCATTTCCGTTGACTTTGAAGGAAAGATCAGGAATGTATATTTGGGGCCCTCATTCCCCTGGTGAACTTTTCCTCCTTTGGTCTGGGTCCAATTCTCCCTCTTACCATTATAGCCTCTATTTTTAAAATTTTGGTTGTGGTTGGGGTGGATCCGCCTGTAAATGCTATGTTCTGTTTCCTGTCTCCCTGCCATTTAGGCCCAAGGCCTAGTCTCTCTGTTTTCCAAGGGGGTCAGTTGCCTGGTGGGTGTTGAAGTGCCTCATTCCATTCCCTGCCTGAACCTGGTTCTTTCTCTGCAGCCCGGGGACATCTGGACCTTGCCGGATCGGTGCCACACAGTGACCTGCCTGCCAGATGGCCAGACCTTGCTGAATAGTCACCGGGTCAACTGTGACCAGCAGCTGCGGCCTTCCTGCCCCAACAGCCAGTCCCCGATCAGGGTGGAAGAGGCCTGTGGCTGCCGCTGGACCTGCCCCTGTGAGTCCTCTGCTTCTCCAGCTTGGACGGTGTTCGAGGGGCAGTGCTTTTCGCTTGGCTGTGCAGAGAGGTAGACCAGAAGCCCGTTTCCCCCTCCACCCGTGTTCCCTCCCTCTCGTGACCTCGGGACGTGTTTCCATGCAGTCCCAGGGCTCCCTGTTCCCTTCCTGTGCCTTCTGGAGGGCACTGCCCCAGATAATCATAACCAGAAGGAAGAATTGATTTTCTGAGGTCAGTGCTCAGCTTGGCTGTTGACGAGTCACCCTTAGGGGGTCCAGGCAGTGCAGGGACAGCAGTGAGGGAGAAGCCCCCATCATACCTGTAGGGGTTTGAGCGCTGGATGCAGGGTGTACCATCACGGTGGCCTGGTTTAATAGGAGGACCTAGTCAGCTCCATCACATGCAGACCTGTGGGGAGCGTTCGTCTGTGGGGTGGCCTAGCCCCCTGTCTCATGGTTGGGAGAAATGTTTGCTTATGGCAATCCCTGCTCAGCAGTGGATGGATCGAGTTGATTATGATGAACAGACACCACTTGCGGGCTGAAATCAGAACCGTATCTTGTATCTCACTCTCCCTTTAGAATTTATTGAGTGGGATGAAGTTCCTTTTTGCCTGGATGAGAACTCTATCAGACCTCATATGATTTCTGTTTATTTATAAAGAGTTCTATGGTTGCTTTAAGTCGTAAAACACGGTCTCAATTTGGTAATTAGATGCCCACTCTCAGGTAATAATCAAGACTTTGAACTTGAGTTGGAGTTGAAACACCTCCCTAATCCCTGTGTGGGCTCCTGGCCTCTGGGAAAGGGGTGTAGTCAGCCTCCCTCCAGCTTGGAGCCCAGAGAGGGAGGAGCTGGAAGTGGCCTCTCAAGGTTCGTATACGACTGGTGCTTCTGTGAGAGGCCCTGCACTCACCGGCCTGGCAGGTGTTTAAGGCAGCTGCATTTTCTTACCAGCTCTCAGGAGTGGTCCTTTGATATCAGTTGCATATTCTATATTCTTTCGCTGTCTGCTGCTTCACCCTGCCATCCTTCTGGGTTTTTTGTTTTGTTTTGTTATTTTTTTTTGTTTATTTATTTGTTTGTTTTTGCATCCAGCCCCTCATAGGCTCTCTTTCTTTCTCTCTTTTGACGTCCTCCTTACTGTGTAGCAGAAGTTCACTTAGGATCACTATTTTTTTTTTTTTTTCGGTACGCGGGCCTCTTACTGTTGTGGCCTCTCCCGTTGGCGGAGCACAGGCTCCGGATGCGCAGGCTCAGCGGCCATGGCTCACGGGCCCAGCCGCTCCGCGGCATGTGGGATCTTCCCGGACCGGGGCACAAACCCGTGTCCCCTGCGTCGGCGGCGGACTCTCAACCACCGCGCCACGAGGGAAGCCCAGGATCACTTTTAGAACAACCCTGGGCCATCATTCCTCTGTAGACCCTACACAGAATACACGTAAAGCAGTTTCAGAACTGCTAACCAATACCTTTATGAAAAACAGATCTACTAACTAGAGTACACATTTGTGCACAATTCTTTTTGTCGTTAGCCTCTGGGTATATAGTAAGTTTTTCCCCAAAGTTATTTAGGCTGGTTTCCCCGCTCCCTTCCGTGTGCTTCCGTTATTCATTACCTACATTATTCTTTTAATCGTATCTGTTTCTTTCCATTTTGAATTTTCCTTACTGCCACCCTAGCTGATTCTCTTTGTTTTCGTATGGGAAGCATTAACATGGTTTTCAATGTCAGAAGTCTATGGAAAGATGTACTCGCAAGTCTCCCTGTCAGTCCAAAGAGAGCAGAGGAGATAGGAGAGGAAGTCTGGGCAGGTCATATCCATCCTTTGCTCTCTCCGTCCAGGTGTCTGCACTGGCAGCTCTACTCGGCACATCGTGACCTTTGATGGACAGAATTTCAAGCTGACTGGCAACTGCTCGTACGTCTTATTTCACAACAAGGAGCAAGACCTGGAGGTACTGCTCCATAATGACGCCTGCAGCGCCAGGGCAAGGCAGACCTGCATGAAGTCCATCGAGGTGAAACACAACGGTGTCTCAGTTGAGCTCCGCAGCAACATGGAGGTAGGAGGTGCTTTCTGTGAGTCCTGTAGCGTGGCAGCGGCAGACCCTTGGGGAAGCCACATGGACCCGGTGGCAGCCGGTTTTAGCTGGTGCCCCTGTTGTGGACTTGGCCTCCTGCCCTGTGAGCAGAGCGCCACCTTTGTAGGAGGGGCTCATTGCTATCTCCCTGGTGGTGTAATTTCATGTTGTTTTGGGTCCAGATTTGGAAGAAAGGGTCCATTTTCGATAGCATTACATTGTGATGAATGTCGTGCCAGTTTCTGGCACTGGTAGAAGAATGGGAGTGACACCAGGCTGGTTGCCCAGCAGGCATTACGTGCCCTGTACCCAGGGCTGCGAACCTTCCAAAGGAAAATATTTAGGGCCTATGAAAATATTCTGGGCCCAAACAAAATGTGTGGACCCAAGATTCAAAAAGAAAACTGCAAAACTGATAAAAAATAAATGTTTGATTAAATGTTTACAAGAGGTTGCTTTATGCCAACTTCTTTACACGTTCATTTAGAAATCGTAAATATTTCATTTCGTGAAAGCGGCTTATGGGTTAGATGTTCTCCTCTTGCAAGAATTCTTGAACGTGCACAGTGATTGCTGAAAAATCACAGCTCGTCATATGTTAAATGAGTCGCTCACAGACAAAAATAGAAAAATCAAAAGGATAAAAAGCGGGCTTCCCTGGTGGCGCAGTGGTTGAGAGTCCGCCTGCCGATGCAGGGGACACGGGTTCGTGCCCCGGTCCGGGAAGATCCCACGTGCCGCAGAGCGGCTGGGCCCGTGAGCCATGGCCGCTGAGCCTGCGCGTCCGGAGCCTGTGCTCCGCAAGAGGCCACACCAGTGAGGAGAGGCCACAACAGTGAGAGGCCCGTGTACCGCAAAAAAAAAAAAAAAAAAAAGGATAAAAAGCCTTCTAAAATTTTTACAGCAAAAATTATATTCATTGTGGGATGTGAGTATATTTTAATAGGTTTGATAAGATATATTGTGGGGCCTCCAAAGAGCTAGTCCATCAAATCAGATCAAATGCTTAAAGTAGTCCTATTAGGTGCTCCTGGAGATAGGGCGCTGACCAGTTGGCAAGTAAGCAACTTCCCCAGCTTTTCTTGAGGAGTCATCTTCCCTGTAGAGTGACTCAAGGTTCCTCTTAATCCCTGGGCTTTCGGGTTCCAGATGCATGGCTGTCTGTTCAGTGTTATAAGAGTCCACTCTTCTGCCAAGCTCTGCAAAGCTCGTTTGTCTTCGAAGAGCTGCTGGCAAATGTCCGGGTTTGTGGATAACAGTGGGCTTGAGTGGGGTGAACGTGTAGGAACTGTCAGGAGCTTTGGAAAGCGGCTAAGAGTGAAGCCCTAGGATTCCTCGTTGCCCTGACTACTGATGGGTGGTTTTCTTCTTTGGGCAGGTGGTGGTGAACGGGAGGCTGGTCTCTGCCCCTTACGTGGGTGGGGACATGGAGGTCAGTGTCTACGGTGCCATTATGTACGAGGTCAGACTCAAGCATCTGGGCCACATCCTCACCTTCACCCCACAAAACAACGAGTTCCAGCTGCAGCTGAGCCCCAAGACCTTTGCCTCAAAGATGTACGGTCTCTGTGGTAAGAATATCTTCTGACCCTCCTCCCTGACGTAAACCCTCCTTGCCCTATCCTCAGGGCCCTTGGACACTGCTATTTCTGGGTCCAGTAGTAAGGTGCAGACGCTGGCGGTGATGGAGAATGGCCAGGTCTCCGGCATCAAGGGGTTGGCACCCTGGGCTCCTAACCATGTCTTTCCTTGCTTCTCTAGGCATCTGTGATGAGAATGGGGCCAACGACTTCATGCTGAGGGATGGCACAGTCACCTCAGACTGGAAGACGCTGGTCCAGGAGTGGACGGTGCAGAAGCCGGGGCAGACATGCCTGCTGGGTCCCGAGGAGCCATGTCCCATCTCCAGGGGCTCCCACTGCCAGGTCCTCCTCTCGGAGCTGTTTGCCGAGTGCCACGCGGTCCTTGCCCCGGCCACATTTCACGCCATCTGCCAGCAGGACAGTTGCCACCAGGAGCAAGTGTGTGAGGCCATTGCCTCTTATGCCCACCTCTGTCGGACCAAGGGGGTGTGTGTCGACTGGAGGACCCCCGATTTCTGTGGTGAGTCTCCTTAGGCACCCCCAAACGCTGTGAAGACCAACGAATGGGGGACCTGCTCAGCCTCTCTGGGCCTCACGTTCTTTATCTGGGCAATGAAGATCAAAACCTCTGGATTTCCTGTTTCCTAGGATTCCATTCAGGATCAAATAAGATGGTAGATGTATAAGTAATTTGAACATAGAATTTCTATGTAATGAATTTCTATGTAACTGAGAGCATGGTCCTTTCTAGCAGTAGTTCTGCAGGTCATACGAATGTGATGTTAATGTATGAGACACATCCCGGCAACAGCAAAGTACAGACTGAGCAGTCAGTCACCTCGAATTTGGAACGGCACCAGGCTTCAGCAAAGGCTCACAGAGCAGCCCATGCCTTAGCAGGATTTTGAAGTGTGAGTGGAATTTTGCCATTTGAATACCAAGAAGCTTCTTCATTACAAACACCACAGGATTGCTAGTGTAGACACCTCCCAAGGTCAGCTTCCTTACGTGGACTTGGCATGCATTTAATATTTAACATGTCAGGGACACCAGAATGAGTCAGACAGGGCTCCTGCTCTCAGGGGGTGTTGGAGTGATAAGAGCACTGAACTTCAGCAACCTCAGTTTCTAATGTGATCCCTGACCTTTTTTCTTTTTTTTTTCTGAGGGAGATCAATGTGTACAGGCATCTCAGAGTCTCCGAGTTTATTATTATAATGCTGTCACAGCTTTAACTGGGGCTGGAGGACTTGGGCATCCTAGCCCCGGCTCAGCTGGTCATCAGCTATTTCCTTAGTCTTTCTGGACCTCAGTTTCTGCATCTTGGAATGAGATAGTTGGACTAGATAACCCCCAGGTGTCTTTGGGGCTCTGGTTTTCCGAGTCCCCGTGGATGACACAGTCTCCTTTCAACCTACCTGCAGATTAAGGGGAAAACGTCAGTTTCTGAGTTACCGGTCACACCTTCTCTGCTTATTAATTTGTCTACTTCCAGGCAATTTGTCGTGCATTTATAGGAAAGTCTTTGGTGCTCTAAATCCTTGGAAACCTTCTCTACCACCTGCCTTGGCACCGTGAAAATGTGAGGAAGGGGTTGAGCAGGACCAGAGTGGGAGAAGTGGATCACTTTGTAGCTTTTCTCCCAGGGCAGCCTTCCATAGCTGTGGATTCCTTACTTAAGGTTAAGAGAATTTTCGAAGCATTAAATATATGTGTATTCAAAGAAAAGAACCATAGAACTTCCTAAGGATACACAGGTTCACATCGTCAGTTGGGATTAAATTTGGCTACAAGTAAGAGAGAAATAAAATTCTGTGTCACACAGCTGGTCAGAGGGAGGCAGTCCCAGCTCTTTCTGGGTCTCAAAGTGGATTCTGGTTCTTGGCTCCGTCCTCAGTTGGGTGTGCCTTTTCCTCACGGTTTAAGATGGAGCTCTGGGCATCACATCCAGTTCCAAGGGGCGGGATGAGGGGAAGGAAGGAAAAGGGCCAGAGACACAGCTGTCTTTCAAAAAATGATCCTTAGAAACTGCTGTTAAGAGTCTACACTTGCTCTTACAGGTCATTGGTCAGAATGTAATCACATGACTGCACTTAGTTGCAAGGGAGTTGGGAAATGTAGTCTTTATTCTGAGTGGTCACGTGCCCGGCTTGAAGGTCTATTTCTATGAAAGATGGAGAGAATGAAAATTGGTGGAAACTAGCAGTTTCTGCCCCGGCAAGTTTGTTAGATGATCAACTGCCTTGAAGCTGAACCACTTCCCTCTGGTTGGTGCAGACCCTTGAGGGTGACCCCCTTCTCTGTCTGCAGCTGTGCCGTGCCCGCCATCCCTGGTCTACAACCACTGTGAGCGCGGCTGCCCCCGCCAATGTGAGGGCAACTCGAGCTCCTGTGGGGACCATCCCTCAGAAGGCTGCTTCTGCCCCCTGCACCACGTGCTGCTGGAAGGCAGCTGTGTCCCCGAGGAGGCCTGCACCCAGTGCGTCGGTGACGATGGGATCCGGCACCAGGTAGGAACCCTGGCCTCTCGCCCCCCGTGGGGCCGGTAGGGGGAAGTGTTCACCGTGATTGGCCCCTTCTAACCTCGGCTGAAGGGCTCTGCTCTCCGGGGGGGGGGGGGGTCCCCGAGGGATGGGAAGACAGTACGGCATAACGGCTTTGGGGTCAGACACATCTTGGTTCAGAACCCGGATCTGTTAGGGTTAGCTGTGTGATCAAACACCAGAGTGTAACGACACATTGCTACCATTACTATATTTATCATATCCATCGTAGTAGAATGCTAGGAACCCAGGAGGGGATGGGAAAAGAATATTTTATATGGTGATGTCTACCATTATTAAGATATATTAGGTACCTTACATTGTATTAAGCACTATATATTCATTATTTCAACGTTTTTCAAAGGTGTGTTTAGCAGGCAAGGTATTGACAGTTACCTGTGGTCAAGAGGTTTTAAAAAACACCGGCTAAGCAAGTTAGACAGGTTTCTTTATTGCAGGATTCTTTAGAGCTTTTGATATGCTAATGTACCTTGCAAGCTTTTGCTTCTCAGACTTATTAGACTATAGAATTGTGTGTGTGTGTGTGTGTGTGTGTGTGTGTGTGTGTGTAGCATCCCCTCTCATAAATACTCACAAAACACCTATGAGAAAATGAGGGCTTAGAGAGCTTGGTACCTTGCCCATGGATGCAGTTCGTAGGAGATGGGGTTGGGAGTGGAGTTAGTATTTGAAGCTCTGTCTGATTCCAGAGAGCTTGCTCTTTTCGATACATGAAATTTCCCTTTTGCTAGGTCCCCTTCGGGCTGATCTTCTTGGAAGTCATTGAGTCATCAAGTCATCAGTTCTCTTAGCCTTTTAGGAATCATTATTTTCAAAGGCTATTTATTTACCAAACTCCCTCATCTTGGACTCAGATGGCAGCCATACCTCTTCAAAGTTGCCGATGTGTGTATCGTAGTGCCTGGGGCGGTGTGTGTCTGTGGACCTGTGAGTGCGGGCAGTGGTCCTGCCTTTCAAACTGGCAGTGATGATACCACAGAGCCTGGTAGAGGGGCAGCACATTTGGCTTCTAGCAAAGGAGGATGTGTTCTATGACCATGGGCTGCGCTCAAGACCTAACATCTCCATCATCACCAAGGAAGACCTTCATCACTAAGTGGACCAGGTCAGGTGACTTAACACTGTATTTAATCAGAACTGGGAGAACACATGGTGAAGCTAGCTAACCAACTGGAGAATGATGAAAACAGTCATTCCAGGATTACACTATTCTGTCCCTGCCATCAGAAGCTAGGAAGTGGACCATTTCATTTGATTCTCCCCAGAGCTCCATAGGGTAATTATTACATGTCCCTCTGAATGGGAAACTGAGGCTCAGATGACAAGAGGTGATTTAAAAAGACCCTATGCACTACACCAGGTCACCCTATAGTGTCCAAGCCCTGCCACTGGTCTCACGGGAACTGGGAGCTAAACTCTGAGCTGACTGGGTGTCCGTGCGAGCATGGCACCAATAAGGCGATTACCTGGATAGTCCCACCGGCTCTGTTCTGTCGCTGGGCTTTAGCCCAGTGGATCCCGTTCGTTCTCACAGTGTAATAGGTGAACCAGGAAAGAAGCCCAGTCGCGCTCTACTGCCGTCTTTCAGCTGGCCAAACTGAGTACCTGCCGGTACCATAATGCTCCCCCAAAGAGTTGACAAAACCTTACACGGCTCTCCCTGACGTGCACAGCTCCTGGGCTCCCGCTGGGCGCAGATGACGTGTACCATTGCCCTGGCGTGCAGACACCCAGTGGTCATTTCAGGCTGGTTTTGCCGTTGGTGGCAAGGTGCTCTCAGAGGCAGTCAGAAATGGTCTCTGCCCCCTTCCTTGGCATCCTGGAGATGAGAAGGAAGCTCAGGTTTGCATTTCTGGCTCTCTGTGAGTCGGGTGTCTGCAGGGACCCGAGGGCGTTATCCTAGGGTCTCTGCCCCCTTCCCCCCCCTCCTCTCTGACCCTTTGCCCTGCTCCCTGCCCCTTCAGTCCCACACATGGGAATATGCATCAGAGGTGTATGAAGAGGGCATCCAAATAGTGCAGTATTTTGACATAGATACAGTCTGATAAATACATTCTAAAATCAAGCGACATAAAGTTAGTTAATAAAAAACTAGGAAGGGAACACAGCCGTTTTTAGTTATTTCAGAAAATATAGTTTAAACGGACGAAGACAAATATCCAGCCGGTCCAGCTTTGATTTTCAAAGTAGAGAGGGAATAAAAATCTAATATGAAGAACATTTTTATTAAGTGAATTTTCTTGAAACTGAAAAATAAAGCCCAGAAAACTTTTCTTCGGGGAAATAATCCAGGGTAGAAATCTCTTGTGGTAATTTTGGAAGGGCAGACTATTTACCAGTTTCCATAGCTCTTGTGTATTTTACAAAATGTACTCTGCCTTTGTAGCCGGCTCTAAAGGGATCTGGGGCCATGCATGGGCTGTCCCGCCTTGCCCACACCCCCCACTGTGCTGGGCAAGCGCTGCTTCAGCTCCATTGGGGATTCCCTGCATCACCCAGACGGTCTGCTGAGCCTCGTCTCCTCTCTGTTCTGTAGCGGCTCAGCGCTGACATTTAATTTGCATCTTCCCTCAGATCCTGGCGGGGGTGGGCAGTGCCTGGTGACTTGCTTTGTACCTGTACCTGAGTACCTGCTTTGACCTTGGGCTCTGAAGACTTCAGTTTTCCCTTGCTGCATTCTCTGCAGGTCGTTCTCCTGTCATCTTTATTTAATCTTTAACTCCAGCCAGCTCGCTTACCTGTTCTGTCCAGGTAACAGTCCTGCACCAGGCCCTGGAACCTGGGGGCTGAGACAGGGCTGCCTGGAGTTGGCCTGTCCTGATGCAGGAGTGCCCTCTGCTGGCCGATTGGCTGCATAATGCGCCAGGGGTACTGCTGTAAGGCTGGCCGCGGGCGCTTTTAGAAGCTTAGCCTTTGCCAGACAGGGCTCTTTTTCAGGGCCATAGATTCTGACCTGCCTCATTAAAGCTTCCTGGGAAAATGGAAATCCCTGGAAGAGGACGTTTAACACCTGCTTTTGGTCATCTATTGTGATGTTGCCAAGGAGAGTTGGAAAGCTGTATAATTCGTTCTTGAATTTTAGATGTCTGGAGTTCATTTTTAAAAAGAGAAAAGAAGGGACTTCCCTGGTGGCTCAGTGTAAAAGACTCTGCGCTCCCAATGCAGGGGGTCCGGGTTCGATTCCTGATCAGGGAACTAGATCCCACATGCATGCTGCAACTAAGAGCTCGCATGCCACAACTAAGGAGTCTGCATGCTGCAACTAAGACCCAGTGCAACCAAAAAAAAAAAAAAAAGAGAGAAAAGAAACCCCTAATATATAAATATATATCTCCGTTCTTATCTCATCACTTTTGCCGTTTAAACGTCTACATATAAATCCCTTGATTTATGGTGTTCTTGGCATCACCGTCCGTGTAAAAGAGCAGGAAAGAGGCAGAGCAGAGAGAGGCCTGGGGAGATGTGTGAGTCCCCCCGCCTTCCTCCGCTCTGCCCAGCCTCGCCTGTCCCTGTGCCCCTCCCTGGGTCTTCCCAGCCCCTTGGAGAAGCTGGAATAGTAGCCGCTGCAGCCTCTGTTCTGTTTCCTGGTCCTTGTTCCCCGTCTCCACCCGCTCAAGGCTTGTCCTTGTTGAACTTTCTTCCCTCTGAGGCAGGTCCTGCTTACAGGGCCTCAGGGCTGCACCCTGCCCGCCAGGTTAAGCACAGCCTCCTGCAGTGGCCACGTCCCCAAGGATGTGAGGCCTCTGGAGCCCGCAGCCCTAGTGAACTCTTCCTTTGCACTCCTGGCACTCTTTTTTTATTTTAAAAATCACCTTTATGGAGAGTTCACAGACAGTAAACAGCGCCAAACATAAATGTACGATCTGATGAATTTTTTCGTGTTTTTTTTTTTTTTTGTGGTACACGGGCCTCTCACTGTTGTGGCCTCTCCCGCTGCGGAGCACAGGCTCCGGACGCGCAGGCTCAGCGGCCATGGCTCACGGGCCCTGCCGCTCCGCGGCACATGGGATCTTCCCGGACCGGGGCACGAACCCGCGTCCCCTGCATCGGCAGGCGGACTCTCAATCACTGCGCCACCAGGGAAGCCCACGATCTGATGAATTTTGACAAGTTCATTCATCTGTAAAAACCGTCATCACGATGAAGATAATGAAATTTCCATCACCTGCGAAAGTTCCCCGATGCCCCTGTTTAATACACCCCCAGTCCCCACCTCCATCCCTAGGCAACAGCTGGTCTGCTTTCTGTCACTATAGATCCGTTTACATTTTCTGGAATTTTATGTAAATGGACTCATGCAGTATTACTCCTTCTCTGCTTGGCTTCTTTCGCTCAACGTAATACTCTCGAGATCCATCCACACTGTACGTTCCATCGTTTGTTTCCGTGGCTGAGTAGTATTCCGTGATCTCATTCACCTTTTCACGGGCAAGTCCTATTTCCTCGGCTTGACCGTCAGCCATTCGAGGGCTGGGACAGTGTACCCAGGGCCTGGCACTCCCACAGCCCCTCAGCGGGCTGGCTGAGCCTGGCGGCTGTGGTTTGGAGAGAGAGCATGTGGTGTGCAGGGCCAGGATGCCGGGTCCAGACCCCGGCTGTGCCCCCGGTCGACCTCCTGGTCTGTGCCTCAGTGTTCTCACTGGTCAGTGTAAGTAATGGTCATACTCACCCGCTAGGGTTACTAGAAGGACCATACGATGAGTCAGTGTAAAGCCTTTGGGGAAATATCTTGAACATGTTTAATGCTACTTATTACCGGGAGGCAGCAGAACACAGGGATAATAAGTGGATTCTGGGTCCAGATCCCATCTCTGCACTGCGACGGTGTGACCCCGAGCTAGCGCCTCCACTTTCTCCTTGGACGAGTGGGGATAACTAAGAATGTCCCGGTCACGGGGCTGCGATGAGGATTAAATGAGTAGTTTACGTAAAGCCCTTAAACCGTGCCATGTGACACCTGCCGCTCAGATGTGGGCGGTTACGTGGATGCAGCAGAAGGTGTCAAGGGAAGCCTCCAAGGTTTAATCCCACAGGAGGACGGGCAGGGCCGGGGAGGGGTTTACCCGGAGATGTCCCATCTCTCTCCCTCTCCGCGGCAGATGCTCATTGCGGACCATGGAAGCAGACGGAATAAGTAAGACCTTCTTGGCCTGGGGACTTTCTAGCGGCCTTTGAGCTGCTGGATGAGGAGGCATTTATTCAGGGGTGACTTCACTGGGATTTCCCTTGAGGGCCGAGCCCAAAGGGACCCAGTCCCGGCTCTGCAGTCCCATCTGTGCTCTGCACAGCCTCCTGCTTCTTGCACAGTCCTGGGAGGCAGGCTCGCCTGGGAGGAAACCGGGCAGTGGCACGGAGGGTGAAGCCAACCGACGTAGGAGTTGGGGGGCTTCCTGACTCTGAAGCCCTTGTGCAGTGGGGATGCCTGCTGCCCTGGTGACCCTCACCTGGAAACTGCACCCAGGTCTGGAACGTCACCACCAGTCCCAACAATGTGAGGGTTCTGAGAGTCCTGCTGTCCCCCCTTCAGCTCTTCCTGCCGCATAGTCTTAAGTCCATTGCAGAAATGAGTGGCTCTTTCTCAAGCTGCAGCCCAGCTTCTCCTTTGGCCTGGGAAGTGGCTGGCGGGGTGACACGGGAGTCCTCATTTTCTCGCCTTGCTTTGTTTTAGTGTCACCATCAGAAGGGCTGTGATGAAACGTCCATGTTTTCTGAGACCTGGGGCTTACCCTTCCCCCGAGTGTGCGAAGCAGTGTGGGTGCCCCGGGCACCCCAGGCCTCTCCAGCTGCCTCCTCCGCAGGGTCCTCAGCATCTGTCAGCTTGTCTTGGTTCATCTGCGCAGCTCTGACCCAGGCGGGGCTCGGGCACTGGGTGTCCCCCAGGGAGACAGAGCCAGGGGTGGGGGGACCCAACTTCCATGAACTCCTGGGCCCTCTCTGAACCTCGTTCTCCCTCAGCTTCTGGAAACGTGGGTCCCAGACCACCAGCCCTGCCAGATCTGCATGTGCCTCAGCGGGCGGAAGGTCAACTGCACGACACAGCCCTGCCCCACAGCCCGAGGTGAGGCCCCTCCCTAGGGCTCCCGCCAGGCCACCTGTCTGCAGACCTGGGGGAGGCCACCTGTCTGCAGACCTGGGGGACCAGATCCACACGTGGATTCCCCACGCCAGCCCCACCCTCCTTGCCTCGCCGGGCTGGGCTCCCCTTTCTGCACGGGGGTAGAGCTCTCGGGGGCGTGTGTGTGTGTGTGCATGTGCGTGTGCGTGTGTGTGTGTGTGTGTGTGTGTGTGTGTGTGTGTGTGCCTGCCCTGCTGTCCCCTCCTTGGCCCTCAGCCTTGTTCTCCCGAGAGTGTGTCTGAGGGGACAGCAGGACACACCGGGAGACTCATTCGTCAGCGGGCCTGGCTGGTTCCCGTCGCCGAGAGTCTGCAGTGGGTACTGCCATCTCTTTCTCTGACCTCCGCGGCCTTTTCTCCCCCAGCGCCTGCGTGCGGCCCGTGCGAGGTGGCCCGTCTCCGGCAGAGCACGCAGCAGTGCTGCCCCGAGTACGAGTGTGGTATGTGTCACCCGTGGCATTTCTCGGGGTCCAACCCCAGCCCCGCTCTGGGGAGAGGGGGCCAAGGTGGTGGTGCTGAAGGGGCTCGTGGTCAGGAGCAGGGTGTGGATTTTCCAAAACCCAGAAAGAGTAGCCTCTGGAAAAAAGGATTTGTTTCCTAGAAAGATTCTGCTGTGACTTATTAAATTAAGTTTTGAAAGCATTAAAAAAGAATGGGGTGCAATGTTCACAGCAACATTATTTGCAACAGCCAAGATATGGACACAACCTAAGCGACCATCAACAGATGAATGGATAGGGAATTCCCTGGTGGTCCAGTGGTTAAGACTCCATGCTTCCATCGCGGGGGGCACAGGTTCGATCCCTTGTTGGGGAACTAAGATCCCGAGTGCCGCGTGGCGTGGCCAAAAAATAGGAACCCCCCCCCCCCCCCGCAAAACAGATGAATGGATAATGAAGATGTGGTACATACATGCAATGGAGTACTACTCAGGCATGAAAAGGAATAAGATTTTGCCACTTGCAGTGACATGGATGGACTTGGAGGGTATTATGCTTAGTGAAAGAAGTCAGAGAAAGACAAATGCTGTATGATAGCGCTTATATGTGGAATCTAAAAATACAGCAAACTGGTAAATATAACAAAAAAGAAACAGACTCACAGATGTAGAGAACAAACTAGTGGTTACCAGTGGGGAGAAGGAAGGGGGGAGGGGCAAGATAGGGGCAGGGGAGTAAGAGGTACAAACTACTGTGTATAAAATAAATAAGCTACCAGGGTATATTGTACAGCACAGGGAACATAGCCAATATTTTATAACAACTATAAACGGAGTATAACCTTTAAAAATTGTGAATCGCTGTGCTATACACCTGAAACACGTAATATTGTTATCAACGATACCCCAAAAATAAAAGAATGGGGTAATCACTGGTGGGGGAGGTGCAAGGGATTTACTGCAGAGCCAGTTATGCCAGAGTAACTGTAGAAAAGGCCACACATGGGCACCTTGACTTCAACACGTTATTTGTCAAAGGGTTTCATTACAGGCCTGCAACCTGCATCGTGAATAATGGGCTGAATAACGGTATAATTAAATGAATCCAGAGCTGATGGAATTCTGAGAAACACGGCAGGAAGTCTCTAGTGCTTTGTCCCCGTCCTGTCACAGGCATTTGTTAATTGTACAGATGAAGACATAAAGCACAGGCTTGTGAAGTTTGAGGCGATGAAACCTTTGAGGGAGAGCAGATAGATCAAGACAGTCTGAGGATCTAAAAAAGAAATCATCTGAGACATTGCTTTAGGCTGATGAAATTTAGCAGGGATAAAGAGAAGCCTTATGTGGCGGGGCGGGAGTGAGGGGCGAATCTGACTGGAGAACAATTTAGTAAAAATAGGTCTTAAGATGTTAACAGTGGAGGGAACTGGGGGTCATTTAGTTCAAAGCCCTCATTTTGTGGACATTGTGAAGCTTCTCCAACGTGCCAGGCACTTTGCCTTCATTATTTCAAGACATCAATAGACCGACCCTGTGAGGTAGACTGCCCACCTTACAGAAGATGATCCTGAGGTCTAGAGGGTTCAAGTGATTGGCCGAGATCTGGAGTCCCTGCAGATGACAAGAGTAATCAACATGGCTTGTATCTATCTATCTGTCTATCTACCTTCCTATCTATCGATCGCTCTATTATCTATCTACTATCTATCTATCTATCTACCTACCTACCTATCATCTTTCTATTATCTATCTACTGTCTATTTATCTATCAATCATCTATCTATCTATGTATCTATCATCTATCTGTCTATTATCTACCTATCTATCTATCTTCCTGTCTACCTATCTATGTATCTATCTGTGTATCTATCATCTATCTATTATCTATCTTCCTATCTCTCTACCTATCTATGTATCTATCATCTATCTATCTATCTATCATCTGTCTATCATCACCTCCCCCGCCCCCTCCCTGTCCATGTATCTCCATCTCTATCTCCATCTCTTCCCCTCTTTTCATCTTCCTGTATCTTTCCCTCTATCTCCATCTCTAGCTCTGCCTTCAATTTATCATCATCACATATGTGACAGTGAAGGTCTGCGTGAGTAGGAATGTAGCGTAGGGAGCCACTCACTAGCACAAGAGTAGCCTCGCTGAATTCTGAGTGCACGTCTCTCTCTCTCTGGGCCCTCAGTGTGTGACCTGGTGAGCTGTGACCTGCCCCCGGTGCCTCACTGCGAAGGTGGCCTCCAGCCTACACTGACCAACCCCGGCGAGTGCAGACCCAACTTCACCTGCTGTAAGTTCTCCCTCCGTGGGTGAGGACGGGCGGTGCAGTCACTGTCCCCTGGTCTGGGAAGGCATCCTGTATTCTAGTGAGCTGAGTCTGGGCTTGGGGTGTGTCTAGAACAAAGGGGTCAGGGTCACACGTGGACTGAGCGCCCTAAGACTCCTCCCAGCCGCAGGCTACGATGGGGAACGGGGTGCAGGCATCCCCCTTTTGGGCTTATTAGGTGGCATTTGGACCTGAGATGAAGAAGCCTCCAGATCTAATCTTTATTTTCTCCCACCTCCCATAAGCCGTGGAGGGGAAGGAATGTACCCTTGGTTGGTTCAAATCACTGGATCTTATTCCCAAATAAATTTATACATTTTTCTTCCTCTGTATGTTTATGTATTTAATTTCTAAATACTACAATTTAAGCATAGGGTTGGACTAAAGACAGTTTCTGGACATGTCAAGAAGCTGAATTCTGTATTTAGTTACTAAGGATACCCACTTTAAGTCACTACCCATTTCTCATCCTGTTGATTGAGAATCTCACTCAAGTTCTGAGATGAAAGCCCTCGAGTGCGGGAGAACACGTTGTATCTGCAGAAAGCTGGGAACAGGCAAAGGCATGGGATGGGATTTGGCAGTGATAAAAGGGCATTGTGGATTTGACGAGATTGCTGTCCTTTTTCATTCATCATTGTTGGAGGACCTAAAACTGTAGGTCATTTATTATTCCAGGTACTGAGGTTGGGGATAGGATCTCATAAGCTACCAGCTTATAAAAATGCTAACCAGTACCTATGTGCCCAGGGCTCGCTGGGTCTCAGAGATTCTACACCAGTCATCTCTGAGTATCTGCAGCTGGAGGGACCCCACCCCTTCCAGATGTGCCCGGGAAGGTGGTGGAGCCTAGCAGCCTTAGCTTCTCCATTAAAATAGCTTCATATTTCTCCTTTGGGTTAGTTTTCTTATTTTTCTGCAGACTAACCACTTTTTGGTATGATTGACTATCCCTCAGCTCCTGAGCTGGGCTCCCGTGTGTTTCTGACTTAATATTCTGGGGCTAGAGTTCCCTGGGACCTTATATAGTAGCTGAACGCTTAGGAACCCAGGCTGAGTGCAGGGCTCAGTGTGGCAGGACCGGGGCATCACCTCGTGCTGCCCCTCAGCCTGCAGGAAGGAGGAATGCCCAAGGGCGTCCCCGCCCTCCTGTCCCCCGCACCGGACGCCGGTCCTTCAGAAGACCCAGTGCTGTGATGAGTATAAGTGTGTTTGCAACTGTACCAGCTCGGCGGTGACCTGCCCACTGGGGTACCTGGCCTCCACCGTCACCAACGACTGCGGCTGCACCACCACGACCTGCCTCCCTGATAAGGTAGGGGCTGCTCGGCTCCAGCTGGGACGATGGCCGTACACATCCTCCTGTGGAAGACTTGCCTTCCTGCCCACACGAGTGCTGTGTGGCCCAGTGAAGGGGCATCAGCATTCCATCTCAGCCTAAATCTAATTAGCTCAGGAGGTACTTACAGAGACGCTACCATGTTCTGAGCATGGCTGGGTGCTATAGATGATTCGAAACGCGTGAATGATTCTAAAACCTAAATTACAAAACGATGCGCTCCCAGAAATCTCACCTCTACCCTCACCTTCCCTACCTCGCTCCTTCTCTCCCTTCATAATTTATCATTTTCATTGGTGTACCCATCTATTTTTCTTTTTGAAAATATAAGCAAGTTTTGTAAATTTATATCGCTTCCTATTTCTCCCCAGAAGGGTAGCATATTATAAATTCCGTTTTGAATGTGTATTTTTTCATCTAACAATTTATAGTAGAATTATCCTCTGTCCGTATATGGAGATCTGCCTTACTCCTTTTCACAGCTTAGTAATCTACGGCAAGGATGCATCTTGGTTCAGTCGTGTGGACTCACAGTTGAGTGGCTTCAGCCTTTTGCTGTTACTAGCGACGCTGCAACAGCCTTCTGCATCTGTCATTTTGTATTTTTGCCAGAGTGTCTTTTGGGATAGATTCCTAGAAGTGGGATTCTGGGCGGTAACACTTTTTAGGGGGGCTTCTTAATCCAAGAACCGGGGGTCTCATTCACTGAGTTCATTGTACAAAAGCGGGAAGACTGAGCAGGTGTAGGAAAATGGTTTGAAAAATGTGCCCCTCAGAGGACACACTTGGGGTAATTTAAAACCTGCCTCTAAGCCTCATGATCCAAGCGTTTCTTCAGTACCTCATTCCTAGAAGATAAAGGCTGAGCGTGTGTATCACGTGCATCCCAGGCTTTACGATTCTAATCGTAACCAACCGTTGGGATCTCATGTCCCACATTCCTTCCATAGCCTACAGTTCTTCCAGACAGGATCCCTTGTCTCTCAAACACATCTCACGCTCTGTCTTCTCTTGATACATTCCTTGTCATTGGTGGGCATGAAGGGAACACTCCTTCATAACCCCTGCCCACCCTTCCCTCACCTTCAGCCACTCCTGATGGGACAGAGGGCTATACGTGGGTGGGTTCCAAGTTCAAGGACATTTACTAGGTCTGAGAATTAGGGTGCAGCTTTCCGTGTGACACAGGAAGGAGTTAAATGCAGTTAAGGCAGCAGTGATAGTGGGTCAAGGCGGCCAGTGTGTTACATCCCCACTTGAGGGCCTCGAGGGACTCAAAAGGAGCCACTCCCAGGGTGAACCTTCCTGAGGCAGGTGGGCAGGGGAGGGAAGAGGGCAAACTCTACTATGCAAGCATCCCTTCGCGTGGGCAGAGACTATGTTGCTTTCATTTATTGCTGTAGTCTCAGCACCTAGAGTAGCTTCCAGCACGCCGTAGATGCTTACTCACCTCTTGTTTAGATGAACTGAGTCACTTCACTCTCGGAAACCTTGTGTCTACAGGTGTGTGTCCACCAAGGCACCATCTACCCTGTGGGCCAGTTCTGGGAGGAGGGCTGTGACGTGTGCACCTGCACGGACCTGGAGGATGCCGTGATGGGCCTGCGTGTGGCCCAGTGCTCTCAGAAGGCCTGTGGAGACAGCTGCCGGCCGGTAAGGGGGAGGAATAGGGTAGGGAAGTAGGGGAGGGGATCCCAGGAATAGGCAAGAAAGCCCCTTTAGGAACCTCTGGTTCAAGGCCAGAGGGGAGGGGCAAGGAGGGGAGTGGGGCTGAGTGAAGGAAAGGAGCATGAGGAGAGGATTGCTGTCATCCTTCTGTGACCAGTTCTTGGCTGGCAGTCATGTCTGCTGTGCGGTCTTGAGTCCACAGGGCTGGGGAGTTGGTCTAAGCAGAGATGTGGCTTAATTGCCTAGAAAACAGGGCTTGATATTTCCCCCTATCTGTCTCTTCCCTTTTCAGACATCTCCTTAGCCTACACCTAGTACAGACGTAGGTCCTGAATTTTCTGAGATGGTCCCCGTGTCCGTGTACTGTAGTGTTTCTACACCGGTTGGTGAGTTTTCAGGCCAGGTTTATCATTTGAGGTACAGAAGTTGAGCCATGTTTATAATTTGAGGTATGATTTGGGGGTTTGAAACCCCCAGTCCAGTTTCTAATTCTTCGTGTGGAGGCCTGTCCCTACGGCTCCTGTGTGTCTGGGGAGCTTTATTCTTGCACATTGAAGACTGAGCAGACTCTAGAAAAAGGGAACCACAGTCCGCGGGGGTACTGTGGGTTCAATTCTGTTTGCTGGTTTAACGCTATTATTGTTAGCGCAAGTTCACGTGCCCGATGCGCCGTGAGGCCAAATGCAGATGTCGGAGTTTGGAGCAGAGAAAGGCTTATTGCAGGGCCATGCAGGGGACGGGCGGCCCGTGCACAGTTCTCTGATTGGCTGATGGTGAGGTAACGGGGCGGTGTCACAGGGGTTACCGTGATCAGTCCTTAGGCTACAGGAGGCCTGGGGCTATGTTCTCAGGTCACCCAGTAGTTAACATCTTCCCTTTGGTGGGGGGTTTTCACATCTGCAAAACAACTCAGGAAATGTGCATTAAATACTGTTACGTAGGTCCTTCAGAGAGGAGCTGAAGCAGAGGGTCCGGCGGGGGGTGGGGGGGCGGGGGGGCCTGTCCCAGGAAGGCTCCATAGTGTTCTGCCCAGTTACACTACTATTATCACTGCATCATTATCAGTAGAAAATAATGATAAAAGCAGAGGAGGCAGCACAGGCAAGTGCACGCGTGTAGCGGTTGCTTTTGTAACCGCGGTGCAGAGCAGCCTCTCGATGCTTCTTTTCGGAAGCGTGTGTGGTTTGGTGACGGAGGGGAGGGCCTGGGAGTGAATCCACAGATGGGGGGGTCTGTTCAGGTCATCTGCGCGCTACCTGCCTGGCTCATGCTGCGGAGGAGCAGGGCTGCCGGCCCCCTTGGGAGAGGATGATGCCGTGGTTCCAGGTGTGCCTTTGGGGAACACTAGGCTTTGGAAACCCATCGGTCTCC
Source organism: Delphinus delphis (assembly GCF_949987515.2). Taxonomy (NCBI): domain Eukaryota; kingdom Metazoa; phylum Chordata; class Mammalia; order Artiodactyla; family Delphinidae; genus Delphinus; species Delphinus delphis. The sequence continues at coordinate 6,358,940 of NC_082693.1, read as the reverse complement.
ATCTCCTCCCACAGGCCATGGGAGGCAGTGGAAATAACTTGCTGTCAAGTAAAGAGAGTGGTGTTTAGAGGTTGTTTTTATAAAATGGGCCCCCAGTACGTTTTGTGTTTTGGTAGGGAGTTTTGATTGCAAAGAATGGAATCCACTCAAGCTTGCTAAAATAAAAAGAGGGGGAGGGACTTCCCTGGTGGCGCAGTGGTTGAGAATCCACCTGCCAGCGCAGGGGACACGGGTTTGAGCCCTGGTCCGGGAAGATCCCACATGCCACGGAGCAACTAAGCCTGCGCGCCACAACTACTGAAGCCTGCGCGCCACAACTACTGAAGCCCGCGCGCCTAGAGCCCGTGCTCCGGAACAAGAGAAGCCACCGCAATGAGAAGCCTGCGCACCGCAACGAAGAGTAGCCCCCGCTCGCCGCAACTAGAGAGAGCCCGTGCACAGCAACGAAGACCCAACGCAGCCAAAAATAAATAAACAAATTTAAAAATAAATAAAAAGGGGATTTATAGGAAAGACAGGGATCACTCAGAAACGAAGTGCAGGGCCTGCAGGTGGGCCCCGTGGTTGTACCACTTTTCTCTCCGTTTGTCCCGTGAGCCCCTGTCTCCGCTTCTCTCTGCCCATCCGTCCGGTTCCTCACTGTGGGCCTGGGAGGATGTTTCGCTTTCTCAGAAGCTTCATTTGCACGTGGCTTTATGGAACCTGGCTTCAACTCAGTGTGGCTTTTCAGGTCCAGGGTTCGCCCCGTCCAGTCAGACCTGTTCAATCTGTGTTGCTCCAGAGATGAACTTCTCAAGAAGAAAATGGATGGGCTCAGCTCAGCCCGTGGACTCTGGGTCCTCTGTGCAGTCCCCACTCTGGTCCATCAATGCAGGGCACAGGGTGTGAACCTGGTTGTCTAGAGGCCAAGGCGCTGGAGGCGGCTTCAGGAAGATGGTGGGTCCCGAGGTCAGAAATGAGTGCAGGGGGTACCACGTCCAGAACTCTCGACCGGATGATGGCTCTAGGGTGGCGGAGTGGCCTGTCTTAGAGACAGAATGTTCACACCTTCTGGGAGGAGAAGGAAGCACTGAGATTTAGTTACAGCTGAGGGGAGGCTGGGCTTTGGTCTGTATTGTGTGTTGAAGTGGGAGCTTTAGTGAACGGCCTCAGGCTTCATTCTTCGTAGAGGAGAGGATCAGCTCTGGTCAGACTCCAGAGGCATTTAGGCTCACTTACCTGGATTCATTTGCTGTCTAGGCTGTGACAAAAAAAAAAAAAAAAGAAAAGAAAAAAGAAAAAAGAACACTACCACCATCACCCTCTGATTCTTCCTTTATAAGCCACTGTCTGCAGAAATACGCTTTCCCCTACCATCACCATAATTAATCCTCTACGCTCACATCAGAAACGTGATGTAAGATAAGCAAAGGGCGTTGCTGGTGTCCCAAAGAGTTTCATAGGTGTACTATGGCCTTGCTTCTGCGTTGACAGCGAGAGGAATTCCTGCTCTTTTGTATAAACCTCAGAGGAGTTTTTCTTTGAAGGCTTATGACCCTTAGACCCCGGAGTCAGACTAAATTGTAGCTTCAGGAACCGTGTTCTGAGCGACTGAATGCAAGCCATTATGTTTTATTCATCCTCGTGATACCCTTCCAGAAGGAAGAAGAGGCAGGGCTGTTCTTCCCATTGGCCACTACACTGAGGCTCGTCTGAAGCCAGCAGACACGTGCGTGTCCTGACTCCCAGGCCGGGGCCCCTGCTGCTAGGCTGGTACAGCTGGCCACACGGGTGTTGTAAGGGCCAGGACGACCCGGCCAAGAGACAGGGGCCAGCGCTCCAGGCCTCCACCTCCGTCTCAGCTGTGGCAATTGTGCGGTTAAATCAGTGAGGAAGTTATTTTCCAGTGGCATCTGTTTCCAGCTTGGGTGGATATCAGACCTACTCAGTTCCACTCTTAATTGGGAAACCAGTGAAAACAGGATAGAGAAGAGGGTAGGGAGAAAGGTCTGAGATGTCTGTTTTGGACAGATATAAGCTAGAGGGTTTGGAGGAGTACGGGAAAAGAAACAGAGATGAAAATACAGGATGAGCCCTGGTTGTGCAGGAGGAAACTGTGGAGGGGAATCTTGCAAAGTCGGCAGCCCCAGAACCTGGAGGCGTGGCCGGGAGCACCTGAGCACGAGAAGCAGGTAGGGCTGTGGGAACCAGGCGTCCAGCCTGGGTCACCCATAACCCGCAGTGTATTTGCCCGTGGTGGAGGCAGCAGGAAACATAGAGTATGCACAAATCCAGACCACTCAGCACCCCGAGGGGGTGCCCAAGGGTGACTCTAGATCCCTAAGGCATCGATGTCTCTGTTCCAGGCTCCCTCGTGTCTGTTTCTTTTGTGCCATTTTGAGTATCCTGCCTTGTAGCGGAGGGCGTGGCGGAGGGCGTGGCGGAGGGCGTGGCGGAGGGCGTGTCGAGTGTATCCTAATTTGTTGGCGCCTCCAAAGCACCTAGTACATCATAGGTGCACGATAACTAACTAGCTCTCCGCTGATCAAGGACTGAGGGCAGCTCACTGGGCACCGCTGTGACGCAGGTCGGGGTGTAAGTAGGTCCCGTGGAGATGCTACAAAGTTGAGCCAGGTCTCTGGGGTCCTCGTGTTCCCCCGGGAGAGGCACCACCTGGGATGATACCGAGTGTTGAGTGCGTCCTCTGACTGGGCCCTGCTTGTGAGCGCTCTTGGGGAGCAGAGCGAGTGTGGTACCCCCCCCATCCCGAACGGCTGCGGCTGCAGTTCGCCCTTCTCTCCGAGATGCTGCACAGGCCCTGGTTCTTGCCCCTCGGCCCCTGGGACAGCCTCACATGTCATCGTTTTGTCTGTTCTTTGTACGTCGCTTCAGAGTTTTCATTGGAGGATTTCAATCCAAGTTCCCGATGCTTTGGCCAGATTGGAGGACCTCCAAGAGGGGGGATAGGCTGGCAGACTTCAGACTTGCAGGATGCTGGCCTCCCTGGCAGGCTTTCTGGGGAAAGTGGGTCTCGTCTCACTGTGCCCCATAAACTACTAGGTAAATGTCAAGTGACGACCTGGGGAAGCCCAGCTCTGCACATCGCTGAGAGGTCCTGGAGTCAAGGCACTCATGTTGTATAGGTAATTAGCCCTGTTAGGGCAGAGCCGGGACTCAAGGCTTCTGGAATGTTCTCCCCCAGTCAGTGAGGGACCCTAGATTTGGGCTGTGATGAACATCAGGGCAGCGGCTGCTTCTGAGTGAGCTCTGAGCATCTTTAATACTCCCATGGACTGGCTCTTCTTAAGTGGAAGTTTGCAGAGGGCAGGCTTGTGTCTCTTCGACTGGTGTAAGACCCATAGTGACTCAGTGGGTGACGCTTCCTGACCACTTAGCGTGATCGAGGGGCTGGTGGAGGGCAGAGATGAAAACATCCGGTCCAGCTGTGCCTCTGCAAGCCCCAGGGCTCCGTACACCTGCCGAGTGGACCAGAACACCTGTCTTTGCTGCCGGCCTGTCCTGACGCTCCACCCCTTGTGTGTTTTCAGGGCTTCACTTACGTTCTCCACGAAGGCGAGTGCTGTGGAACGTGCCTGCCATCTGCCTGCGAGGTGGTGACCGGCTCCCCTCGGGGAGACTCGCAGTCCTCCTGGAAGAGTGTAGGTCTGGGCCAGGGCGGGTAGGAAGGAGAGCGGGGGCCTCACCAGCCTGGTCGTCCATCTGGGGTCCAGTGCTGCCCTTGGTTCCGTCCGTAAAGTAGAAGCTCATTCCCTGCCTTTTGCTTTCCCCACAGAGAGTTTAATGCGGCTGTTGGTTTATCCAGATGTCAGCTGGGATCACCTTGCTCCCGGGGAACTAGTTAAAGTTGCCCCAGACTTCCCGTTGTGTGGATTTTGGGAGAAGCCCAGTTCCCTCCCTCTGAGTTCTGTGAACGCCTGCGGGTGGGGGTCATGTTCTCCTGTTTAACCTGTGAAGCTGAGGACCTGCTTCTGCGGATGGGTGGTGCAGGGCCGTGTCGTGGGCCTGGCACCCTGCCACACCGGCCCAGGCGGCGTCCTCTGACCTTTTCACTGGTTTCTGTTGGAGAAATATGTAACCCAGAGAAGCAAACTACATTTCTGTTCCCAGGGCCCCCGAGCCCCCTTCTGCAGCTCTGGCTTAGCCCCTGGGCGTGTTGGCAGCCCCCGTCTCCCCACCCTTGTCTTCTCCTGCCCAGCCCCCACCCCCAGATCCCCTCCCCTGACACAGAGCAGGGTCGCTTCTCCTTCGTGGCCCAGAGGCGCTCACTTTGACTCTGGGCTCATAAAGCCATTTTCTGAAGCACAGAGGATCCCTCCCCGGCAGCCAGTCGTAGCCCACATGCTAGGATGCTACCAGTCCTTTAACTCTGATGGATAAGGATGAAGTGGACGGGTGCTAAGCCCTGGAATCCTCAGGACGTGGATGCTGGGAGGGGGTGAGGTGCACCTAGGGACCTTCCCCTTCTGAGTCCTCCAGCGAGACCAAAACGCACTCTGTTTAGAAGGAGGGCAAAGGGTTACCTGTCCTGCCCTGAACGTGCTCACCTGCTCACCTCCTACCCTGGCCCACCAGTCTCCTCCTCCTTGGTGGTGACAGACTGAGTTTCCCACAAGGGTTCCCACCTCCCTCTTCTAATTCTGGTTACCTGTGGATTTCCCTGCTGTGTCCCTCCTCTCCATGCTTTTAACCTCTTTTTTCCCCAATCCATCCTAGGATCAGGCTGGCTTTGCACCTCCTCCCCAGGGCCAGAGGCTACTCCATCCTGGTTGGGGTTGACAGCTGGTCCCTTTTTTGTTTTTTTTTTGCGGTATGCGGGCCTCTCACTGTTGTGGCCTCTCCTGTTGCGGACGCACAGGCTCAGCGGCCATGGCTCACAGGCCTAGCCGCTCCGTGGCATGTGGGATCTTCCCGGACCGGGGCACGAACCCGTGTCCCCTGCATCGGCAGGCGGACTCCCAACCACTGAGCCACCAGGAAGCCCTGCTGGTCCCTTTGAGGCTCAGCATCCTCTTCACTGCTCCCCCCCGCTCCCCACCCGCCTCTGGTCTCTCATCTGCCTCCAGGGCTCCCTCAGCCCTGACCCGCATCAGTGTTCACAAAAGAGTTTCCCTTCCCAATTCAAGTCTCCATCTTACCTACAAGACTTGCGTGTCGGCAGTGGCTCTGGGGGCCCAGCAGGTTGGTAGGGACAGGTCCTCTTGATGCACCCATAGTTTGGCGGGTACGTGGTCGGAGTGGGGCGTGGCCCGCAGCGGGGAGCTTTGGTCGGGGGGAGTCAGGGGGGTCAGGAGAGAGGCCGCAGTGTGTGGTACTTTCTGCTTCTCTTCTGGAAAGAGAAGAGAGGCAACAGGGGCCAAGAGACGTGGCTGGGCCTGGAGTGGGCAGGCCGGGTGCCCCCGCTTGCGTGTCTGGGAGCTGGACCACACAGACCGTGCTCACGGTCACGTGTTGTCCCGGCAGAACCTCCGCAGGGACTTTCTGAACCATGTTCTGGACACTCAGTGGTCCTTGACTGTGGTGCCCTTGGGGACAGGCCACCCGTGTGCAGCCTGGGAGCTCAGGACAGATTTCAGAGCCAAGGGTCAGACACCGGCATCCCCGGCTCTCACCGGCTCCCTGTACCAGAGGGAAGCAGCACGAGGTTGGGTGCTGGGCTGAGTTTCCCTCCGCATCTCCCCTCCACTGTCTCTCCATGCAGCCGTTCCTGGACACTCAGCTCCCAGCCGAGCCAAGGGTGGAGAGAGCATCCTTAGGTGTCCCCAGGTGCTTCCTCCGGTGGCTCAAGACTCTGTCTTGGGAGCACACGGGGCTCTGAGCTAGGATCTTGGTCAGGGTGACTCTGACCCAGACTCACTGAAGGACCCGGATGAGCTGTCCCTCCCTCTGTGCGCCTCACCCTGTGGGCAGGGCTTAGCCGTTGAGCCGGGCTCACCTCCAGGACCCACACCAGCTCCTGAGGGGGCCGCCCACTCCCAGCGGGACCTTGGCCCCCTGACCAACTTGGGTGCTCCGACCACAGGTTGGCTCTCACTGGGCCTCTCCCGAGGACCCCTGCCTCATCTACGAGTGTGTCCGAGTCAAGGAGGAGGTCTTCGTGCAACAGAGGAATGTCTCCTGCCCCCAACTGGACGTCCCCACCTGCCCCTCGGGCTTCCAGCTGAGCTGTCAGACCTCGGACTGTTGCCCCACCTGTCACTGCGGTAAGATGTGCTACCAAGCCCGCCTTCAAGCCTCTCTCTCCTCTAAGGCCCCCGAATCCTTGCCTTTTGAGCAGCTCAGGGAAACGGGGAGGATCAAATCTCTCCATCAGTTGCTAACACTTCGGGGAGAGAGCAAGTAAGATGAGGGAAATGGGACAATTTCCTGAGGGTCGTCACTGTGTCAGCGCTGGTTTTGTACCCTGTCTCATGTCATCCTTATGACAATCCCATGAGGTGGGTACCATTATACCTCCCTTTGCTCTTGTGAGTTAGTGAGTGGTAGAACTGGGCTTGGACCCAGGTTTCTCTAATTCTAGAGACTTCTTCTCAGTCATTCGGCTGGAAAAGGTATTCCGACTGCCCATCCCCTAACCCCACCAACCAACCAACCAACCACATCAACAAACAAACCAATCAACCAACCAGTCAACCAACTAACCAACAAACCACACAATCAACCAACCAACCAACCAAATAAACAAACCAACCAAGCAACCAACTAACCCACCCACCAGCCAACCAACCAACCAGCCAAACAACCGACGGCAGCAGCAGCAGCAGCAGCGAACAGCTCTCGCCACCGCGTCCTGAGCTCTGTGTGTGATTTTATCTCGGCGCTTAAAGTTTCCGGAGTAGAATGTCTTTCTTTGACAAGCCCAAACATCCTCCCACTCACCCCTTGGGTGTGAATCACTTAAACAAGTGCCCTCCCCTCGAGGACTCCAGGGACCTTCTCCCTGCGGGCTGGGTGGTGGGCAGCAGGTAGCTGCCCTTCCTCAGCAGGTCTGGGGCCACTGTGGCCACGTGGGCTCCGGCAGGAGGACCCACAGCGCCTGGCGCTGGGTGGGGAGAAGGACCGGCAGGTGGAGCAGGGAGGCCCAGCCTGGGAGGAGCAGCTGGGTCGTGGGCCTTCACCAGCTGTGCTCCGCACACTCATGCCCTGTGCCTGTCTCTCCCCAGAGCCCGTGCAGGCCTGTGTGCTCAACGGCACCATCATCGGGGTAAGCTGCCACCTCCTCCTCCAGGGCGCCTGGGGGGCAGGGATGGGGTGCTGTGGGAAGGGTGTCACTCTAAAGTGCAAGTGAAAGGAGCCAGGGGGGCCTGCCCCACCCACACTTTCCTTTCCTCCAGGGCTTCCCAGGCATCCTGGAGTGGAACCCCTACCTCTCTGGGGCCCGGGCGCTCACATCCCAGCCCCAGGCACTCGAGCGTTTCTTCTGTGCATGCTTCAATCTGTCCCGCTCCCTCTGCCCCAGCTCCCTCTCTGCTGGGAAAGCCCTCACTCTTACCATGCCATCCTTGAGGTGGGGTGGGGAAGGGAGGGAGCAGACCTCTCGGGACAGGAGGAGAATCAGGGTGATGGATCCTGGCAGCTTTGGGCAGCCGGGCCCCCATGCCCAAGGCAGACAGCTCACGGGACTGAGGGCAGTGGAGGGTCGGGGGTTCCGGGTGCCAGGAGGCCTGACCCTGGTCCCTTTGGTTCCAGCCCGGGAGGAGTCTGATGGTTGACCTGTGTACCACCTGCCTCTGCACCGTCCAGGCGGGGGTCATCTCCGGATTCAAGCTGGAGTGCAGGCAGACCACCTGCGAGGACTGCCCGCTGGTGAGAGAGGCTCATGGGGGCCTGGGGGTGGACTGGGTACTTGTGGGACCCAAGCAATGGGCCCTCACTGGGCTCGTTAAATAAAAGCTTTCGTGATTTTCTGATTATGGACATATTTGACAACGGTAAGGAAGAGAATAAAAGTCACCTACCCAAATTGCATTTCTCAGATATAATTATAATTTAGTTTTGGAAACTTAAACATTTTCTTCCTGTATTTGCAAGGCTTATGATACCATATTTACAATTCTGTATTCTTTTTAAGCAACATACTACTGTTCTTTGAAAACATTAAAAATTAGTCAACAAATATTTATCAGTGACTAGTCAGTCCACAGTTATTTATCAGACACTTGCTATGTGCAGGGTTCTATGCAACATTCTTTGAAGGGGCTCTGCCTCAACATACACTTTTATTATTGGACATCGCGTTTTAATAGTTCACCCTGCCAGGTCACGATGACTGTGTTTGCTCAGAACACCTCTGAGGGTGGGTTCTGGGAAGTGGAATCATCATTTCTAGTTGGGTAGAGGAAAGCGTGCACTTCACTATTCTTATCGTGACTCTTAGCCCCACCTCGCAGAGCTGGACCCAACGCTCTGCAGGATGCCTTGCTTTCCTCCGCAAACTGCCTTCTGCATTTGGGGCTCCTGCTGTCTTAGAAACTAGGGTTGGTCAGATGAGTTTCTTGTGAGCTAGATGCACAGAATACAGTCATTGCTCTTTCAGATGGTGGGGCAGCGGGCGGGTTCTGGGCGGGGTCGGGGAGGAGTGGCGCGGCACAGCGGCCAGAGGGGAGGGGTGACGCGTGGGTTAGGGACAAGGTTAGGACAAGCTGCTGGTGGTCGGCGCTCTTGAGGTCGGGGAGTGTTCTGCACCTGTGCCCTTCCTGGCACTGGCACCGTGTGAAGCTCCAAGCAGGGGCTTAATAGCATATTTACGAGGGGAGTGAAGGGGTCCGTAGGAGACACAGCAACTTCTGATAGAATGGCTCAAGGAGAACATTCCCGCCTCAATTAGAAAGAAGCCAGTGAAGTACGCCTTTTTGCTTTTTTTAAATTTAAAATCCCAGTTGTTTCAGGGTTTCGGATGCAGGCGTGTGTGTGTGTGTGTGTGTGTGTGTGTGTGAGTGTGTGTGTGAGATAACTCCCCTACATACATCTGGGCTTGAATATGGGATGGAATGATGCTGTCTGGAGTCTTTGGCATCCCTTTAACTGGATGTCCATGGAACTACAGTGGATGCAGGAAGCGGTCCACGCTAAGCTGTCCTGAAGGAGAGAGTTCTGGGGAGGCGGGGGGACGAGCCCACTAACTCTCTACCTGCGCCCTCTGGTGGTCAGAGGGTGGCACGGCCACTTCCTCTGCGTCCATAGAAATCCAGCTTTAGAAACCAGTCCAGACTTAGGTTTCTAAATATTTTTAAATTCACGGCCCCTTTTGGTCTGTGTACTCCTCCTCCTCGCCTCCAAAATTCCGCTGTCTCCCCAGGGATCTCCTCCCTCTTGAGATCCTTGAGATTAGCCCTGCTGTGTATCTCTCAGCCTTTGCTGAGCTCTGCCTCAGATGCCCCCATTCTAGCTCAGCTTACCTGGTCTTGTCACGTTCCTCTGCCATGAAGGGCCTCCGTGTGGCCTCCTGCAGGTGGGGAGCTGTGGTGGGTCAAGCGTAGGCTGGTCTGTGTCTGTTTGAACTGCCGATGTCAGATGGAACTCTTAGCATCATCAGAGACGTGGGGCCTGTGTCTCCTTCAGGGGAGACGACGCTTTTACCTAAAAGGAGCCCAGAAGCCGGTCTGTGCTGCTGGGTGGTAGAGACAAAGGAAGGCTTGAGGAAGAGAGGTGACACTGACCAGGAACCTTGAGAAGGCCTCCCAGAGGAGCATGACCATGGGCTGACATTGAGCGATGACCCCCCCCAGGAGGGGGCACAGGGACAGACTGGCATTTAAGCAAGAGTTAGAAAAGGGCAGCGGGGAGATAAGACTGGGGTCCTTGAGCAGCCGATGTAGTTTATGAAAAGGGCCGGGAGACACCTGTGAGGAGAGTTTGGGGGGCATCGCTGGACAGGGGGAGCAGGGCTAGTTGGCTGCTCAGACCTGAGTGAGTGAGCCTGTGGCTGGCTGGGCACCTGGCGGCTCCTGATTGGATGCTCCGGCCAAAGTCTGGTCAGCACGGCCCTCCGTGTCCGTCTGGCAGCTGTGCGGTGAGTACCCCGCCAGCAGGGCTCAGACAGGCCTGTCACCAGTGCAGCTGTGTTCTTGCCTTGCGGGGTCCGTTCTCTCTGTTGCGTCCTTCCAGTGGTTTCTGCCGTGTTCCCTGTCCTCCCGTCCCTCTTCCCCCGGCCCCACAGCACCTCTGAAATCATCGCCCTTCCTCTCACCTTCCGCCCTCCTCCACTTTCTCCTGTCCCTTCTTCTCCCACAGAGCCTACCACCTTTCCCTGTTCTTCGCTTCACCGTGCCCTCTGCCTCTCTGGGGTGTGGAGTGTGCGTCCACCGCCCCATCCCTTCACTTTGCAGACCCCTCCTCCATTTGTCCCCCACCCCTCACTTCTCTTGTAAAGATTTTGGGCACGTTCTTCTCCTTGGGCCTGCTGAGTGGAGGGCATTTCCTAGTGTCTTCTTCTAACACTCACTAAAAAATGCCCCAATCCACGCTCCCGTGAAATCGTGCCTGATTTACGCCTCATTTTATTTCCTCTTTCTGACTGCAACCGCTCACATACATTCATGATGTTTTTCCCATCTCTTTCTTCCTCTCCCATCCACCTCGGTCCACACCTGCCAGGAACTGTGCGTTTTTGAAAACACAGTTGAAGCTCACCGGTGAAACGTGACCTGATGGCCTCAAATGTCAGCAGTGTCCTTTGAGTGTGTGTGTGGCCTGGGCTCTCTCTCTGCGGCTTCCCTGATGAGTTCAGTGGATGCGCATAGACTCCTAACCTCCCCAGCTGGTTATGAGCTGTCAGTCGGAGTGCAGTGAGCAAGGGAGCAGTGTGAGAGGACCAGGTGTTCTGTCCGGGACTCCAAACCTACCTGCTAGAGATTCATAGTAGAAAAACCTCAGGACCCCAAGGAATGAATCTCTAAGTCATTACTAAATGTAGCAAAATGAAAAAAAGAATGACACCATAGCTGGTCTTCACAGAACTAAATTTATTCTTTTAAACACCCCTACCTTCACCCCATATGAGGAGCCAGCTTGTCCGTGTTCTGGGACCGAGCCAGCATGGGCACCTGTTACTTGTTCTCACTGCCCCTTGCTGCAGCAGGGACCCTAATAGAGCATTGCCTGAAAAAACCAACCAACCAACCAAACAAAAGCAAAAACAAAACTTTTCTAGATGTAGTTCTTTTTTTTTTTTGTGGCATGGTGGGGAGAGTTAAAAGAGCTTTAATTTTAACGCAGTGACGAGACAGCTGATGATCACTTTTTGGCTTTGTTAACATGGTTTAAAATACTTCGCAGAGTAAAACGTTGGCCGCCCTATGTTGTCTCCCAGATTGGGGGGCGTTTTTGTGAAACAGTGAAATCCGTCTTCTGGGAAGCTGCTGGGTTGGTAGGAACAGAGGTAGGAAGACAGTTACTACCGTGACAGAGTCCAGCGGTGGGTGATGATTTCTTGGATCAGGTGATGACAGAGGACCCTGGCACGACAAGCTGTGGATGAGCTCAAGATGCAGTTTTTGGCAAGATCTGGTGATGAGGGGGCAGGGGGGGTAAGAAAAAGAGAGAACACAAGGATGACCCCCAGATTTCTAGTTTGAACAGCTGCTTAATGAAACCATTTACCATTTGGCCTACTTTCGATCGGGATCTTAGGGGGAGGTTGAAACTAAGGCTGCTTTTTCTCCTGGTTACACAGGGTTACGAGGAAGAGAAGATGCAGGGCCAGTGCTGCGGGAGATGCCTGCCTATGGCTTGCACCATTCAGCTACGAGGGGGACAGATCATGATGCTGAAGGTGTGTGTGGGCAACTTAAACTCAGGGGTCTCCCTACGACCACCGTCTGGTTTCCTATTTGGGGATATTTTCTTCAAGGAAGAGGGACTGAGTTTGGGTCAATATTGACTTCCTTTTGTACCTAGTTCTGATTTCATGAGGGAAAGATGGGTAACCTTTAGGAAGTACAGAATTCTCTCTTAGATTTGGCTAATTTGTCACTCTCTGTGACAGAAGTTGGTGTAGGGCCCCGTGACTGGGAGTGAGTTGATCTTTAAGATTTTCTCCAGCCTTGATGGTCTATGAGACTGGCCAGGCAATCAGGGTGACACAGACTGGGCTCTGTGAAAGCCAGAGTGGGCTGGTGGGGCTGGCAGGGGGCGCCTGGCTCACCTCTAGTTCAGCTACTGATGGGCCAGGGCCAGTTTCCCTTTGCTGTGTCTTAATTCTTTAAGCTGTTAAGTGGTCAGTAGAGTTAGGGATGCCCTACATTTATGCAGCCCCATTCCCAGTTAACAAGCCGTAAAACTGGACTCCACCTCCGTTCTGGGTTCTGGGTGTGGAGACTTTGCACACACTGCCTCGGTCTTGTTCTAAGGTCCCCTACCTTGTCTCAACAACTCCAAGGAGTCAAGGTCATGGCTTGAAGTGGCTTTGGACCCCAAACACCGTCTTCAGATTTGCTCTGCCCACCTCCCCCCTTTCCTTCCAGCGCGACGAGACTCTCCAGGACGGCTGTGACAGTCACTTCTGCAGGGTCAACAAGAGAGGCGAGCTCATCTGGGAGAAGAGGGTCACGAGCTGCCCGCCCTTCAATGGACACAAGTGTCTGGCCGAGGGGGTGAGTAGCTGGGGCTCAGGCCCTGCTTTCCTCTTGACTGTCTCCATCTTCGACTCTCAGAAGAGGGTTCTTCTGAACAGTGGTCCAGCTCTGCTGTTGGACACGTGATTCCCAGTGTCCAAGGAGAACCCTGACCTAGTTTAAAAATCAACGAAATTACAAAATCAAAGCCTGATGCAGGGACAAAACTCTCTCAACTGTACCATATGCTTTAAGAAAACACCTTCCTTTGAGGGAGACTGGATCTGTGATCCTTGATTGGGATGGTGAGAGAGCAAACTGATTTCCAGCCTCCCCTGGGAATGATGATCCTGGTGACTCAACTGGAAGGGAATTCAGAATAATCAGAATCATTTCGGCCTGGCCAGGTGGGGTGGTCAGTCTATTCACATCTGTGATGGGAAAACCCGTTCATTTCTGGGGACTGAAGCTCAGGACTGTGAGTCCAGAGGAGGACTTGGCCTGGAGTGACTGAAAGTGTCCACTATGTACTATTTGTGCCTAATCTGGGACTTTGCTGTTTTCTTAGGGGAAAATCATGAAAATTCCAGACACATGCTGTGACACATGTAAGTACCTTACCAATAGCTTGTCCCTTGAAATCCATCAGGAGAAGTCCAGGGACTGTTCTTTGCGATGAACTTTCTTCTAGAAAGATATTGCAGTCACTGTGTTCAATTCTGCAGGGCACTTCCACCCCACCCTGCGTGTCCTTGGACTGCCCCCTGCTCAAGCCCCCTTTCAAGATGCCTGTGAGGCACACTCTTCCTCCTTCCTTCCAAACTCCTGGCAGTCACTAGCCTCTTACCTGCCTTTCCCCTTGCAGAGCCTTGGGTTGGTCATAGTAGTCCTATCATGAGAGAATGTCTTCCCTCTGCCACCAGAACTCCTGAAGACAGGCACCTTGATTCATGATCTCGACAGAGCGGACATTCAGTATGCCTCTAATCTTTGGGTGTCGTGCAGCTCTCCCAGAGAGAAAGGGAAACCAGCAGCTGGCTGTGGGGCTGCAGTGAACACAGCCTTCTCGAGGGTTTATGAGGCTGGTCTCAGTTTTATTAACCTCGTCTGCTTCACTCTCAGCTCCTCTTGACCTTGCAGTTGTGTTGTACTGGTTGGTCCCAATAGTTACGGCTGCAGCTTTGGAGACGGAGCTCAAGCCTGCCCACCAGACAGCATCTCACCACATGTTCTTGCGTTCTTGTTTCCATGAGCACAAGTACCTTTCAGAATCCCAGTGTTAGTGCTGTATTCTCTGAATGTAGAATTACTTGCCTGGACTAATATTCTTTGTCTTTTAGTTCAGTTAGTTTTTGGGTTCACGGGCCCACGTTCCCATGTTTATTTTTGGGTAGAGAAAGGAAGAGTAAAAACACGAATATCTTCAGCGTTCAGTCATTCATTCTTTTCTTGACGGTTCACTCTGACAGTCCCTGTAGTTGCTGTAACCAAGTTGCAGATTGCGGAAAACACACTCTGAAAGCATCTTTTTCTATGGTTCTTGTCTGCATGGTTGAAGAATGTGGTCAGGAAACCATCAGAGGAGATGCATTCTCTCTAGGCGTGCTGCACATGGAATTGCGCCGAGGCTGTTATCTTCAAAACTAGCAGCGAGGCCAAAAGGGGCCTGTGTTGGTCTGTGCTTTCAAGAGGTGGGGACCTTCCATAAGGAAAAGAAGCCAGGCTCAGGGATTTAAATCTACAGCAAAAGAATATAGTGTGTTGGGCTCAATGTGTTTTCCTTTTTCACCCTCTTAATGTGGTTGGCAGCCTTTCACTTTAAAATGACATTATTTGGGAGCTGGGAGCCCAACTATTAGGTGGCTAAAGTTGATTTAGATTTGGAGCCATCCAGGAATGGAAAACTCCCAGTGTTGGGACGGGCAATAATGAGGTGGCATTAAATCTTAGATTATCAGTGGGCCAAGGAGAGGTTCAGATCTGAATGCTTTTAACCCCTGTACATAAGGAGACCCATGCTAGCGACCCAGAGGTAGCTATACCCAAAGGGAAGATTCCATAAGGGCTCCTACGATCAGCTCCCACAGAGACAATGACATTTGCAGGGATGGATAGAGATTAATTGTATTTCTTAGCTACCTCATTGCCCGTCAGCTTCTGGATATTGTTATAAGCGCAGGAGGATTGCTCTGATCATTATGGTTTTTATCTTATTATTTTTGACATCTTTATTGGAATACAGTTGCTTTACAATGTTGTGTTAGTTTCTGCTGTATAACAAAGTGAATCAGCTATACGTATACATATATCCCCATATCCCCTCCCTCTTGCGTCTCCCTCCCACCCTCCCTTTCCCACCCCTCTAGGTGGTCACAAAGCACCGAGCTGATCTCCCTGTGCTATGCTGCTGCTTCCCACTAGCTATCTATTTTACATTTAGTAGTGTATATATGTCAACACTACTCTCTCACTTCGTCCCAGATTAGCCTTCCCCCTCCCCGTGTCCTCAAGTCCATTCTCTACGTCTGCATCTTTATTCCTGTCCTGCCCCTATGTTCATCAGAACCTTTTTTCTTTTTTTTAGATTCTCTCTCTCTATATATGTGTTAGCATACAGTATTTGTTTTTCTATTTCTGACTGACTTCACTCTGTATGACAGACTCTAGGTCCATCCACCTCATTACAAATAACTCAATTTTGTTTCTTTTTATGGCTGAGTAATATTCCATTGTATATATATGTGCCACATCTTCTCTATCCATTCATCTGTAGATGGACACTTAGGTTGCTTCCATGTCCTGGCTATTGTAAATAGTGCTGCAGTGAACATTGTGGTACATGACTTTTTTTGAATTATGGTTTTCTCAGGGTATATGCCCAGTAGTGGGATTGCTGGGTCATATGGTAGTTCTATTTTTACTTTTTTAAGGAACCTCCATACTGTTCTCCATAGTGGCTGTATCAATTTACATTCCCACCAACAGTGCAAGAGGGTTCCCTTTTCTCCACACCCTCTCCAGCATTTGTTGTTGTAGATTTTCTGATGATGCCCATTCTAACAAGTGTGAGGTGATACCTCATTGTAGTTTTGATTTTCATTTCTCTAATAATTAGTGATGTTGAGCAGCTTTTCATGTGCTTCTTGGCCATCTGTATATCTTCTTTGGAGAAATGTCTATTTAGGTCTTCTGCCCATTTTTGGATTGGGTTGTTTGTTTTTTTGATATTGAGCTGCATGAGCTGCTTGTAAATTTTGGAGATTAATCCTTTGTCAGTTGCTTCCTTTGCAAATATTTTCTCCCATTCTGAGAGTTGTCTTTTTGTCTTGTTTATGGTTTCCTTTGTTGTGCAAAAGCTTTTACGTTTCATTAGGTTCCAGTTGTTTATTTTTGCTTTTATTTCCATTTCTCTAGGAGGTGGGTCAAAAAGGATCTTGCTGTGATTTATATCATAGAGTGTTCTGCCTATGCTTTCCTCTAAGAGTTTTATAGTGTCTGGCCTTACATTTAGGTGTTTAATCCATTTTGAGTTTATTTTTGTGTATGGTGTTAGGAAGTGTTCTAATTTCATTCTTTTACATGTAGCTGTCCAGTTCTCCCAGCACCACTTATTGAAGAGAGGCTGTCTTTTCTCCATTGCATATTCTTTCCTCCTTTATCAAAGATAAGGTGACCATGTGTGTATGGGTTTATCTCTGGGATTTCCATTTTGTTCCATCGATCTATATTTCTGTTCTTATGCCAGTACCATACTGTCTTGATTACTGTAGCTTTGTAGTATAGTCTGAAGTCCAGGAGCCTGATTCCTCCAGCTCCGTTTTTCGTTCTCAAGATTGCTTTGGCTACTCGGGGCCTTTTGTGTTTCCATACAAATTGTGAAATTTTTTGTTCTAGTTCTGTGCAAAAGGCTATTGGTAGTTTGATAGGGATTGCATTGAATCTGTAGATTGCTTTGGGTAGTATAGTCATTTTCACAATGTTGATTCTTCCAGTCGAAGAACATGATATATCTCTCCATCTGTTTGTATTGTCTTTAATTTCTTTCATCAGTGTCTCATAGATTTCTGCATATAGGTCTTTTGTCTCCTTAGGTAGGTTTATTCCTAGGTATTTTATTCTTTTTGTTGCAATGGTAAATGGGAGTGTTGCCTTAATTTCTGTTTCAGATTTTTCATCGTTAGTGTATAGGAATGCAAACCCTAGTGTGTAGGGTTTGTCATACATGGCCTTTATTATGTTGAGGTAGGTTCCCTCTATGCCTACTTTCTGGAGAGTTTTTATCATAATTGGGTGTTGAATTTTGTCGAAAGCTTTTTCTGCGTCTATTGAGATTATCATATGGTTTTTATCCTTCGATTTGTTAATATGGTGCATCACATTGATTGATTTGAGTATATTAAAGAATCCTTGCATTCCTGGGATAAACCCCACTTGGTCATGGTGTATGATCCTTTTAATATGCTGTTGGATTCTGTTTGCTAGTATTTTGTTGAGGATTTTTGCATCTATGTTCATCAGTGATATTGGCCTGTAGTTTCCTTTTTTTGTGATATCTTTGTCTGGTTTTGGTATCAGGGTGATGGTGGCCTCGTAGAATGAGTTTGGGAGTGTTCCTCCCTCTGCTATATTTCAGAAGATTTTAAGAAGGACAGGCGTTAGCTCTTCTCTAAATGTATGATAGTATTCGCCTGTGAAGCCATCTGGTCCTGGGCTTTTGTTTGTTGGAAGATTTTTAATCACAGTTTCAATTTTAGTGCTTGTGACTGGGCTGTTCATATTTTCTGTTTCTTCCTGGTTCAGTCTTGGAAGGTTGTGCTTTTCTAAGAATTTGTCCATTTCTTCCAGGTTGTCCATTTTATTGGCGTATAGTTGCTTGCAGTAATCTCTTATGATCCTTTGTATTTCTGCACTGTCAGTTGTTACTTCTCCTTTTTCATTTCTAATTCTGTTGATTTGAATCTTCTCCCTTTTTTTCTTGATGAGTCTGGCTAATAATTTATCAATTTTGTTTATCTTCTCAAAGAACCAGCTTTTAGTTTTATTGATCTTTGCTAATGTTTCCTTCATTTCCTTTTCATTTATTTCTGATCTGATTTTTTTTTTTTTTAATTTTTGGCTGTGTGCGGTCTTTGTTGCTGTACACGGGCTTTCTCTAGTTGTGGCGAGCGGGGGCTACTCTTCATTGCGGTGCGCAGGCTTCTCATTGCAGTGGCTTCTCTTTTTATGGAGCACAGGCTCTAGGTGCACGGGCTTCAGTAGTTGTGGCATGGGTTTAGTTGCTCCACGGCATGTGGGATCTTCCCAGACCAGGGCTTGAACCCATGTCCCCTGCATTGGCAGGCGGATTCTTAACCACTGTGCCACCAGGGAAGCCCTCTGATCAGATTTTTGCGATCTTTCCTTCAGCTAACTTTGGGGGGGGGTGGTTTTGTTCCTCTTTCTCTAATTGCTTTAGGTGTAAGGTTAGCTTGTTTATTTGAGTTTTTTCTTGTTTCTTGAGGTAGGATTGTATTGCTATAAACTTCCCTCTTAGAACTGCTTTTGCTGCATCCCATAGGTTTTGGTTCATCGTGTTTTCAACGTCATTTGTTTCTAGGTATTTTTTGATTTCCTCTTTGGTTTCTTCAGTGAGTTCTTGGTTATTTAGTATAACGTATTATTTAGCCTCCATGTGTTTGTATTTTCTACAGTTTTTTTTTCCTGTAATTGGTATCTAGTCTCATAGCGTTGTGGTTGGAAAAGATACTTGATCCGATTTCAATTTTCTTAAATTTACCAACGCTTGATTTGTGACTCAAGATATGATCTATCCTGGAGAATGTTCCATGAGCGCTTGAGAAGAAAGTGTATTCTGTTGTTTTCGGATGGAATGTCCTATAAATATCAATTATGTCCAGCTTGTTTAATGTGTCATTTAAAGCTTGTGTTTCCTTATTTATTCATCATTGTTTTTAGAGTCTACAATTACATAAAAGTAAGTCCTATCCATTGACATCACCAAAGCACAGTGAATCTACGCTCCTCCTGCAATTAAAATTGTGCCATTAAGTGAGTTAAACCCAGCGATAACTATATCTCTGAATATGAAGGGCCAGGAGAAGCTGAGGGGAACCAGGACCACTGACTTGCCTTCCCCATGGCTGGCTTCGGTGATCCGGTTACTGTGAAATTGACCTATTTCCAGTAAATGAGGGAACTGGGCTGGAGAGTGTTGTGTGGAAGAACAGGTCCCATCTCTCACCTGTCCTGTAGGTGAGGAGCCCGAGTGCAAGGACATCACTGCCAAGCTGCAGTACGTCAAAGTGGGAGACTGTCTGTCTGAAGAGCAAGTGGACATTCACTACTGCGAGGTAAGGGGTCCTCGGTTAGGAGGGGCAAGTTCTTTGTTTGGTCACGTCTCTTTAGTTACAGAGTCGAAGGATCTGGGAAATTCACAGGGGGGAGAAGTGAAAGGAACTGGGAGCTTTTAAAATTTTTTTAAAAAGCCTATGTTTTATTGAAGTAAATGGGAACTTTTGACCCTAGAAGAAAAAAACCGAGCAATGATTCAACACGTCCTCTGAAGAGAATGGAGAGTTGCTTAATGGAAGATGGGAGTTGGGTGTGACAGTTCCATTAGGACAGGCCTTTCAGACCTCCCGAGAGCTCTTTTACACGTTGTTTGGCTGTCCCGTGTTTCTCCGGGCAAAGCCAGACCTTCTTGATTGGAGGAGGGCAGGTGGAGGAAGTGGGCTGCCCCAGAGCCCTCCCCACCCTGGCACTCTCCACCGCCCGCAACGGCCGCCTCTCTCTGCCCTGCCGTAGGGAAGATGTACCAGCAAAGCCCTGTACTCCATCGACACAGAGGACGTGCAGGACCAGTGCGCCTGCTGCGCGCCCACACGCACAGAGCCCATGCAGGTGCCCCTGCGCTGCGCCAACGGCTCCGTCATCCACCACGTGGTCCTCAACGCCATGCAGTGCAAGTGCTCCCCCAGGAAGTGCCGCCAGTGAGGCGTGGTCCTGCCGCGGACACCCGTCACCACCCGCTTGGCAACCCCTGCTTGGCGCATGCGTGCTCCGCTCCCGGGCTTCCCCGGGCCCACAATAAAGGCCAACCTGTCATCTTGCCAAAGGCTCATGGTTCATCTAGGCTGAGATGGCTGTTGTAGGCTGGGCTGGAGCTCTGAGGCTGGTGCCGAAGGGGGTGGGGGGTAGGGGAGCACAGGCTCCATCTGGAAACACTTGAGCCCCGGGGTCTGCGGGAGGCACCGCCCACGTCGGGGAGAAAGTGGCAGCTCAGCGTCCACGGGGAGGGAAGGGGAAAGTGAGCGCCAGGCCTCCTTGGAAACAGCCCAGTGGCTGAAGGAGAAGGGATTTGCTCTGGAACACTGGGGTCTCCAGTCTCTGAATCCAGGGGCTTCTGGGCAGAGCAGAGGAGTCCCTAGAGCCAGGCTCCTGCCAGGCTCTGGCCAGTGTGGCTGACTTGATGGGGAAGGGGCCCCAGTGGGTGTGCAAGGGGTTCTCTGAGCCCTCAGCTGAGCCAGTGCCTGTGTTCTTCAGTCGCCCCCGTGGGAGGGTGAGAGGCTGGGGGCTGGGGGGCTGGAAACGCGGTGCTGGGCATGTGCGGGAACGTGGTCCCTCGCGGCACAGGCGTGGCCGTGGCCGGGGACCCCCAGACTCGGGGGCGGCCCAGGTTCCACCCATGGCCTTCGCCGGACTGTGTGGCCTCAGCAAGCCCCTTAGCGGTTTTCAGACTTAGTTTCCTCAACTGGAACCAGGAACGTCAGTCTCACTCACTCAGCTGGGAGGGTCAAATAAGCCAGAAAGTCCGGGAGTAACTATGAATTGCTCTCTAATAACGGAAAAAGTGACCAGAAGAAAAACGGGGAAATCAAGCTTCAAAGGGAAACCCTAAGTGTCCCTACCGTCAGTGGCAGAGCATTGAGGATTTCCTTTGTTCTGAGGGGTGAGGGAGCTGAGTTCCTTTGGGGCTGGATGCTGGAGGCCAAGGCCTTGCCCACTCCAGGATCCTTTAGTGGATAGAAGAGGTGTAGGTAACTCCAGACCTCACCGGGTCCCCAAATCACTAACCACTGCTGTCACTCTCAAGGAGAGATCACCTTTCTTAGACTTTTATGAAAAAAGCTTACATGTATATGCTGGCAAGATGGCAGAAACTCTAGGTGGGGAGAGCACACCCATGAGAATAAAGCAACTGTCTTGGCTATGAGACAGGAATTTGATGGAAGATTGACTTTCATGCTGGATCCTCCTAGCCCAGGAGAGACTCAACTCATTGAACATACTGGACCACGGAGCTGGAAAGGATTTAGACATCTCATCCACTGCCCTCTCCTGCCCCTTTGCAGCGGATGAAAGCAGCTCAGAGAACTTGAGTAACTTGCCAAAGGTCACACAGCTGCTGGGTGGCAGGGTCAGGTTCAGAACCCAAGTACCTGGACACCTGGGCAGGAACTCCGGAGCCGGTGCATCAGAGCCGCACGTCCCTGGTGCTGACAGATTCGGCCCTGTTCTCACAGGAACCAGTGACGGCTGCATTTCTAGGTCTTTCTGCTTCTGTCACTGCTGGGGAAGAACCTCCAGGGAAGATACATTAAAGGCAAATGGCATGGGTTGTGTTGAGTCGTTTTGGTGGGGAGTTTAGCCGGGTAGAGGGAAGGAAGAATGGATAGAAGTTTTATGTAACTGCTCAATAATTCCAAGGCTGTCATCCTCCATCCATCACCCCACCTCCAACTTTGAGTGCCTCTATGGTCTCTGTAGGAAACCAGATCCAGGGCCAGAGAATTACCTGTCTCCCTTCTGACTGATGGCCTAATGCTCCACCTGGGGACGAGACGCCATTGGACGCATCGCCACAGAGGAACTCAGCAGGGAGTCTGCCTCTCCAGCAGAAGGTGTCAGTTTTCCAACTGCCTCCGTAGCCTGAGTTCCCCTCATATTTACTGACAGTACAGTTCACTGCCAAGAAAAAAGCTGAGTCAGAAAAATTGCATATTTTGATTTAAAAAAAAATGCAGGAAGTAGGGTAAAAAGGAGAAACTGGTAGTGGGGGTATGAGCCAGGAGCTGTCCCCATTCTGCATGTGTTCCAGGGTGGGTCTGCCTCTGGTCTCAGGCACTCTCTTTTTTGTCACCCTTAGACCAGATGGGACAGTCCCCAAAGTGAGAGTCTTAGGGGGAGTTTCAAGGGAGGAGTATGCAGGGACAAAGGGACTAAAACAGTGCGGGAGGGAGAGAAGAGAGGGAATGGATAAGGAACCACCATGGTGGAAAGGTTTCCAATCCTCCTGGCATTGAAAACATGTAGAGAAGGTTCCCAGAAGTGAATGGAGAAGGGTGTTGTCTCAAGCAGCCAGGAACCAAGTGTTAGAGCACTGGCTCTGGAGCAGGCAAGTCCTCAGAGGCACGGTGCCTGACCGTTTACACTGCAGTCTCCTGATCTGTGAAATGGGCACACAGGCAGTAATTCCCTCATAGATTTGTTACTAGAATTAGATAATTCCTCTGGGGGAGGCTCTGAGAAGGATGCTGAGGGCGAGGAAGTCCACATCCACGTCAGCCATGGTTACTCCTGGTGCCCAGGATACAGCCCAGGTTGGCACACACTGCTTTTGGTTTTCCTTCTGCTCAGCCCCTGACTCCCCTTTACTGCCTCAGTTTCCTTATCTATAAAGTGGGGAGCAGTCCCCACCAGCCCACCTTATCAGCATAGGAGATAGGAAAGTCATTCAGAGCCTACTTGACATATAATGTTATAATACCTTTTCATTTTCAGGGTCCCTGGTATTAATGCACTTGTTTCGCTTGGGGGCGTCTTGGAATTGTAGATTCCGTCATCCAGAATGGCCCTTTGGAGGTCTTCTCTTCCATCCCCCTGCCCATGGCTAGATGTCAAAGCCATTCCGGAGAGATGGAACTCCTCTTTTTCCTGGAATGGAGCTTCCACCATCTACCTCCTCAGCTGGTCCCAGCGTCTCCCTGGGAAGCTTTGCTAAAACCCCTTGCCTCCCCAAGCCCCTCCCCTTGCCTCTTGCAGCCCCTCTTCCTGTCCCTGGGGCACAATTCCTCCACTCCTGCGCCTTTTAATCTAGAGAAAGTTGGGGACATCTGGTGGCGGGTAGAGTGCAGGCAGGCGTGCGGGGGAGCCTCCCACCCCTACCCAGGCGATAAGGGCCAGGGCGGCGGGAAGCAGGCTTCCCGGGCGGAATTGGAAGCTAATCAGCCAGGCTGTTCACGAGATAATCCGGCTGAATGCTCACACCCGAACCAGGTTAGCAGGCAGCTCCCCGGGTGGGGAGAGCAGCGGTCTTACTGTCTCGCCCCTCAGCTTCATTAACCGGAGCGTGTCCCGGACTCAGCCGGCCCACGGGAACGCCCTCCTTTCTCCACGTGGCGCGACCAGCGCCGGTGCGCCTAGGGTGCAGCTCCGGGGAGGCCTGGTAGCCGCTGGCGAGGGATGGGGGAGGAGGCAGCGGCAGCAGGCTGGGGCGGGCACGTCCAGACGGAGCTGAGCTGCGATGGAATTAGTCCCGCGACTGAATAAGCCAGAGCAGACGCCAGAGCAGCCCCAGCAGCGGGGCAGTCCCGGTTTCCTGCCCTGCGCGCCCGCACCATGGCCACCCCCGGGCTGAGCGGTGAGTCCCCCCTGCCGGGGACCCTGGTCCTGACAAGTTGTAGAAGGCAGAGGGGCTGGGAGTGAAGGACATGGCCTCTTACCCCTTGGGATTCGTGACCCCAAGTGAACCTGGAATGGTGGTTCCAGAGCTGATCCTTTTCTCCCAGGATGGGGAAGGCGAGGGATGCCCGAGCACTTTCCTGGACACTCATTTCCGATCAAGGGGAGAAGAGGTAGGACAAGAGGCAGGAGATTGGTGCAGTGGCTTTTTGGTGATGAATTACCAATTCCTATCTCTTTATCTTCTTGTTAAGTCGGGGGTGTTCAGTTCAGTGCATCTGAATGGTAAGCAAACACCCAGAGTTTAATCTGCTGAGGAGAGAGGTTCAGATTCACCCCCTGCAATTTGACTTTGGCATTCCTGGAGCAGCTTCACAGTTTCAGGAAGTCTCCTCCAGCCCTTATCCAAACCCACCCCCAGGAAGGACATTTACACCTCGGGGTGCAGGGAAACACAGGCGTGACCTTCCTGGGGACTTTTTTTTTTAGAGGAAAAGCAAATTGAGGCAGCGTTTAGGGGGGCAGGATGTGATACTGCTGCACCTCCAAATGATACTGAGTAGAAAGACATGTTTGGCAGGGTTGGCCTTGCTTGGAAAGGGATTTTGTTGGGTGTCTTGTTTCTGGTGGCTCGTGGGAGAGGCGTGGAGTGGCGGGGGCAGGGTGCCCACCTCATTGGCATGAACGGTGGGCAGAAGGGACTGGAAGGTAGGCATCAGGCACAGTCCCGAGACTTTGTGAGCAGGTGTGGAGAGGACACCCCGGACCATGTGGATGCTGGTCCGGGGACCGTGTGGATGCTGGTCCGGGGACCGTGTGGATGCAGGTCCGGGATAGAAGTTCCCACTGAGCAAGGTTAGGTCTCTGCCCCAAGGCAGGTGACAGGTGAGGGAAGATCTTAGACAAGGTAGGGCGCTTGTGGAGGATGACGAGACTCCGGGTCCCTGCACGTGCCTGGGCTTTGTGCTTGGGACCGGACATTAGAGCCCCGCCTCAGCTGCTGGGTGTCCAGGGCCCAATCTCCCCCTCACTGTGTCCTGTCATGCACCATCATTTTGGGAGCCAAGGACCTGAGACGGTCCTTTCGGGGCACCTGCATCGCTCTCTGGGTTGCCTCTACGTGGGTCCTGGGCCTCTTTGCTGGCTGATGGAGAAAGCTGTGTGAGGAGTGGGGATGGGTTCCAAACACCAGCCTCAGGTTCTGTCCAGTTTCTTTCCGCCCCTTCCCTGCCCTCTTCCACTACAGGGCACAGCTAGGGGGCCAGAGGCACCGGGTTCTAAAGTGGAGCTTGCCTTTCATTTTCTTTAATGAGGACCTGATTCCTAGAGCACACGGAGAACAGAAACTTGACCACCAGAGATGAGGATCTTGCCTCTAGCTACAAAGTAGAATCGGTCTCTATTTGTATGCAGATGGTTGGGGAGAAGGAGTTTAAACAGAGATTGCATTCAAGGAAAGAACCGGCCATGTGGACACCTGGAGAATGACCTAGCAAAGGCAGTAGTGGCGAAAGACCTCATGGCAGCAATGTGCTTGGGCTGTCCAAAAAATAGGGGGGAAGCCCAGTGCCTGGAGGGAGAGGGAGAGGGTGAGAGTGAACCAGATCACGCGGAGTCTTGGGACTCAGGCCATATGTTTTTGACTTTTCAAAGAGAAAGGGAAGAGTAACATTTATCAAGCATCATCTGTATACCAGACATCGTGCTTTGCTTCCCCCAAAATATGGGGGTCAGTGTTAAGTCCATTTCATTGACGAGGAACCTGAGGTTCAGAGAGGTTAAGAAATATGCCTGTTACATTGTGTTAACTACCGAGTCATCAGAGAAGGATAAAGTTGGAATTCAGTTTCATTTCCCACCACCTCACCTTGTTGCTTTTGTTCTGTTCTCAAGAAGCCATTAGAAGGGAGTGTAGATACCAACAAAGAGGGGTGGTTGAGAAATGTGGGTGGAACTGGGGCTTTTAGGGAGACACTAATTTTGCAAGGCTGGTAGGTGATGCTGTGGTCATAATCCAGGCAAGGCTTGCCTTGACACGACTTCCAATCTGGGATCATCATGGTTAACTTACTTAGTGGGGTCAAGCCCAGGAAGGCAGGTTGTCATCACCAAACTCCTAAGGCAATGTGCCACTGTGATCTCCACCGGGGACATGACTTAATGAGCACGGGTTATCTGAGTTCCACATCTGTGGCTCACAGGCACGTGGGAGAGACTGACCCACTGGGGGCAGAGGACTTGCCCAGTGTCTGATGTGCTCTAGCAGACCTGGCTCACGATCATTTCAATGGATCTGCACACCATGCACCTGTGCTTGCAGCTCACAGCAGTTCAGAGCACACCTGCCGAGCCAGGTACTACACTCAGTGCTGGAGCTACAAGGATCAACAAGGGCACACAGTGGCCTGTCAGGATTCTGGGGGCCCTAAGTTGATCCTAGTAGTGTAGCAACCACGTCCACTGTTGTTGGACATGAGAATGAGGAACCAGGATCAAACCTGGGCTTGTTTAGACCAAACCGAAGAAATTAGCCCCGTCCATACTTCAGGCATTTCAAGATGTACTAGAGGTCTTTCTTAGGCTCCTTCTGACAACCCTGCCCTTCCTCCGGAAACTCTTAAGGAAATAATTTATAAGTCTGTCTGGCTGACAGCTCTCCATCTAGGTTAACTTGTGCTGAAACTACGAAAGGATGGCAATTCTCACAAGGATCCAGGGTCAGATCCTGTCTCTGTGTAGCAAACACAGGTATAAAGCACCCTTGCATCTTCTGACTGGCCCACTGACCAAGGGATAATTCCCACTTTCTAGCCTATTGTTCATCATTAACTAATTAAAATAGCTTAAAAACTAAAAAGTAATGATACAAGCCCATTGTGAAAAAAAATTAAATGCAAATAAATAAAATACCTGTTTTTAATATTTTGGTAATTATTCTTCACCCTAACTCCTTTTTAATCCATTTTTATTCTTGCCTATATCAGTAATTATTTCTATTATTTATTAATCTTCAAACAAATTACAAAAAAGGAAAACCTAGATGCAATAAAACTTAAATCAAAGATAAATGAGCAAATGCCAAATAATGAAAGATTAGGAACATATTATTATAGCACCAAAACCTAGAGAAGAAGAGGTCCTGTAGTTGAGTGAAAACTTACCTATGAGCCTCCTGACAGGCAGAACAGAAAAGAGATAGTAAGTCCCGTGGGTCTCGTTGCCTAAGAAAAGGAGATTCGTTCATCAACATTAAAGTTTAAGAAGAATGGCACAGTGGTATTTGTGTGACATATAAGACACTGCCTAGCATAATGGGCTGTAGTTTCATTAATAGCTTTTCAGAAAGAGTATTATTTTTCATGTGGGCATTTATTGTATTGTTTCTGATTTTTTTTTTAAAAGAGGCGTTTCTGTTTTACTCTTTTCTCGTCCCTTCTATTCCATTATATTGAAAAAAAATGCTGTTTTCAAACCATTATATAACCAACTATTGGGTTAAGCTTCTAATTTGAAAAGTTGTGGCTTCAGCAGATAGAAAACTTAGAGGCTAATGGTCCATTCTGACCAATGGCTCACAATCTCTTTTCCTCGCCTGTGTAAGAAAGTGATGCACTCTTCCATCAGGTGCAATACTTTTAATTGATTTCTTTATATTTATTTTGGCTGCACTGGATCTTAGTTGTGGCACGTGGACTTCTTAGTTGTGGAACGCAGGGTCTAGTTCGCCGGCCAGGGGTCGAACCCGGGCCCCCTGCATTGGGAGCTTGGAGTCTTACCCACTGGACCACCAGGAAGTCCCAGGAGTAATTCTTATCCAAGTTTCTATCTGTTGTCATTTCCCTTCATTGTGAAGAACATGCTTTAGCATTTTTTTAAATTTTATTTTATATTGGAGTATAATTGATTTACTCCAAATTTTATTTTATATTGGAATATAATTGAGTATAATGTTGTATTATACTGTATGTATTATACAGTTTAATGACAAATCATTAAACTGTATAATACTGGTGACAAATCCTCTCAACTTTCTTACCCACCCAAGACTCCAGAATTCCATACCACAAAGCACGGAAGAGATGATTGGCCAGAAATCCCTCTCTGCTCATCTTTCCAGCAGCTCAATTTTTTATCCACCCTTTCCTTGAGCACCTACTATGTGCCAGGCTGCAGTAAGGATCAAAGGTGATATCCAGTCCCTACCTTTGAGAATCTCTCCCTGCATGGGGTGTACAGGTGTGAGGGGGTTGTCCAGTCTGTCAAGTTGGGGGAAGTTTGAGCAAGGTTGTGAAGCACAGGTATTTGACGTGGATGGTATCTCCCTGGGCTGAATTACTGCACTTGTAAGTGGAGTTACTTAATGAAGGGTACTGTATTAGGGTACTGCTCTGCTCTATTTATTATTATTCACATTGATAATGAAGGGCACTCTATTAAGGTAATGCTCGGATAACTGCTCTAACGGGCAGACTAAAGAATAAGGAGGAAAACACAGCAAGAGTTTACTTCCTGTTAAAGGGATAGGCCTGGGCGGATAAACAAGTTGGTGGGGTGACTCTTTTCCAGGAAGCTTTTCAGGGACCCGGGGTGACAGAGGCTCCTCCAGCTTCCACTATGACTTCCGAGGTGGCCCTGAGAATTGCCGCTCCAGTTATCTGAGCCGGGGAAAGAGCGTGGAGGGGCACGCAGAAGCAGGCCTGGAAGGTTTCTATGGGCCAGGCCTAGAAATAGCACATATCACTCTTCTCACATTCCTCTGGCCGGAATTCAGTCCCGTGGCCACATCTAGTTACAAGGGAGGGAGGCTAGGAAATGTGGTCTAGCTGTGTGTTCAGGGAGAAGAGGAAGACATGGATGTTGGTAAGCAGCTTGTAGTCTCTGTCATAGGGGCCTATCAGAAATGGTAAGTTTGGTGTGGTATAGTCACACTTACTATGCTGTATGAAAGTTACAGATTTAGACATTTGTCTCCCCAAGTAGGCTCTGAGATCTTCAAGTTTCAGCACCCAGGACAGGACAGGGTATGTGGTGAATGCTTATTAAATGGTTTGTGAATGCAGGAATGAATGAATGAGTGAGTGGTGAGCTGGTGTGACAGTAGCTGACCAACAGATTCTGCTGCTTCTTTATTGTCTTTTTAAAAAATTGAAGTCTAGTTGATTTACAGTGTTGTGTTAGATTCAGGTGTACAGCAGAGTGATTCAGGTGTACATATATATATTCTTTTTTGTATCCTTTTCCATTATGGTTTATCACAGGGCACTGAATATAGTTCCCTGTATTGTACAGTAGGACCGTGTTGTTTATCTATTTTATATATAGAAGTTTGTATCTGCTAATCCAAAACCCCTCCCCCACCCGCTTTCCCCTTTGGTAACCATAAGTTTGTTTTCTATGTCTGTGTGTCTGTTTCTGTTTTGTAAATAAGTTCATTTATATCATTTTAAAAGATTCTACATATAAGTGATATCATATCATATTTGTCTTTCTCTGTCTGACTTCACTTAGTATGATAATCTCTAGGTCCATCCATGTTGCTGTAGATGGCATTGTTTTCTTTTTTATGGCTGAGTAATATTCCAGTGTGTGTGTGTGTGTGTGTGTGTGTGTGTGTGTGTGTGTGTCTGTGTGTGTGTGTGTGTATGTTTACCACATCTTTATCCATTCACTGTTGATGGACCTTTAGGTTGCTTCCATGTCTTGGCTATTGTAAATAGTGCTGCTGTGAACACTGGGATGCATGTATCTTTTCAAATTATAGTTTGAATTTTAGTTTGAATAATTTGAATTCAAATTATTCTGTTAGTGATTCTATAGACCAATGGTCTCAACCCTGGTGGCGCAATAGAACGCCCCAGGCAAATAAGTCCAGATCTCGAGGTGGAACCAGACATCAACCTTTTAACTTTCCTAGGTGATTCAATGTGTACCCAAGGTTGAGAACTGCTCTCTGTGTCCATTTGTCCTCGCTTTTACTGATCGCTGGACCCTAGTATTTTAAGTCTGGCTTCGCATGGCGGGCTCCTCCCACCCTCCCCACAGAGTAGCTCCTGGGGGCTTCTGTTTATCCCTTT